>NC_052156.1:68918020-69253495 GCF_902713615.1 Scyliorhinus canicula | reverse complement strand
ATGTAAGAATATGTTATTGAAGCCATTGCAGGATGTTCAAGGTAAGGGAGTGCAACTATAAGCCACACAACCTTGAGAAACAAGGCGAATGGCCGGATGATGAGATATGAAAAATGGAGGCCGCTTGCAATTATAACTACCATTTACCAATTAAGCTACTAGTTAGGCTAGAGCTGCTACATTATCATATGCCAATAGATAACTTCAAGGTTTGTAAAATCATGTATTGGAATTATTGTAATAACCAATGTAAGAGCCATTTATAAATCATGGCTGGACACCTGGTGTTTTGCTAAAATTGCTATACGCTTTTGTGCTACTAGATAACCGCAAAATGTCTATCTCAATGTCTGTAAGATTATGTATTGAAAATATATGACAATAACAAATTAATCATGTCATGTACTAAACATTTGATGAAAACAAGCTGTAATCTGTATTGGGGCCAGCTCAAGTGAATGTAAGAGACAACCCCTTAAAAAAACATATAAAGGAAAGGTGCTTTGAGCAAGACTTTGGCACTCTCAGAGAGGTGGTTCTTTGGAACACCTAGAGAGCAGCTCCGATCGTAATAAAGAATATTCTGAAGTACGGACGTGTTCGAGATTGTTTCTTCCGGACTGAGAAACAAGTGAATTAGATTCACATTCACAGATGCATCCTACATTCATTGGGTGCTTGATCAGGCAGTGAATGCAGGTTAGTGCACGCATCCTACATTCACTGGGTGCTTTGCTGGATATGATCTTCCATGAGGGCTACCACTCTCACAAATGGGGGAAGCCATGCTCTCATATACCAAGGATACATCCCTACTATGGCATAGTCAAACTCATCCATTATATCCATTCATGTGTGCACAGCTTCTGGTAACTCAATAGATGTCCGCACATCTCAAACTGCTGCTCCAGCATCCGGCACTTTGATGATGCCACCAGAGACTCACCAATGCTTGAGTGGGATTGGCCACAGTTGTCACTCCCGCTGTTAGTTGCCTGTGGTGCTTACGGGATAGGGCTAGCCTTTGTAACCCAATGCCAATGCCCACCGATGTGAGGGTATTAGCACTGGAATGATGGAATAGCAATGCCCACACAGTTGATGACTCTTCTTCTGAGATTTCAATCACTTCAGCTGCCACTAATGGCGTCTCATCTTTGACTTAACTTGCGAGAGAGGAGTGATGTGAAGGTGTTCCACTTTCTAACACCTTCTTCTGACTATCCCCCAAAGGGAGTTCCCTGGGTTCAATAATGGGCACAGATGGGGTATAGTCTATGCTCTTCATATGGTTTCATGGCGCCTTTCATGATGTCGCTGACTCTCTAATGGACGCACACATGCCTCACCCTCAGCAACAGACTGTCCGTCCCAGCTCCATTGCTTCCTCCTCCATCAGTGTCCGTATTCTCAGCAATGACAACCCACCCCAGATCATTACCATTCGCAATCATTGTGTGCTCACTACTCATACAAACACAGACATATGCATTAACACCCATTACTCATGGCCTTGCTGCACTCCTCTGACTGTGCTAGTTTTAATCTTCAGCATTGAGTCACTGGGATTCCATCTACAAGTGGGAAGCACAGTGGCACAGTAATTAGCATTGCTGCCTCACAGCGCCAGGGGCTCAGGTTTGATTTCGGTCTTGGGTGACTGTCGGTGTGGAGTTTGCACGTTCTGCCCTTATCTGTGTGCATTTCCTCTGGGTGCTCAGTTTCCTCCCACAGCCCAAAGATGTGCAGGTTAGATGGACTGGCCATGCTAAATTGCCCCTTCGTGTCCAAAGATGTGTAGGCTAGGTGATTGACCATGATCAATGTGCGGGGTTACAGGGATAGAGTGGGAGATCCTCCAAGGAGGCATCACCAAAAATGGGTATCACTTTTCTACCAGCTATAGCCATTACTTCAATAATACCCTTATTTGGCCTTCCTTTCAGTCTCCACAATGTTTAAAACCTCTGATCCCTCTGGTCGCTGCATGCAAAATTTATTTTCCTCACCCACCGCTGGGCTGCCCATGCAGCCTCAAAATCCAATTTGTAGCCCAGCACCAGAACTTCCTCCAAAATGGTAACATTCAGGGGCTGGTTTAGCTCACTGGGCTAAATCGCTGGCTTTTAAAGCAGACCAAGCAGGCCAGCAGCATGGTTTGATTCCCATACCAGCCTCCCCAGACAGGTGGTGGAATGTGGCGACTGGGGGCTTTTCACAGTAACTTCATTGAAGCCTACTCGTGACAATAAGCGATTTTCATTTTTTCATTTCATTTTCAGGCCTGTATTGTGAAATTGGGCATGGCTATGGTCAGGCTTGCCTTTTGCAATGGCCTATTGTTCAAAACATCTGCTGTCACTCATTGCCAAGGCTCACATGTGTTCAATGGCTTCTATGTGAGACGCAATTGGCAACTGGGGGACCACACTCCAACAAGGAGTCAATATTTTCAAGGGAGAAAGAAGATAATTTGGAGAGAAAGTAAAAAGATTAATTTTTATCCCCTCAAATACCCCTGAAACCTGCTCACTCGCACCTCAGCAGTGTGGATCCAATTCAGTTCCGTGCATGACCCTTCTGTCGGCAGTAGGTGTGTCTATGCTTGAATGTGAGTCTCATTTTAAATAAACAACGTGAATTCCCTGTCTGTTTTATCTAGGAAGTTGTATTAATCTTCGCAGCAATTTCTTCACAGCTCTTTAAATTTATCATTGGGTTCATGCCTTTGTTGAAAGTACCAATTCATTTAACTTTTCTTGAGAGGATTCTCTCTATTAGGAGGTCAACTTCTGCCTTGTGAAATGGGTTTTCCGTTTGCACTCCTGCTGTCCATCCTGTTCCATTTTACTCACATCTCGAACTGCTATTGACTATGCACAGGATACACAGAGAATATTAAACAAGGCCCCATGAATCATTAATATGACCTGACAATGCTAATCTGTGCTGGAGCAGTTTGCTGTCTTGGGACCAAAAATCTTGCAGTAAGATCTTGAATCGATGTAATTCTCTCCTTTCTGCCAACAATTGTATTCATGCCATTTGAGACAATATGATAGCACAAATCATTAATGAAATTTTATTATCTTGAGAAAGCTCTGTATTGTTATCAGTCTATTCGTATCATCTTTTAATTATAATTTAATCTGCAGTTTCCTTTATTTTCATTCACACTTTATTTGTGTATAAAATTTACCACAACATATGGCCTAAGATTTTTGGGGCCGGCAAAGCTATATCTGTCAAGCTTTGTGCTGAGGGGCATCAATTGCTAGATCCCTTATTAAGAGTGCAAAGACCTGAGGCTTATTCTACAGCTGATTGACCCACTGCACCTCACTGAGGTCCACCAGTGACTAATGGACTGGGAACCTCCACACAAAATGCATGCAAATCTCATTAGGATTACAGACCCTATTTCATATGTCCCAAAATGTAGCACCTGCACAAAACAACACGTGTTGCGCCAGTTTGAATAGGGTACTTCGGGGAAGGCCACTTTTGTTACCTCGTGGCCCTTACAAGATCACTTTATTTCATACTTCATTCCTCTTCTGATCTTCAATGGTCTGTTCTTCAGTGCAGACTTTGTGCTTCATAAACGGTGTAATGACAAGGTGAATCGACTTGCGTAATGAGCAGCCCTTCACTGACTTTCAGATATCCAAAATTCTGATCCCTTGTCTGAAGAATCCTGCTTCCGAAACCATCAAATACTCTTTGTAGTCTTAAGTATATTAACAGCAATCTTCATGAGCGACTCATAACTATATGCAGAAGATATAGGTATGGACTCCATCCAAGGTCTTTATACATTTCTGCTCATCTGTAGACTGACCTTGGCTGTGGGCCATGTGCCTTCTTACATCACTGTGTGTGTGGTACTATACTTAGTTCCACATGATGTATGTATCAGACACTCTCTTCCCAAGTCTTTATCCCATGTGGAAAGAGTTACTTTAGTTTACTCCAAGTTTACATTGTTATAAGTCTTATGCATTTACCTTATTATTACAACCTTAATGCTATTCTACCATTATTGCTATTACAGTATTAACAACATTTTCGTTACCCCATCTCCTCTCTTCAAATCCTTGAAGATAGAGATTAAGGCACTCCGGAGGCCTTATAGCCCTTCCACATCTCACTTGCTATTCTCTAAGGAGAGTTGTCAGCTCTGGTGGTTCTGGTTCTGGTTCTTGCTATTATCCTGGTAGTTGGACTGGAATTGGAGTTTAGTCTGGCTGGTTTGGCGGTGCCTCACTGTCGCTATTCTTGATCATTTCTTGCAGGGTGGATAATAATGGTATTTATCTGCTTGATAGTCCCTTTTCTTCTTTTTCCATTTGGCCTATTAGAAACTCTCTGAGACTGAGGAAGGGTATTCCTGTGGCAAGAAAAAGGTAGAGTAGCATGCTTATCTTAGTTGTTGGTGGTGCGAGACTGCAACAAGATTCCAGCATCCCTTTTGGTCCTGGCATGCTGGCTGTAAGTTGCCATGTGTGTTATGTGATTGGTGTGTCTGCCAACTATGCCATCATCATAGTTGGAGGTAGAGACTCCTCAGACCGTTGATCTTTCTCTGGCATCACCTTCGGCAGAGGTGCTCGGGTACTCTTGAGTTGGTCTGAACACTGGGGATTTTCCAGGACCAGGGCTGGAGGTGGATTGACCTTCTCCACAAAAATAAAAAAGAGATCACAGGTGAATTCAGAGCCTTGACATTCCTTAGTGTTTCAGGAGTTAGGACCATGCTGTTTTGGCTATTTAACGGCAATGGTAGTCTTGGTGTTGTGCCGCCTGGGGGAGATCAAGGGCAACACAGGCATCCGTGCTTATAAGACAGAAAAGCTGATTACAGATAATGTACATCAGCTGAAAGATTAGTTTGCTGCCGTGCCACAGTGGTTCAAGGATCATGCCAGTGACTGAGAGTCGGACTCTCCCTGCTCCATGAAGTAGAATGTTCATCATTTGAAACTAAAGGCCTTGGAACCATGGGGCTGGATTCTCCGTCTCTGAGTCTAAATGCCGGCGCCAAAGGAGAATCCGCATGTTCTACGATGGGAAAATCGACACACACCCCTCACCAATTCCGGTACCGATTGAGGCCGATCGGTATAAAGCTCTGCAGTCGTGAGCCTGCTGCCAGTTCACCTCGTCAGTTGTAAGACTATTAAAACCACTGTTCACTTCCAATCACGTATCTTGTGAATTGATGGTCTCATCAATTTAATAGTCTTAGGAAACTTGAAGAAAACTACTATGGAATCAGCCCTCAAACTTGACCGACTAGAACTCGACCTGCAGGCTGCAGATGCGAAATAAATCTTTCTACACTGGCTCGGATGTTTCAAGGCCTACCTAGCTGAATCAAGCACTTCAGAAACTATGGAGGAGCAGAAACTCACCCTACTGCATGCAAGGGTGAGCCACCGTATCTCTACTCAACTTAACAGTACTACCTCGTATACGGAGGCCCTGGCCATGCTCGATCGAATGTACATGAGGCCCATCAACGAGGTCTATATGCGCCACATTTTTACGACCCGCGGGCAGCGCCCAGCGGAGTCGCTGGACGAATTCCTGAGCGATTTAAAAGCTTTAGCTCGGGACTGCAATTATCAAGCTGTATCAGCCGACCATCATATGGAGCTCGCTGTCCAAGATGTATACGTGGCAGGGCTCAGGTCCAACTATGTGCGCCAGCGGTTGCTTGAGAAAGGGGCCCAGAACTTGGAGGACACTGTAGAGTTAGCTACAACCATGGAGGTCTCGTTCCGCAGCCTCACCTCGTTCCCCGCGGACCAAGCGACCACATCATGGGACCCCGACCAGCGACTGCCCCAGGCCTGCACCGCGCGGCCACCCACCCACTACGCAGCTCCAGCATGCCATTTTTGTGGGCAGCCCCAACACCCACAGCAGCACTGCCCAGCCCGCAACGCGACCTGCAGCAGCTGCAGTCGCAAAGGACACTGTGCCCAGGTCTGCCTAGCGAAGAAAACTCCTACCCCAAACTCTCCCGCAGCCCGGATCACTCGCTTCCCAAACTCGCAGGCCCGCAGGCCCCATAATGCTGCAGCCTGTATGCCGACTCTGCCCCAACCCGACACGTGTGACTCATGGGGGCCACCATCTTGGAAACCCTCCTCCACGCGGCCGGCCACGTGCGACTCATGGGGGCCGCCATCTTGGACGCCATTTTCCTCACCGCCCGCCACTTGCGATCCACGGTGGCGGCCATCTTGGGCTCCATCCTCTTCAACCTCTGAAACTCATCTCGAAGACTACGACCTCCGCAGACAGTCATCACAGGGCCTTTCCAGCACAGCTGATCGAGCCGCCGACTACCCGCAACTCAGCGCGGTCACGTTGGACCGGTCGCGTCCGAAACACCTCCGCAACTCTATGATGACTGTTAAAATCAACGGGTACTGTACACCGTGCCTCTTCGACTCCGGGAGCACCGAGAGCTTCGTACACCCTGATCTGGTAAGACGCTGTTCGCTCCCTATTTTCCCTGCACGGCAAACTATCTCCCTCGCTTCAGGCTCACACTCTGTTCACCTCCAAGGGCGCACCGTCGCGACCCTAATGATTCAGGGCGCCAGCGACTCAAACTTCCAGCTGTACGTACTCCCCGAACTCTGCGCCCCACTCTTACTGGGACTCGGCTTCCAGTGTAACCTCAAAAGCTTCGGCGGGCCCCTACCCCCACTCACTATCTGCAGTCTAGCAACGCTAAAAATCGACCTCCCTCCACTCTTTGCTAACCTCACTCCGGACTGCAAACCCGTAGACACTCGCAGCAGGCGGTACAGCCTGCTGGATAGGGTGTTTATCAGAACCGAGGTCCATAGGCTCCTACGTGAGGGGGTCATAGAGGCCAGTAACAGACCCTGGGGAGCTCAGGTGGTGGTCGTCAAGGCCGGGGGAAAATTCTGAATGGTAGTGGACTATAGCAAAACCATTAATCGGTTCACACTCCTCGATGCGTAACCCCTTCCCAGGATTGCAGACATGGTGAATCAGATCGCCCAGTATCGCATCTTCTCCACGGTGGATCTGAAGTCTGCATACCACCAGCTCCCAATCCGCCCGGAGGACCGCCACTACACGGCGTTCGAGGCAGATGGCCGCCTCTTCCATTTCCTCCGGGTTCCCTTTGGCGTCACGAATGGGGTCTCGGTGTTCCAACGAGCAATGGACCGAATGGTGGACCAGTACGGGCTGCGGGCTACGTTTCCGTACTTGGATAACGTCACCATCTGCGGCCATGATCAGCAGAACCACTGCGCTAACCTCCATCGATTTCTCCGAACTGCCATGAAACTTAACCTCACGTAAAACACGGAGAAATGTGTTTTCCGCATGACCAGGCTAGCCATCCTCGGCTACGTCGTGGAAAGTGGAGTCCTGGGCCCCGACCCGGACTGTATGCGACCCCTCTTACAACTCCCTCTCCCTCATTGTCCCAGAGCCCTCAAGAGGTGCCTGGGATTCTTCTCGTATTAAGCCCAGTGGGTCCTTCAGTATGCGGACAAAGCCCGCCCACTATTTAAGGCCACACTCTTTCCTCTGTCAGCTGAGGCTCGCCAGGCTTTCACCTGCATCAAGGAGGACATCGCCAAGGCGGCCATGCGGGCGGTGGATGAATCCGTCCCCTTCCAGGTGTAGATCGACGTCTCAGAGGTAGCTCTTGCAGCCACTTTAAATCAGGCAGGGAGACTAGTCGCCTTTTTCCCCTGAACCCTCTCCGCTTCGGAACTTCGACACTCCTCAGTCGAAAAGGAAGCACAAGCCAAGATCAGTTGCCTTCATGTTTGACAACTCACAAAGGGGCAATATTAAAAATGATAAAATCCTGTATTATGTATCGACCGGGGAAGCTCAACAAGCCCCCAGATGCCCTGTCCCCGCGGCACGTGCGCCAGCGCGCAAGACGACCGCCTGAAAGCTATCCACAATGACCTCTGCCACCCGGGGGTCACCCGGCTCGCTCACTACATCAAAGCCCGAAATCTGCCTTTCTCCACCGAGGAGGTAAAAGCCATCACCAGGAAATGCCTGATCTGCGCGGAGTGCAAACCGCACTTCTATAGACCAGAAAAGGCCCACCTGGTAAAGGCATCCCGGCCCTTTGAACGCCTGAGCATCGATTTCAAAGGGCCACTCCCCTCGACCAATCAAAATGTGTACTTCCTGAACATCATCGACGAGTTCTCCCGCTTCCCCTTTGCTATCCCGTGCCCCGATATGACCTCCCACACAGTCATCAGAGCTCTGCACAGTATCTTCACCCTGTTCGAGTTCCCCAGCTACGTACACAGCGACAGGGGTTTGGCCTTTATGAGTGGCGAGCTGCGTCAACAAGGGCATTGCCTCGAGCAGGACTACCAGCTACAACCCCAGGGGGAATGGGCAGGTGGAGAGGGAGAACGTGACGGTCTGGAAGACGTCCTACTGACCCTCCGGTCCAGGTATCTCCCAACCTCTCATTGGCAGGAGGTCCTCCCCGATGCACTCCATGCTGTTAGGTCCCTCCTATGCACAGCCACCAACCAGACCCCTCACGAACAGCTATTTGTTTTTTCTAGGGGCACTACCACGGGGGTTTCGCTCCCAGCATGTTTGAAGACACCGGGCCCGGTTCTCCTCCGGAAGAACATCCGGGCACACAAAACTGGCCCACTCGTAGAAAGAGTGCTCCTACTCCACTCGAACCCCCAATACGCTTTCATCGAATACCCTGACGGCCGTCAGGACACTGTTTCCCTCCGGGACCTGGCGCCTGCAGGATCCAACTCCACCACCACTACCGCCAAGGTACCCCTCACACTGCACCCCACCCAACCCTCCGCGCTCTGCGCCCCCGCACCTACAGGTTCACTGCCCGTGCTCCACGCCCCCGTGGCTATTTGTTTCCGGCGCTCTCCGTCGCCCGTCGAACCAGTCGGGTACGAAGCTCGGACCGAATCACCCCCGGAATCCACTATCGTACACTTGCCGACCACCCCCACCCAGCCACCTGAAGAGGCTGCAACCCCAGTGCTCCGCCGATCCCAAAGGACGACTCGGCCGCCGGACCGGCTCAATTTGTAGACCCATCACCCCCGCCGGACTTGATTTTTTTTTACAGGGGGTGAATGTGGTGAATTATAAACCTAGTAATTCACACTGTGTTGTATTATATGTATTGTGTCCTTGTGGGCTCTGTATATGAGCCGTTGCGCAGCTCTGCCCATAGGGG
Source organism: Scyliorhinus canicula (assembly GCF_902713615.1). Lineage (NCBI taxonomy): Eukaryota > Metazoa > Chordata > Chondrichthyes > Carcharhiniformes > Scyliorhinidae > Scyliorhinus > Scyliorhinus canicula. Next base: position 69,244,239 of record NC_052156.1, on the reverse strand, counting down.
GAGATGAGGAGTTTGTACTGGGCTCCACCCTTGGCTCCGCCCATGGCTCCTCCCACTAACCGGAAGTATAAAGCTCTGCAGTCGTGAGCCTGCTGCCAGTTCATCTCGTCACAGGCAGGCTCAGTTGTAAGACTATTAAAACCACTGTTCACTTCCAATCACGTGTCTTGTGAATTGATGGTCTCATCAAGGTGGAAATAAACATGGAAGAATTTTAAAACATCATCAAATTTTGCAGATGACTCATCAATATCCTTTCATGCAATGATGTCATCTGCAATTGGCCCAATTGAGTAAAGGAATGTTTTGACTTGTTCTGCTTCTGTTTTCTTTATTTAGGCCTATAACAATGCTGCATCTTAAAAACCTTTTCCTCCAAAGACTGCAACTCTGTGACTGGTCGAGGCCATGGTTCCTCAGTCCAACATTAACCCTGAATGTACCAGACCCTACTACTTCATTATCTTCACAATGCATTGGGAATGCCATTGAGCTATTTTAAGCTAACCTTGCGCTAAGGGATAGCAGCTGACACCAGACGATGGGTGCTGTCAGTAACTAGGAACTGCCGCATGAGCAATCCTGAGCTACGAGTGCCATGTAGAAATGGGCCCGAAGAACTTTATAACTAGGTTACTTACTTAACAAAAAATACAGGACCGAATTTCTCACAGAACTCCCAACAGCTGCAAGCAGCTCCCTGTTTGTCTAATTTTATCAACAATGGTACACCATCGGCCAGCTTGTCAGGGCCAATGACGATCAGCAATTAGCCGGGTGCTGTGCCACAGGCTGGGACTTCAATTCAGATCTGAAGCTAGATCATTTATTTCACAAACAATTTCAGTTTAAAAAAATACTAAAGCAGATGTGGAAGCTACAGCAAACCTTCCTGCGGGTATTTACCTGTGCTTCTTGAATCATAGTGCCCAAGTTGTTATTATAATCCCGGGTACAAGGTATTCAGAAAAAGATAGGGAAGGAAAGAAAGGAGGCGGGGTGGCAGTATTGATTAAGGAGAATATTACTGTGCTAGAGAGAGTGGATGTCCTGAAATGGCTAGGGACAGAAACTTAACCAAATACTGTGGATCCTGGAATCTGAAACAAGAGAGGATGCTGAAAATCCCAACCGGCCTGGCAGCATTGGTAGGGAGAGAAAATAGAGTTAACATTTTGAGTCCTTCGGCTCTTCACCAGAACTAAAGAGAAGGAGAAATGTGTAGATATTAAAGATATCTGGGAGAGATTACAACAAGGTACAGCAACTTTAAGAAAAAAGACAGATGACCTGGTGTGGGAGAAAGAGTGGGGCATGGGAGGGAGGAACAGAAACAATTTGGTTAGAGTTAAAAAAAACAATAAAGATGCCAATAAACTCCTGGATGTATTCTATAGGCCACTAACGAGTGGGAAAGATGTAGAGGAACACATTTTCAGGGTAGTTACAGTGAGGTGCAAGAATTATACAGTAGCAATAATGCAGTACTTCAAACATTCTAATAAAGATTGGGATTGTTATAGTGTAAAGGACAGGAGAGGAGAAAGGATGAATGAGTTTCTGAAATGTGTTCAGGAGAACTTTCTTGATTATTATGTTGCCCGGCTCAATGAGGAAGGTGGAAGTCTGGGACTTGCTCCTGTGGAATAAGGTGAGTCAAGTGGATCAAGTGTCAGGAGGAGAACATTTACGGAATAGTGATTAAACGATAAGAAGTTTTCAGAAAGGACAAGGAGCAGTCTGGAATTAAAATAGTTAATTGGAGGGGCCAATTTTGGTGCGCTGAGAAGGTATCTGGCCCAGGTAACTTGGAGTGACAGGGTATTGCTGAGGGGCTAAATGAGTACTTTGCTTGACCAAGAAAGAAGATGCTACTGAGGTCACAGTGAATAAGAAAATAGATAAGATACTGGTGAACAATACTTTGATATCGAGGAAGTATAAGAGAGGCTAACTGTATTTAAGGTTGATAAGTCACCAGGAGCAGAGAGAAGGCATTGGAGCATGCAGAGGGATATAAGGATGGAACTTGTGGAGGTACTGGCCGTGATCTTCTCATCCTCCTTAGATACAGGAATGGTGTTAGAGGATTGGAGAAGTGCAGACAAGGCATCATTATTCAAAAAGGGTTGTGAGGAAAAACCCAGCAACTACAGGTCAATTAGTTTAAATTCAGCAGGCCTGGCAGAATCTATGGAGAAAGAAACAGGGTTAATGTTTCAATTCCATATGACACTTCTTTCATGGACCCAAAATATTAACTCTGGATGTAATTCAGTGACCCCGTTGTGCCCGGTGGTGATCCGGGTGCGCAAGCCACAAATCGGGCTCTGTGCTGGGCACAAAACCTCTCACAAGTCACTCAACTTGTTCCGCCCAGCACAATCTGGATCTCGCGCTCGCTGATGAGATCCAGACCTTAATATTTAAATACCCAGACACCAGGGACGGAATTCTCTCAGCCTGGGGCCGGGCTGGAAAATCCCCGCGACTGGCGCGAATCGCACCATGCCGCCCCGACACCGGCACGTGATTAATCGGCGCCATTGGCGCCGGTGTGGTTGGCGCAGCGGGGGCCGCTCTACGTGACCGGCCCGCCGATTCTCGGCCTGGGATGGGCCGAGCGGCTGTTGTAAAAACGCCAAGTCCTGCCGGCGCCGTCCACACCTGCTGTCTGCCGGCGGGAACTCGGCATGAAGGGTCAAGGAGTGGCCTGTCGGGGGAGGGGGGGGGGTATGGAGGGGGGGGTCCGACCCCCGGGGGGGGGCCTCCGATTTGGCCTAGCCTCCAATCGGGGCCCACCAATCGGCGGGCCGGCCTCTCTGGCTGGGGACTTTTTTATTCTGCGCCGGCCCCTCTAGTCCTGCGCCATGTTGCGTTGGGGCCAGCGCATTGAAGGAAGCCACTGCACATGCGCGCAATGGCGCCGGTGCCACTGCGCATGCGCGGATCCCGCGGCAGCCGCTTCGCACCGGGATCAGCAGCTGGAGCGGCGTGAAATGCTCCAGTGCCGTGCTGGCCCCCTGTAGGGGCCTGAATTGCTGATCCTGAGGCCGTGTTGACACCGTTGAGAAACTTTCCGACAGCGTCAACATTTAGCCTCAGGATCACAGAATCCCACCCCAGATTCACCAGGTGGCACTCTCGACGTGACGGGGCACGAGGTGATGGGGCACTGCCAGAGTGCCAGACTGGCAGTGCCAGAGTGTTTAGGTGCCAAGTTGGCACTGCCAGGGATTGGGCCCTTGCCAGTTAGGGTGGGGCGGGGGTAAGGGGATGTTGGGAGGGGTTTCTCGAGGCTCTCCCCAAAGATGAGAGGGTATGCGGGGTGGTTCAATAGTGTGTTGACCTGAATTGGGGGACATCCAGGCAACGGTGAAGGACGCAGTGGCCGAAGACCTGACACACATGCAGCTCGCCCTGGACAAAGCAGAAAGAGACTGGAGGCCTAGAAAGCGACGATCAAAGAACTGGAGAGAGCCGCAAACAACCAGAGCGATCCGATCATTGTCCTGGAGTGAGAGGTGTTGAGGTTGGTCGTGACACAGGTCAGTGTGAGGGGAAAGGTTGAGGACCAAGAGAACCGGTCGAGAAGGCAAAACCTGCGGATCGACGGCAGGGATCCTACAAACGATGTGGCCCAGATGCTGGGTAACCTGTTGAGAAGTGGGACCTTCCCCAACCCACCAGAAATAGACAGAGCTCACCGGTCACTGCGACCAAAGCCAGGGACTGACCAAGGGCAATAATAGCGAAACTGCAGCGGCACCAGGACCGGGAGAGAATCCTGCGCTGGGCCAGGCAGGCCGAGAACTGCAATTGGGAAGGACACAAAATTAGAATCTACCAGGACATTGGGGCTGACCTGGCCAAATGCCGGGCTGAATTTAACAGTGCAAAAGCTGTGCTGTACAAGAGTGATGTATGCTTTGGTATTCTGTGCCCAGCAAAGCTCCGGGTCACATACAAGGGCAAAGAACATTTCTTCACATTTCTGGCCAAGGCGGACGAGCTTGTCACGGAATGTGGGCTGGAGCAGCGACAACAAGGGAAGCAATGAGGAGCTCATGGGAAGGAACAACAGCGCGGCAAAGATCCGAGACGCCAGGAGGAGGTTTTTCTCTCCTTCCCTAACCCCCCAAACACATCCTGAGCAAACAACAGCAAGCTGCCACGTGAGAGACCGCTTTACACGGGAGAACGTGACCCCGTTCGAGACAACAAGGGTAGCGACAGAAGTAGGGCGGAGTGGCAATCAGGGAGAGCGCAGGGTAAAACGGGGAAAGAGTGGGCAGGAACTCAACAGAGTGGGCGAGGGATAAACGGGACATTAACTTCCAAGAGGGGGTCACCACACTAGTGAGATAGCTAGCGCCGGGAGCATGCAGCAGACAGAGAAAATATCACAGGCCATAGCTGAATAGATAAGGAACATAAAGAGGTCTCACCCTCCACGTTCTGGGAGGCGCTAAAGACTGTGATTAGAGGAGAAATTATCACCTTTAAAGCGCAAAGAGACAGGGAGAAGAGGGCAGCTAGGCAGCAGTTACGTGACTCCATATTGGAGGTGGACCATAAATACTCCGAGGCTCTAACCATAGAGCACCTGGCGGAGACGAAAAGCTACAGATGGACTTTGACCTGCTCTCCACGAGGAGAGCAGTACACCAACTCCAGCAGACACAGGGGACCCTATAAGAATACAGAGGCAAAGCAAGCCACCTACTGGCACACCAGCTGAGAAAGCAGGCAGCCACAAGGGAAATCGCACAAATTAGCAGGGGCACATTAGAATCAGACGCAGACAAAGTCAACAAAACCTTCAAGGCCTTCTACTGCGGAATGTACGCCTCAGAGCCCCCAGCAGTGGACTCAGGGATGAATTAGTTTCTCGATGGAATAGACATGCCAGTCATGGGGGAAGACAGGAATCGGAGCCAGGGAGCACCGCTAGAACTGGGAGAGGTAAGGGACAGCACGGTGGCCCAGTGGTTAGCATTGCTGCCTCACGGCACCGAGGTCCAAGGTTCAATCCCGGCTGTAGGTCACTGTCCGTGTGGAGTTTGCACATTCTCCCCATGTTTGTGTGGGTTTCGCCCCCACAACCCAAAGATGTGCAGGGTAGGTGGATTGGCCACACTAAATTGCCCCTTAACTGGAAAAAATGAATTGGGTCCACTAAAGGTCATGGAGAGGTCATGTAGAGTATTAGCTCCATGCAGGCAGAGAAGGTGCCGTGACCAGGTGTGTTCCTGGCGGACTTCTACAAAACATTTGCAACATCACTGGCCCAGCACCTGCAGGCGATGTTCACAGACTCGCTTGAGAGGGGCACCCTGCCGCCTATGCTGGCACAAGCTTCAATACCCAATACCTAAAAAAGGACAAGAGCCAACAGAATGCGGTTCCTGTAGACCCATCTCGCTACTAAACATAGACGCCAAAATAGTGGCCGAAATCTGAACCAAGAGGCTGGAGAACTGTGTCCCAGAGGTGGTCCCAGAAGACCAAAATGGCTTTTGTCAAAGGAAGACAGCTAACATCGAACATCAGGAGCCTGCTGAATGTGATCATGACCCCCATCTGGGGAGAGAACACCCGAGGTGAGTGTCCCACTGGACGCAGAAAAGGCCACTGACAGAGTCGAATGGAACTACCTCATAGAGGTAATGGAGCAGTTCGGGTTTGGAAAAGGATTCACCACCTGGGTGAAATTCCTGTGCAATGCTCCCATGGCGAGTGTTCGGACAAATACCACCAACTCCCAGTACTTCACGCTGCACAAGGACACGAGGCAGGGATGCCCGTTATCCCCTCTGCTGTTCACCCTAGCGATTGAATCACTCGCGATCGTACTCAGAACAACAAAGAGCTGGAAGGGGATCCAAAGAGGAGGCAGAAAGCAAAGAGTCTCGCTCCATGCGGATGACCTGCTCCTCTAAACCTCGGACCCACAAAGCAGCATGGAAGGAATCATCGTGCTCCTGAAAGAGTTTGGTGCCTTCTTGGGCTACAAATTTATCACGAGCAAAAGCGTGATCTTCCCGGTGAACCCGCAAGGGGGAGGGGAGGTGCTGAGGGGACTGCCGTTTAAACAGGCCCGGCACAAATTCAGCTACTTGCGGATTCAAATCGCTCATGACTGGACAGGGTTCCACAAATGGAACCTCACCAGCTTGACCAGAAGAAGTAAAAAAGGACCTGCGGAGGTGGGACACACTCCCATTCTTCCGAGCGGGGAGAGTGCAGATAATCAAAATGAACTTGCTGCCCAGGTACCTTTTCCCACTTATATCCATCCTGATCTATGTCCCCAAGGCCTTCAATTTACTGATCTTTGTATGGGGGAGGGGGGCAGAAGAATGCAAGAATCCCAAAGATAAACATAGCATAGTTACAAATTTCCCTACAGAAAACAAAATCCATTGGGGACCAGCTCTCCCAAACCTACAATATTACCACTGGGCAACAGCAGAGAGAGTAATGGATGGATAAAGGAGCCAGAAGCCAAGTGGGTGCACACAGTGGAAGCCTCCTGCATGGGGACCTTCCTCCGGGCCCATGGCGGCACTCCCATCCCCACCCTAAAGGTATTCAAGCAGTCCAGTGCTGGTAGCTAACCTATAGTCCTGGAACCAGCTACGACAACAATTCGTCCATACCGAAATGCCCGATAAGGCCCCCAGCCGCAACAACCACCAGGTTCACGCCGGCACTCATTGACGCCACCTTTAAAAGCTGGAGACAGGGCGGGGGTGACATTGACAGTTAGAGACCTATACAACGATGGTAGGGTCGCAACACTGGACGAACTGACGGAGAGATTTCAATTAGCAGGGGGCAATAAATACACATACCTGCAACTTAAAAACTTCCTACAGAAGGAAACAAATGACAGCCACCATTAGAAGAACTACTAGACGCAGACATTTTAGGCAAAGGGAACTGTAGTGGCATGTAAGGATGACTGATAGAGAGGGCCAATGCCAAACTGTACATGATGAGAAACAAATGGGAGGAAGACTTTGTTCTTGAAAATACAGAAAAATGTGTCATTTGAAACATGGAAGTCTGGCAATATCTGGTTTGAGAGGGTACAGGGAAAGATCCCACAAAGGTTTCATAGCAGCTTCAAAGAGCAGGGTTGTAAAATGCAGATTCTTGCTCACAAACAGGCTTAGCAAACACACAGGTCTCATGTGGTAAGCTAAAACAATGGCTCACACCTTCATGGAATGTAACTATCTCAGGAAGCATCTGAAAAAGCATGGATGAGAGTTTCAATTGCATTAAGTGACAAATGTTTAAGACAGGCAAGTCTTTCAAGTCATAACCAAGTTAAATTTTAGCATACAGCTAAAAGCAAAGTTTCACACCTTAATTGAAATAAACTCTCTTAGTAAACAGCTGGAAAGGATGGAAGATACTCAGTCAAATTTGGTGTCAAATTTAAAGTGTAAAATTCTATGAACATCAAACAATTAAAAGAAAATTGGAGACGACCTGTCTACGAGAAACATCATGTAAGTCAAAATCAAAGGCAAAGTTATGAGCTGGGGACAATTGGAAAATTAAACGATTTGAAATCACAGAATTAAAAGTAACACCTATTGAAACCAAAGCATTGTTTAATCAGATCTGAGAGGAGACATATGCCCAAAATGAATAATTAGTTGTAGTAAGATGTTTACATCAAAGATAATTTTAAACTATCAAAGTGAAACAAGCCCATTTACAATAAAGTCGTTAAAACTTAATAACTCTCAGAAAGAGAATATAAACCCAGGGAACAGAGGACAGAGGACAGAGAGAAACCAGCAACAGGAGAGAAGGGGAGGAGAACTCAGAGAGAGAGAGAGAGAGAGCTCGGTCATGGGAAAGACAAGGCAAGCAGCCGAATTTAAACAGTTATACATCTAAGGAAGACTAGAATTTAAACAGGAGTCAGAGTCAGCTTAGAGATAGCTAGCAGAGCCAGCTCTCACAGCTCGATGCATGGGAAGAACAGGACACAGCAACCGAGTTCACCAGCGAATACAACTCAAGAAGACCAGATTTTAAGAAGATCGATTGCCAAGGTGGGCCTGAAGCAACCAGCAGCAGCCAGAAGCAAGATCTTTTTTCCTTTCTGTAAAGAAAGTGTTTGCAGCTTTTAAAAGAAAAAATATAATAATAAAAATAACTTAACCTGAAAAAGTGGTTATTAGCTTACTTCACTTCCTTAATAACGCAGGACCCAGGACATCAATGCTATTAAGGGGTAAGTAGGTAAAATTCTTCGGTGAAGGTATGGGTTATACCGGGGGATAACTTGAAAAGATAGTTTGACCTGAATAGCACTCACAGAAGCCTGCACTGGAGTCAGGGAGTGAGAATCCCTGTTCACCATTTAGAATATCAACCTTTCTTTTGTATAGGGGGAATTCTAAGAATAGTGGTGAGTTTTAACTTCATGGCGCCCAGCGTGGAGGCCTAGAATATTAGAAGTTTCTAGGTAAAGTGAGCCTAGAATATTAGAAGTTTCTAGGTAAAGCGAGGCTAGAATATTAGAAGTTTCTAGTTAAGCAGAGTAGGGGCTAGAATATTAGAAGTTTCTAGTTCCCAAGAAACGGTTGGAATATTAGAAGTTTCTAACCGGCACAAAGGCTAGAATATTAGAAGTTTCTAGTCTATGTGTGAGTCAGACTTTACCTGCCGAGTTTAGTCTGGAAAGTCATGTGTGATTGGCTTTTGTAAGGATATTCTGTGGATCGAGGGGACTGAAGCTCAGGTTGGGTGTGAAAATCAGTAGACTAGAAGATACTGACCCTGAGAAAAAGTCTGCAAGACATTTTGGTGATAGCACTAAAATCTTGCATCCGTTACTGGTAAAAGAGGCCAAAGAATAAATCATCCTCAGAGTAAGGCAGATTGTGCGGACATTTTCTGGAAAATAGGGACGCTTAGAATCTTCAGAAACCAATAACCAATCGACCCTTAACTAAAACAGGAAGATAGTGCCTTAGTCAGCCTTGGATAGGGCCCAGAAAGGGTACTTATCCTTAATTTCAGAGTGCACCTGAAAGGGACAACCAGGAACAGAAAAAAAATCCAAAAAATGGCAATTAGGGTAATTCTCTTGCCCTGGAATACAGTCAAGAGAGTTGAAACAATGAAACAAGAGTGGAAAAGCTTAACAGAGGCAAAAAAACTCCTGCAGAAGTGAAACTTGTCAGCATGGAGGGGTCTCAATTTTTGTTAAGAGTAACTGAAACCCTACAGAATAGAGGTCCAAGATCTCAGTGGATAAATGAGTGTGTGTTTAATAAGGATTTGTGAAATCCTGCAGAGTAAAGATCCAAGATCTGAGTGGATGAATGAGTGTGTGTATGTCTAATAAGGAATTGTGAATTTCTTTAAATGTTTGTACTTTTAAAAAATGTTGTGTTTTACAAAGCCGATTTTCACATCAATTGGAAGTTATAAATGGCAGGTAGAAATGTGATCAATATTATGGGATAAGTAAATCAGTATGTTCAGAACTAAATTGGTCTCAGAATAAATAGATAAAGAGTTTGTGCTGGGCAGCAGGCAGCAGTCAGCTGCTGCAGACTTTGAAATTGCTGTGTTGAAGTTGACACTGCATGGCTCCGCAGGGTCCTAGTGCCCGCTGATTAAAACAGTCACTAGCAGAGATAATGATGTTTAGAATGTTAAATACATTGAAGAAGGAGCTTTAGAGAATAAAGATATTGGACCAGAAGTTAGTTTGGAGAATTAATTGCAGTACCAGGAAATTAGTATCTGATTGCTGGAAAAGATTTAATACAAATTGATGCAGAAAAATTAAAATATTAAAACCAATTGACAATGACAGAAGGAGGCTTAACAGGCCTTAATGGTATGATGTACATCAAGGATATGGAAAATAAACCAGTTCAAAAAGAAATGGTGGCAAAAGAAATCCAGAAGTCCTGGAGAGGGCACTTCTGGGATAATCCAAATGATAATAGAAAGTACAAATTAAAGAATAGGGCCCTCTCCGCCCTTGATCTCTTCATTTGATTTTTCAGATGGAAAAAATAAATAACAAACCAGTTCACAAGAAGGAAGAGAACTACGCTCCAGAGAAGAATCTTTTAGACAGGATTGGGGGGAAACTAATGATACAATTGGCTACATATTTGAGGGAATTAAATGACAGGACCCGGAGGAAAACGTTACGGGTTAGAAACAAATCAAAATATCAAATTATTACTGGACAGTGAAACCTCCGGTCAGACATCTCTAACTGGACATTAGCTGATGGATGATCTGTGGTCTCCACGGGGTATGTACTACGCGGTGGAGTTATTAAGGGTCTCGGCAGACAGCAGCGACTGACGAGGAACCCCAACATGATAAATGACAATCATTTAAGAATTTTTGTAGCTTGATACCACGGCGGGAAAATTGTTATCAATGCGGCAAAACAATATTGCATTGAAGAGCTGTAATTGTTATTAAAAAAAAAAAAAATTCATGTAAATTGATAGGGACTGCTATATATATATATATATATATATGATAAGGGGGGTAGGTGTGCCGTTAAAGAACTTGGATCCGCATTTCTAAACTGTGTGAATGTTTTAATAGAGGGATAGTTTAGTGTGTTTCTTGATTTAACTACATAGAACATTACAAATAATATTGATGTTGTTTATATGCCATATTTAGTATGTAATGACTATTGGTCCCAAAGCCAAGAAGGGATGTTTCGATATTGTACCTTATTTCTAGTATTAAAATTGTGATAACAGTTGCAAATATGTAAAGTTGTAGCACACAGTCTATTTGTGTGGTTAGGTAATGAGTAATATGTTAAGATAAGACTTAATTTTTTTTTACTGTGTATTTAACAATAGGGAGAATTTATTTGGAAAAGTGACAGTTCAATGTGGTTTTACAAATGCTGTAATGGAAAATATACACTTTCATGTTGTAAGGGAAACGATGACAGATGAAAGGGATTTGAAGGAAATTTGTCAGAAAGATATTCTCTCATGTAAACCAGGGGTTGGCAGACATACATGATTCACGACAATGTTAGACATTAATGGGGAAGTTAGGAATACAAGCAGGATCAATTGAATATTTTAAATTAATGAAACAAGGGAATCAGTGGGTGGTACATGATATCATAATTTACCATTCCAATCAGCAATGGAAAAGCAATTTGGATAACGGAAAAATGGGACACGTAACAGCCAGTGATGGACAAAAGACCTTTGTGGTTACTGATGGACTGAGTTGTGTGCTGTTTCTAAGGGACATGAGGAAGCTTCTACGGTGCTGCTATCCCAAGGAAGTAAAATGCTTTGGAGGTAGTGGAACACACGGAAAGCGATTGTTACCTTCCTGAGCAACAACGGCTATGGTTCACGGTAATTGGACTTGAGGAAAAGAAAAGACTCTTATCGACACTGGTCTGAGATATGGATGCATTTACGTGTTGATTTTGGTGCACAATTTGAAATTCCAACACATGCATACAAATGACAAAGATCGGGGATATATGTTAGTACAATTGGATGGGGGGACAATTAACCAAATTATATAGTTATGTTTCAAATGTCAAGACGGGGTGTTCTTGAAAATACAGAAAAATGTGTCATTTGAACATGGAAGTCTGGCAATATCTGGTTTGAGAGGGTACAGGGAAAGATCCCACAAAGGTTTCATAGCAGCTTCAAAGAGCAGGGTTGTAAAATGCAGATTCTTGCTCACAAACAGGCTTAGCAAACACACCGGTCTCATGTGGTAAGCTAAAACAATGGCTCACACCTTCATGGAATGTAACTATCTCAGGAAGCATCTGAAAAAGCATGGATGAGAGTTTCAATTGCATTAAGTGACAAATGTTTAAGACAGGCAAGTCTTTCAAGTCATAACCAAGTTAAATTTTAGCATACAGCTAAAAGCAAAGTTTCACACCTTAATTGAAATAAACTCTCTTAGTAAACAGCTGGAAAGGATGGAAGATACTCAGTCAAATTTGGTGTCAAATTTAAAGTGTAAAATTCTATGAACATCAAACAATTAAAAGAAAATTGGAGACGACCTGTCTACGAGAAACATCATGTAAGTCAAAATCAAAGGCAAAGTTATGAGCTGGGGACAATTGGAAAATTAAACGATTTGAAATCACAGAATTAAAAGTAACACCTATTGAAACCAAAGCATTGTTTAATCAGATCTGAGAGGAGACAATATGCCCAAAATGAATAATTAGTTGTAGTAAGATGTTTACATCAAAGATAATTTTAAACTATCAAAGTGAAACAAGCCCATTTACAATAAAGTCGTTAAAACTTAATAACTCTCAGAAAGAGAATATAAACCCAGGGAACAGAGGACAGAGGACAGAGAGAAACCAGCAACAGGAGAGAAGGGGAGGAGAACTCAGAGAGAGAGAGAGAGAGAGCTCGGTCATGGGAAAGACAAGGCAAGCAGCCGAGTTTAAACAGTTATACATCTAAGGAAGACTAGAATTTAAACAGGAGTCAGAGTCAGCTTAGAGATAGCTAGCAGAGCCAGCTCTCACAGCTCGGTGCATGGGAAGAACAGGACACAGCAACCGAGTTCACCAGCGAATACAACTCAAGAAGACCAGATTTTAAGAAGATCGATTGCCAAGGTGGGCCTGAAGCAACCAGCAGCAGCCAGAAGCAAGATCTTTTTTCCTTTCTGTAAAGAAAGTGTTTGCAGCTTTTAAAAGAAAAAATATAATAATAAAAATAACTTAACCTGAAAAAGTGGTTATTAGCTTACTTCACTTCCTTAATAACGCAGGACCCAGGACATCAATGCTATTAAGGGGTAAGTAGGTAAAATTCTTCGGTGAAGGTATGGGTTATACCGGGGGATAACTTGAAAAGATAGTTTGACCTGAATAGCACTCACAGAAGCCTGCACTGGAGTCAGGGAGTGAGAATCCCTGTTCACCATTTAGAATATCAACCTTTTTTTTGTATAGGGGGAATTCTAAGAATAGTGGTGAGTTTTAACTTCACTTGGGCTTCGAAATAGAGTGGGGACTCTGGAACGAAGCACTACATAGGGTCAACTCCACCTCCACATGCGCAAGACTTAACCTAACGCAACTAAAAGTGGTACAGAGAGCCCACTTGACCAGAACCCGAATGAGTAGATTCTCTCCAGAGGTGGAGGACAGATGTGAACGGTGCCAAGGAGACCCAGCCAACCATGCCCACATGTTCTGGTCTTGCCCCAGACTTCCTGGGTACTGGACAGCCTTCTTTGAGGCAATGTACAAAGTGGTGGGGGTGAAGGTGGAGCCATGCCTGAGAGTCGCAGTCTTCGGGGTATCAGAACAGCCAGATCTATTGATGGGGAGGAGGGCCGACACCCTTGCCTTTGCCTCCCTGATCGCCCACCGTAGAATCCTGCTCGCTGGCGGTCAGCAGCACCACACAAAGCTGCAGACTGGCTGTCCGACCCATCGGAATTTCTCCAAATGGAGAAAATCAAATTCCCCATCCGTGGGTCGGAAGATGGTTTCCACAAAACATGGGAGTCATTCACCTGATTGTTCTGCGACCTGTGTGTGGCCAACAACTAAGTAGCCAGGAGCTAGGACGAGGTAGCCAAGACACAATAGGAGAGAGGGAGGAGAGGAAGGACACGGGGAAACAAGAAAGTGTAGCCAAACCCAGCGAGAGAAAAGGGGATAGTAAGGAAGATGGGAGGGGGAGGAGGGAGACAATGGAGGAGAACCGGGGGGAAGAAGAGAGAGGGGAACACAAGTGGGGTAGAAAACACAGGAGATGACAACAGCCACAATGAATACAGCAAGATGGAAAGAGCACAAAAAAATGGAAAGAAGAAACGGTCGAGAGCTGAATAATAGAGACTGTCCAAAATGCAAATCACATTATGGGCATTAGGGGCACCGCCCAGGTGAACCCCCCTGTCAAAGAAAACATTTTCATTCTGCGTATATTTGTAACTATGCTATGTATAACAAAACCCAATAAAAATATTTTAAAAAAACAATAAAAAAAATCTTGGAGGCATTGTGATCTTTGAGGAGGATAGACTTCAAGAGGTCATGTGGCTGATAAAATGTAACACAGGGAAAGTGGAAGAGATCCAGAGGAAGAATGAGGAGTGGCTATATGAAATAAAATGAGCAATTCCATAAGGGGTACAAGAAAAGTGAGACATGAATAAATATGTTCACAAATCATTGAGGGCAGATTGAGAAAGCCATTAAAAATGGTAGCCATGATCCTGGATATTATAGAGGCGTAGAGTACAAAGATTAAGGAAAGTATGATGAACCTTTACCAAACACTGGGTGGAATTTTCCACCACCTCCGGCACACTATTGGTCAGCAGTGGGATCTTTCAGTCCTACTGATGTGAACGTTTTGCGTTGTTCACCGGTCACGATGTCGTGAAGCCCATCATGAGGTGTGGCCACTGTGGGACCTGAAGATCCCCCCCCCCGTGAAGGGCTGAAAATCTTTGCCACTGTTTGATCGTGACCTGTCCAATCCGGAGGTCTGCATTTTAGTAAAATGTAAACATTTTAGAGGGGTGAGAGAAAAGATTTACAAGAATGTTTCCAAGGCTTCAGTTAAGTGGATCGATTAGAGAAGCTGCGTTATTGCTGAGAGAAAATAAGGTTGAGAGGTGATTTTACAAGAGTGTTCAAAAATCGTGAGGGGCCTAGACGGAGTGGATGGAGAGAATGCGTCTCCATTGGCGGAAATGTCGAGAACCAGAGGTGATTGGTTTAAGGTGATTGGCAAAAAGGTCAAAGATGACATAAAGAATTTTTTTTACACACAGGGGGCTGGAATGTCCAAAAATGGGGCTATGTCCCCACGTCAGCATAAAGACGCTGGCGTTTCACTCTTGACTTTGCTTAAGAAAGTACTGAGCGATTCTCCTACCTGCAAGGGGCTAGCAGGGCCCTGGAGCACTCCTCGAAGCTCTGGCTGCGGATATAGGGCCCCGAACCTCTGGTCGGGAGTCCGCGCTTGCTACATGGCGCGACCTACAGCGTCCGCCCCGTGGGACATGGCAGACTTGGACTACGGAGCAACAGCAAAAATGTGGGCCCTCCCCCAAGATAGCGCGCGCCCATGGATAGGCGCTGCCCGATCGCTCCCCTGGCCATCCATGAGCCCTCCCCTGGTGATTGATCCCCCCCCACCACCAGGGCGCCCGTGAACTGAGTCCGCAGCCGCCACTTGAGGTTCCCGGCATCCGATACGTGGTTAGAACCTTGCCATCTGGAACTCAGCCAGTTTTGTGCGGAGAATCGCGGGGGCCTCTGTCAATGGCTCCCTAGCCACGCAGCGTAGATCGCGCATGAGCGATTCCAGAATGATTCTCCAGTGGGAGCGGCGTCGACTACGATTTCTGCGTAAATGGCCATTCTCCGTCCCTGTGCTTAATGCGATTTCAGCACGGGGTTGCGGAGAATCCAGCCCAGGGAGTGCTTACGATCTGGAATACACTGCCTGATAGGCTTGCAGAGGCAAATTCAATCATTACTGTCAAAATCGAATTGGATTATAAAGGACGGAATTCCAAAGAGGGCAGGAGGTATATGAAAACTAATTATTGAAGGTTGCAAAACAGGTTGAGAGCACAGTGAACAAATCAGACAGTATCCTGGGCTTTATCAATACATCATAGAGTACAATGGCAAGGGAATTATGAGATATCTGTATAAAACACTAGTTTGACCTCCACTCAGGTGTTATGCCCTCTTAAGGCACTACTGATTGGGAAGGATATGAAGTCATTAGAGAGGGTACAAAAATAATTCACGAGAATTGTTTCAGGCATGAAGATCTTCAGTTGCATTGATGGA
Source organism: Scyliorhinus canicula (assembly GCF_902713615.1). NCBI lineage: Eukaryota > Metazoa > Chordata > Chondrichthyes > Carcharhiniformes > Scyliorhinidae > Scyliorhinus > Scyliorhinus canicula. Next base: position 69,228,371 of record NC_052156.1, on the reverse strand, counting down.
TTAGAGAACTTGGTGCTGTCCCCCTTAGAGAATAAGAAGTTGAGAGGAAATTTGATAGAGAATCGCTCGGGAATCGCTCATGTGCGATCTACGCGACGTGGCTAGGAAGCCATTGACAGAGGCCCCCGCGATTCTCCGCGCAAAACTGGCTGAGTTCCTGATGGCGAGGTTCTAACCACGTATCGGATAGAGGTATAGAAGATCATGAGGGGTAAGCCAAGGCAGACAGTGTCAAGTAGTCATTGGTGGAAGGATCGGGGACCGGAGCACACTGATTGAGGGTGATTTCCAATGAAGTGTGGCCACATGATGAAAAACATTTTTACATGGTGAATGATTTTACGAAATGATTTGACGATTAGGATCAGCAATGCACTGCCTGAGAGTGTGGCAGAGAACGATTCAACCATTCATTTCAAAAGAGAATTGGAGCATTATTTGAATGGGAAAAAAATATTGCTGGGGCACAGGGAGAAGGCAGAGGATTGACACTTGGTAAATTGCTTTCGCAGAGGTCTAGTGTGGAGATGACCTGCTAAATGGCTGCCTGCTGTACTATAACCATTCATTGTTTCTGTGATAAGCCCCAAGTGCCGGGGGCATGGGGGTCAGGTGGGGGGGTTGGACACAGAGCTTCAGAGAAAGGGTGAGAGGGTAGGACCAGTTAACCTGCTCTTTTTGAGAGTTACCACTAGTTCAATGGGCCAAATGGCTGTCTTCTGTATTGCAACCATTCTACAATTTTATGTTAAACCACAGTTTACTTCAAAATGTTTAAATATTGGCATGGAAGGTAACCTTCTTTCCCGTTGTCACGCCTTAAAATTTATCTAAATTATTGCCAATTCAGATTCAAATATCAAGTAACGCAAACATTTGTACTGGGTGAATAGTCCTTGTATTTGACAATGGTGGTGTAAATTGACAGGCAACTTTGTTCATCATTCTATGAAATACTACAGAATTGGCACTGACAGAACAATTGTAACACCACATGCAAAAGTAAGATATCATCCCGAACAATTAAAACGCTAGCTTACTAAAGTAGAGGCCATTTGTTAAGTAGAGGCTATTTGTTAAAAACTGATTGCAAATTAAGTTCACATAACTTGGACACGCAGCACATTTCAGAGTAACCTCATGACCTAACCAATGCAAATTGGCTCTCCCCTGAGCCAACAGTACATTTGAGATTTACCACTGAATTAAGCCTGACACCAAATATATCTTTCTACGTTTTGGTAGAACTAATTTAAATCCCAAGTCATTGTAATTCTGTTTTCTCAGAAGAATCCAAAGTGACTTTCAAACTAATAATCTCTTATCAGGGACCCTGCACCTACTGATTGTTTTCAGAGGCTATTATAAAGTACATAATTTGCATTTTCAGCTAAATCTGATGCATGTTGTTGGTTATTACGAGCAGCTTATTTGCATTTGATTAGCTGCTTAATTATGCTTATTATGATATGTCCATTAAAACACAATTACCACTGATTTATTCACTTGTCTGATAAATGTTCCACACCCACTGGAGGAGAAGGTAATATTTATCAGTCTGATCTCTTTCTGCGCACAAAAGCATGCAGTAAATTAGCTTGCATTCGTATCACATTAAACTGATGTATAAATCAAAATTACATTAAAGCAGAATTATGAGACTAAGCAACACAGAGACATACACACGCAATAGAGGGCATGTTCTTTCACCAATGGCATCTGACAAACGGCAAATTTCATCAGCACCATACTCTGGACAACAGATATAATTCAACTACATTAATAGTACTATTCAAATGAAGTCCCTCAATACTCCATTACTCACTTAGATCTGGTGGACAGAACGGAAAGATATAACTTCAAGTTTTATGGAGCACTTAATCATATCTCTGCATACATATCTGCAATTTCATAGCAAGCAAATATATTTTCTCATTTTGTTTGATGATTATAAGCAGCTTAAGATGTTTAACTGCATTAAAGATGCTTTCTAAAGGCAAATTGTTAATGTTAAAATTAATATTGTTGTGATTAAGTAAAAGCCAATCAATTTAGTAATTTTGCTTTACATTTCATTTGCCTGTATCTCATGCATAAGTCATATTAGCCACATGTTATTAGAGCAATTAGGTTGGTAGTGTATGGAAAGGAGATTAATGTGAGAATTAAGGATTGATGTTTACAGCTTCTCAAAAGCCAGTTTATATCATCCAGGCAAATCACTGTGGAATTCTACTCTAATCATTCTTCATTAATTTCCCCTTTAATTGGATAGGCAGAGTTGTGCCATGTCATGGTCCATTGGATTTCCAAGGTGACTATTGGCAGCTAGGATACGTTCCATCAAATGGCAGAGTGGTTCAGGCTGTCTAATCATTTGACAGCAGCAGCAGGATAGATGAGCTCCATTTGAACTGACAAAAAAGCTGCATATAAATTAACCACCAGCATCAAAATCCATACTCCTTCTGAAAAGAACAGCATTATCTTAAAGAAGCTGTGCTTTTCCCCCCTTTTCATGTTATTTGAATTGACTTTTCCTGAGCAAACATAGCAGTTTCTTTAATAATATACTATTTAAGCTCCATTTATTGATCTAAAATTACACCAAATTCCTTTGTTGGCAGAGGTGCAATTATTGTCCTAATTGAACCCAAACGTTTAACAATCTCTACTGAACTGTAAATTGTTACTGAAAAAAAACTATAGACATTGCCAAACCAGCTAGCACTGAGGAACCCAGTGTGCTTAAAGGGAACAAACGAAAGCATTAAATGAAGCTTTCAAGCAGTAGCTTGCACTGGAAATTGCTTTCAATTAAGCTGCTTCTGGAGAATCACGATGCTGTGAGGCAGTTTTTGTGCAGAAGAATATTGTGTTATATTCATAGAGGAAAAAATGTATTCATAATGCCATGCCCACCAGTAGAATTGTGCACTAGAATTTTCAGCTAAGAAATAGCATAGACATATTTTTATTTCCTGTGGCAAAGTACGATCAGATATAAGCAGAAAGCAGGAGAATCAGAATACTTTGGAGGTTGGGTTTATTCAAGTTGCTTTGTTTAGAATACTCTCATCTCGCTGAAACACTGCTTTGAAACGATTTGCCAAGATCTACGGTTAACCATGTGAATCTGGAAATTGTGCTGAGTACTTCCAAAATACGAACGTGTAATGTATTTGCATTAACTCAAAATGTCTTTGCCGTGCTTTTTTAATGGAAGCCAAATGGAGAGATGAATTTATCAGGAACATTTCAGGGCCAACTGTGCTATGCAATGATATGTATAATGATGTTTCCATGGTGTGATATTGATACAACATGACCATAGGAAAGCCTCAGATAAGGAAATGGTGAAGGTGCAAATGGTTTGTTAACTAATAATGTAACGCCTTATAAAATTCAGCTTCAGCTGAACACCTATCTGCAAAATTCTGACAAAATATAGTGATTTCTATATATTCAGCTAAACTTACTAAGATCCCAGATCCTAAGGGTTATTCTGATAATATTGAACAGAGCACTCAGCTGACTCAGTTAGTAGGTATCATAGCCTTCCTTCTCAATATCAAAGGCTGCATTCCACAAAAGGTGAAAATTATTAACCAGCATTTATATAGTATCCGTGTAAAGTTAGTTGAACATTTGGAAAATTATGTGTGCAACAATCTCAAAATATAAATATTTCAGCTATTAAGGTGTGTTTATATTTAATGACCTGGACACTGTTACTATTCATATTTATATTATAATGCATTTCACATAATAAAACAGCACAAGGTGTTTCACAGAGGCATTATAAAATAAAATATGATACTTCAGCTCAAAAGGACATCCTAGGATAGATGCCCATAAGCTTTGTCAAAAAGATAGACTTGAATAATTTCCTTAAAAGGGAAAGGGCTGTCATTTGAATGAAATTTGGTGCGAGTTAGGTCATAGATAGCAGAGATTTAGATGGGCGCAAGTTCACAGAATCACAGACTTCTTACGGCACAGAAAAATGCCATTTGGCCCATTGTGTCAACACCGGCTCTCCACATGAACATCATGACTCAGTGCCATTCTCCTGCCTCTTCTCTGTACCCCTGCAAATTGGCCCATAACTTCCAGCTAGGCGCGGGATTTCACGGCCTTCTGATTTTACCGGAAAAATGCACTTTTACCTGCACTTGGATAATGCAATGAACCTTCCTCTCGTTGTGGCAGCCTTGGGCCTCCAGCGCTCAAGTGCATATCCGTATGCCCACATCTCTGAGTTGTCAAGCCGCGCACGTGTGGAAGATAAGAGACTTAAATTGCTAACCCGAGAGGAAGCTACGGGCCATTTTTTCTATTCAAATAATCATCTAATGCCCGTTTGAATGCCTCGATTGAACCTCCCTCCACCACTCTTCCAGGCAGTGCATCCCAGACTTGAACCATTCACTGTGTGAAAACTTTTTCTCACATCACATGTGCTTCTCTTGCAAATCACCATAAATCTGTGCCCTCTCATTCTCGATTATTTGATGAATGGGAACAGTTTGTTCCTATCTACTCTGTCCAGCCCCCTCATGATTTTGAACATTTCTATAAAATCTCCTCACAGTTTTCTTCTCTCCAAGGGGAACAGTCCCAATCTCTCCAATTTATCCTTGTAACTGAGAATTCTCATCCCTAGAAACATTCTTGTAAACCTCTTCTGCACTCTTTACAATGTTCTCACATCCTTCCTGTAGTGTGGATCCCAGAACTGAACACAATGGGGCGAGTCTCCAATATTGGGCCCAAGAGTTTGCGCCGTTGTGAACGCCGTCGTGTTTCACGACGGCGCGAACCAGGCCCGGTTACATACGATTATGACCCCCACAGGGGGTCAGCATGGTGTTGGAGCGGTTCATGCCGCTGCACCAAATGGGCGCTGCGGCAACCCATGCATGCGCAGTTGTGCCGCGCCAACGTGCGCATGTGCGAGGGACTTTTGTTGCGCACCGGCCCCGACCAACATGGGGTCGGTGTTCAGGGGTCGGCCATGCCAGGAAGTAGGCTGAGGGGGGGAGAGGCCAGCCCACCCATCGGTGGGCCCCGATGCCAAACACCATCGGAGCCTCCCCCCCTCCCAGTGAAGGAGCCCCCCTCTCTCCCCTCCCCCCCCCGCCCCCCCACAGGCCACCCCTGACCGTCCCCGCAGATTTCCCGCCGGCAACGACCAGGGCTGAACGGCACTGGGGCTCTGTTGTATTGGAGCGGCCGCTTGGCCCATCCGGGCCGGAGAATCGGCGGCCCCGCCAATTCCAGCGGCCTGCGGCCAGTGCCGCACCAAACGCGCCGACGCAAATGGCGACAATTCTCCTCACCTTGGAGAATCGCGCGCCGGCATCGGGGTGTCGTGGCACGGTTGCGGCATTTCTCCGGCCCGGCACGGGGCTTGGAGAATCACCCCCAATATTCCAGCTGTGAGTTAGGATAAGAGCAGTGGGGACTTTGGATGAGCTCAGGTTTGTAGTGTCTGGTACATGGGTGGCTGGCCATGAGAATATTGGAATCATTGAAAGTGAAGTCATTAAAGGCATGAATGAGGGCTTCAGTAGAGGATGTAAAGTACAAATATATAATGATGAACAGCCCTTTGTCTTATACAAGTTCAACATAACCTTGCTCTTATTTTCTATGTCCTTCTAATAAAACCCAGAATACTGTGGTGCGATTCTCCGAAATGGAGACAAAGTCCCGACGCCGGAGTGAAACCTGGAGTGTTTCACTCCGGCGTCATAGCCCGCTCCCAGCCCCCTATTCTACTGCCCCCGGGGGGCTAGGAGCGGCATCGCGTATTTTACACGGCTAGGCCTTGGTGCCACGTTATAAGCGGCACCTCGTAAATGATGCGGCCGGAGTCGCGTAAATGAAGTCACCCACGCATGCACGGTTGCCGTCCTCCCTGAGGCCATGCTGGGGCAGCCGCTGGAGAATCAGTGGTCGTCTTTTGCAAATGACGAGCGGCGATTCTCCGAGCGGCCAGCCGTTATTCTCGCCGCACTGGTTTGGGGGGGGGGCTTGGAGAATCGCGTGCGGGTGCCGGGGTGGCATGGTGGGACTCGCGCGGCGCCCCGGCGATTCTCCCACCCGGCGTGGGGGTGGAGAATTCCGCCCTATATGCCTTATTAACTGTTCTCGCCACCTGTCCTGCCACCTTCAATGATCTATGCACATATACACACAGGTGTCTGCTCTTGCGCCCCTTTAAGAATTTCACCCCTTATTTTATATTGTCTTCCCAGGCTCTTCCTACTGAAATACATCCCTTCCCACTTCTCTGCATTGAACTTCATTTGTCACCTATCTGCCTACTCCACCAATTTGTCCTTGTCCTCTTGAAGCTCTACATTGTCCTCCTCACAGTTTACAATGCTTCCAAGTTTTGTGCAATCCGTAAACTTTGAAATTGTCCTTTGCACATTAAGATCTCGATAATTAATATAGATTCGGAAAAGCAAATGTCTCATAAAGGATGCCCAGGGAACATAATGGGGAAGCAGTGGGATAGTGGCATTATCACTGGATTAGTAAACCAGAGCTTTAGTGTGAGGCAGCTCTGCGGCTCAAGATACACATTGGTCCCTGGTTGGCAATCTTGCCTCACAGATCTTGGGCAACATTTAACATGTGTGGGGCTGTGAATAATGGATGCCACTCACCTTGCCAGATGTCACAAGGTCACTGAATTTTTTTTGCCATTCAGCTCATGTTCGTGCAACAACCTGCAGCCACCTCCACCATTCAATAAGATCATGGCTGATCCGATTGATGACCTTTCCACTTCCTTGCCTCCCTTATTCCCTAACCTTTGACTCCCTTGTAGATCAAAACCCCGTCTAACACAGCCGAGAATATATTCAATGACCATTTCTCTCTGTGGTAGAGAATTTCAAAGACAAATGATCCGCTGAGGGAAGACATTCTTTTTCCATCTTAAATGAGTGATCACTTATGTTTAAATTGTGCCTTTAGTATTCCCCCACAATGTGAAACATCACCTTGCATAATCTGCTATTGAAATACTTGATCAGGTATTATCTGCACATGTGCAGACATATACCCATTTTGGGTGCTTAATAACCACCCTGTACAGATTTGCACAAAAGACATAAACCTTCGAAGCTTGATATTCAAATCACCATCTTAATTTCTTGCTTACCTGAGCTTGTCAATGCAAACATATTCCCATTTGTGCTTAAAGACAATATTAACTGTGCTATTTGATTAGTTTTACCACCATTGAGAAGACTAACTTGTCTGTCAACATCTGTATAAATAAAAAAAAACAAATATATTGTGGACTTATATATTCCACTGGAGTATATTTTGCTCTCAATAACTGCAGAATCTGACGATTCGTTCTATTTCCTCCTTGCGCACATTCCTTTTGGGTTGTTTTGTATTGGTCTAGTTACAGTGAGACACAAGTGAATCCTGAATTGCAGTGGAGATGGGAGTTATTTGCATTTTATTTTTCAGGGAATAAGATGGTTATGATGCCATTGCTGATGGCATGTATAAGCAGACATCATTAAATGATCAGAAGTATAAAATGGGTTGGTGTCACTCTTTTCTTGAATGCTCCTTTTGTTCTGTTATAACTGGGGGGAAAACTGATCAGAGATTTTAGACATGCAATTTTAGAAATTACATTTTTCTCCTCTTTAAAGTCAATAAAACTGTCACACTCTCTGTCTTAGCCTAATTAGAAATGCATAGTACAATCATCATTTGACAACACTTGTCAAAATCATTTCAGACTTCCATTCAACTATCTTTGCCAGTACTTTCATTTCCCTGGTCAATGATGGCAATTTCAGAGGAAAGTGACTGTTTTTCAAAGTTAGATTGTCAGCGATCTTTCCATTCCATCTAGAGGTGACCAGGGCATTTCAGCAGTACTCCACTGCATCATCTACATTTCAGCAACCACGGGAAATGAATGACTAGCAGCTGGATGATAAGGGCTATTTGCTGACCACCTGGCTGGTGCGCCACAGACACCACATGTGAAGCATGCATGTACCTCTGAGGAAGGAGTAGTGCTCCGAAAGCTCGTGTTTGAAACAAACATGTTGGACTTTAACCTGGTGTTGTAAGTCTTCTTACTGTGCTCACCCCAGTCCAATGCCGGCATCTCCACATCAGAGTTGTGCAACAGTGATTTTTAAAAAAAAAATTTTTTTTAGAGTATCCAATTCATTTTTTCCAATTAAGGGGCAATTTAGCGTGGCCAATCCACCTACCCTGCACATCTTTGGGTTGTGAGGGCAAAACCCACGCACACATGGGGAGAATGTGTAAACTCCACACGGACAGTGTCCCAGAGCCAGGATTGAACCTGAGACCTCAGCGCCGTGAGACAGCAGTGCTAACCACTGCACCGCCACGCAGCCATATTGTGCAACACTGATGAAGCTAAACATGGAGGTGGTGTTGGGAGCAAATCAAATGACACGTTTAAAAAATAAATAACATCGCTATGCTATATCTGAAGAGCAGTTGTGACTGTCCTAGCTGTCAAGTCTGTTGAAAGCAGAGTGGTGCTGCTTTGACCTCTTTCTGACCACTTTAAAATTAGAAATCACAATTTTTATGTGTTTGGTGAGTCTGCAAGAAGTGACATCAAGAGGAAATTCCGACAGGATCAAAAGAATTCCGACAGGTTCAAAGGCTGCAGTGCCAAAAAACTCTTTTTTTTGTCTTGAGTAAGAGTCTAACACACAACCTTGCAGTCCCTTGAAATGTAGAATGCTTCAGTTGTACTGGAGACATCTTTGCACAGCCATATCCGAATCCAAAGGGTGCTACCAAGCGTTCTGTTGGTGTATAGTTCTGCTCGAAAAGACAGCAGAATTTTTTGCTTCGTCGTTCCAAATAAAGGTTTTCATGCATTTTTGGAAGACTGCTACATGTCCTCCAATCCTTTAGAATAAACCTTATTGCATTTATGTGCCTTGTAAACGCATCGTAGCGATCCCAATTCATGCCCACATGTGTAGTAGTTGCCAGGTAATGATTCATTTGTATATATTTCAATTAGCTGTTTACACTCTCTCTCATCTTACCACTATAATTTTTACATTACAAATCGTGTAATGGCTCAGTGCTTAAATAGGTTGTTTTACAGCCTCCGAAGCATTCTTCATTGAGATTTTCACTGTTTTATCATTTTTAGAATTCACCTTATGTAATCATCTGCTCTATTCCATTTTGCTTTTAAATTCTCCGTCCATTTCATATCCTACTAAATACATTCATCCTCCAGTAGAATTCTGAGAGAGATATTTTCTAGCATAAAAAATGGTTGTAAAGACAATCTATCCAGCAAATTGTTTGCAATAAAAGAGTGGAAATGATGCAATATGTCTGACTAGCACTCTATTTTACTGCTTATGAGCTCATGTCAATCTCCTCTTATGATGGCACCTATCACTGCCTTTCATGTTCTGCTCGTTAACAACATAAACGGTTCTGTCGGATAAAAATAAGAAAATGTTTGTGTGAAAGTTTTTATTGATGACTAACATCGAAGACTATTGAAAAGAATAGCAATGGCACTGATTGTTCTTTCCTGCATGGTTTCAAAATCCACCAGCCTGCTTCAACTGAGTCTTTCATTTCATACAAATATCGAAGTAGAAACAAGGGATTAAAATTTCAATACTCCCTGAAAAACAAGCACGGAGATGGTGTTCAGTGACGAACCCATGACAATTGTGGCGCTAACAATTATACTCAAAGCCGAGAGACTAGTACAATAGAGGCTTTATTGCTGTACGATGTTGTCCCTCCATCCGCAACTGTAGACTGAGGGTCTGAGCAGCTCTCATACATATTTATACACAAGCTCCATGTGGGCGGAGCTAGCCGGCAGGGGCTGACCGGAGGAACCTGTATTACAGGTACAGGCATACATCCCCCTACTGCAGTACACATAACTACAGTGGTTATCTCACCACATTCACCCCCTGTAAAAAATGAGTCCGGCGGGGGTGACATGTAACTCTAATACAAAGGATGCTATTTACAAGAGGGTCCAACAAGGAAAATCAAGAGTCCATCCGGTTAGCAGGTTACAGGTTGAGCCGAATCGGTGGTCGGACGTTCCGCTGTGATCGGCGTAGCTGTGGTGGTGACGTCGGCACAGGCGGTGATGGCCCCGATGGTGCAGGTGCTGGCGGTGTTGGTGCTGGCTGCTGGCGGGATGACTCCGAGAGCAAGCCGAAATCTTCCATGTCCTCCAGGGTGGGCAGGGGGATGAGGGATGGACCTGATGGGGACGAATAGGGGGGCGCTGGGGTTGGCGCAGGAAGGGGTGTGGGCATGGGATCGGCACCTGAGGGAGCCAGGTCCCGGAGCGAGACTGTGTCCTGGCGGCCGTCGGGGAACTCCACGTAGGCATACTGAGGGTTGTCGTGGAGAAGGCGAACTTTGTCCACCAGGGGTTCCGCCTTGTGGTGCCGTACATGCCTACGGAGAAGGACTGGGCCCGGAGTCGTGAGCCAAGTCGGGAGCGACACTCCGGATGTGGACTTCCTAGGGAAGGCAAAAACACGTTCATGGGGTGTACTGTTAGTTGCGGTGCACAGTAGTGACCGAATGGAATGGAGCGCGTCAGGGAGGACCTGCTGCCAGCGAGCGGCTGGGAGGTTCCTGGACCGTAGGGCCAGCTGGACGGCCCTCCATACCGTCCCGTTCTCCCTCTCTACCTGCCCGTTTCCCCGGGGGTTGTAGCTGGTCGTCCTGCTGGAGGCGATACCCCTGCTGAGCAGGTACTGACGCAGCTCATCGCTCATGAATGAGGATCCCCTGTCACTGTGGATATAGTCGGGGAAACCGAACAGGGCGAAAATGGAAATCCAGGGCCTTGATGACGGTGGCAGACGTCATATCTGGGCATGGGATGGCAAACGGGAACCTAGAAAATTCATCGACCACACTAAGGATGTAGGTGTTGCGGTCGGTAGAGGGAAGGGGCCCTTTGAAGTCCACGCTGAGGCGTTCAAAGGGGCGGGATGCTTTCACCAGGCGCGCGCAATCTGGCCGGTAGAAGTGCGGCTTGCACTCCGCACAGATCTGGCAGTCTCTGGTGACTGTCCGTACTTCCTCGACGGAGTAGGGCAGATTGCGGGCTTTGATCAGATGGTACAAGCGGGTGACCCACGGATGGCAAAGGCTGTCGTGCAAGGCACGGAGCTGGTTCACTTGTGCACTGGCACATGTACCTCGGGAGAGGGCGTCTGGGGGCTCGTTGAGCTTGCCGGGGCGATACAAGATCTCGTAGTTAAAGGTGGAGAGCTCGATTCTCCACCGCAAGATTTTGTCATTCTTGATCTTGCCCCGCTGCGTGTTGTTGAACATGAAGGCTACCGACCGTTGGTCAGTGAGGAGAGTGAATCTCCTGCCGGCCAGGTAATGCCTCCAGTGCCGCACCGCTTCAACGATTGCCTGGGCTTCCTTTTCGATAGAGGAATGCCGAATTTCGGAGGCGTGGAGGGTGCGTGAAAAGAATGCCACGGGTCTGCCGGCCTGATTCAGCGTGGCGGCAAGGGCGACATCTGAAGCGTCGCTCTCTACTTGGAAAGGCAGAGTCTCGTCTACGGCGTGCATCCCCGCCCTGGCTATGTCAGATCGAATGCAGGCGAGGGCCTGTTGTGCCTCGGCCGAGAGGGGAAAATGTGTGGACTGGATAAGTGGCCGGGCCTTGTCTGCGTATTGCGGGACCCACTGGGCGTAATAAGAGAAAAACCCAAGGCAGCGTTTGAGGGCCTTGGGGCAGTGGGGAATTGGGAGCTCCATGAGGGGGCGCATGCGGTCGGGATCGGGCCCCAGTAGTCCGTTTTGGACTACGTAGCCAAGGATGGCTAAGCGGTCTGTGCGGAACACGCATTTCTCCTTGTTGTACGTGAGATTAAGGAGAGATGCGGTGTGGAGGAATTTATAAAGGTTGGCATCATGGTCCTGCTGGTCATGGCCGCAGATGGTGACATTGTCGAGGTACGGGAAGGTGGCCTGCAATCCGTACCGGTCAACCATTCGGTCCATTTCTCGCTGAAAGACCGAGACCCCATTCGTGACGCCGAAGGGAACCCTCAGAAATTGGTACAGACGACCGTCCGCCTCAAAGGCAGTGTAGGGACGGTCCGATTTACGGATGGGGAGCTGGTGGTAGGCGGATTTCAGGTCAATAGTAGAGAAGACCCGGTACTGTGCAATCTGATTGACCATATCAGAAATGCGGGGGAGGGGGTACGCGTCGAGCTGCGTGTACCGGTTGATGGTCTGGCTGTAGTCCACGACCATCCTGTGCTTCTCCCCGGTCTTAACCACTACCACCTGGGCTCTCCAAGGGCTGTTGCTGGCCTCGATGATACCCTCCCGAAGCAGCTGCTGGACTTCGGACCTGATGAAGGCCTTGTCCTGGGTGCTGTAGCGTCTGCTCCTGGTGGCGACGGGCTTGCAATCCACAGTCAGATTGGCAAAGAGGGAGGGGGGCTCGACCTTGAGGGTCGCGAGGCCGCAAACGGTGAGGGGAGGTAGGGGTCCACCGAATTTGAGGGTGAGGCTCTGGAGATTGCACTGGAAATCCAGGCCTAGTAGGAGTGAAGTGCAGAGGTCAGGGAGAATGTACAGACGGAAACGGTCGAATTCCACACCCTGTACAGTGAGTTTAACCAGGCAGAAACCCTGGATCGGGACAGAGTGGGAACCGGAGGCAAGGGAGATCTGCCGGTCGGCGGGATGGATCGCAAGGGAATAGCGCCTTACCGTGTCCGGGTGGACGAAGCTCTCGGTGCTCCCGGAGTCGATGAGGCAGGAGGTCACATGGCCGTTGATCAGCACCGATGTGGAAGAGGGTGCCAGGTTGCGAGGACGGGACTGGTCGAGCGTAACGGAGGCGAGCAGTGGTTGGTCGGCGGTTGAGTCAGATGAGTCCGACGAGGAGCGGTAGCGACCCATGTCCCGTGATGGCGGCCCCTGGAGACGAGATGGCGGCATCCGCAGTACCTGTGGGTAAAATGGCGGCGTCCATGGAGCGCACGTTATGGGGTCGGAACAAAATGGCGGCGCCCATGGAACGCACATGGCTGTGGTGGATGAAGATGGCGGCGCCCATGGGGCGCACATGGCGGGGGCGGCAAAAGATGGCGGCGCCCACTGATCGCACGTGGGGTCAGGGGAAGCGGGCGGCGGGGCCCATTGAGGGAGCAGCTGAGGCGTGGGGACCGGCGGCGTGATAGCGGCGACCGTCCGGGACTGACACACCGCTGCAAAGTGGCCTTTCTTTCCACAAGCTTTGCAGGTCGCTGTGCGGGCCAGGCAGCGTTGGCGAGGGTGCTTCTGTTGGCCGCAGAAGTAACAGTGGGGACCCCCAGGGGATGCAGTGCGGCGGGCAGCGCAGGCATAGTGCGCGGGGGCGGCTGCTGGGGGGGGGCCGTTTGCGGGGTCCACGAGGGGTGGGACGGATGGGCCTGGGGAGCCGTTTGCGGGGTCCACGAGGGGTAGGACGGGTGGGCCGAGTGGCTAGCAGAGTAAGTGTGCGCACTACGGGAGGCGGCTGTCATGGAGAGCGCCAGGGCCTTTGCGGCCGCGAGGTCGGGGGCGACCCCTTCCAGCAGTCGTTGCCGGATGGGGTCCGATGCAATGCCTGTAACGAAGGCATCGCGCATGAGTAAATCCGAATGTTCCGCGGCTGTGAGGGCCCGGCAGTCGCAGTCTCGTACCAGAGGTATAAGGGCCCTCCAGAAGTCCTCAATCGACTCACCCGGCTGCTGGACGCGAGTAGAAAGTTGATGCCTCGCAAACAGGGTGTTCGTCGATGGTGCATAATTCTCCTTGAGCAGTTCCATAGCTGCGGTGTAGTCGGTCGCATCTCAAATGAGCGGAAAGACGCTGGAGCTAAGTCTGGAGTACAGGAGTTGCTTTTTCTGAGCCTCCGTCGGGGGAGGGTGTGCTGAAGAGATGTAGGCCTCGAAGACTGCGAGCCAGTGATCAAAGTCTTTTCTGGCGTGAGGCGAATGTGGATCCAGCTGCAGACGGTCAGGCTTGACTCTGATGTCCATGGTGACTGGGAAATCGTACAGCAATAAATTGTGGCGCTAACAATTATACTCAAAGCCGAGAGACTAGTACAATAGAGGCTTTATTGCTGTACGATGTTGTCCCTCCATCCGCAACTGTAGACTGAGGGTCTGAGCAGCTCTCATACATATTTATACACAAGCTCCATGTGGGCGGAGCTAGCCGGCAGGGGCTGACCGGAGGAATCTGTATTACAGGTACAGGCATACATCCCCCTACTGCAGTACACATAACTACAGTGGTTATCTCACCACACCAATTCAAAGTAAAGCAGCAGCACACAAACTTGGTGCTGCCTGCTAACTTAATTGATAGTGCGTGTAGTCCAGCGCTAAATGCATTGTTGAGTGGCTACACACCTCCGCAGGAGTGAGGCAAGGGGGAGGGGGGGTTGGGGAGGTGGTGAAAGTTGGGCAAGATTGTGCAACACCAGCATCAATCAAAGCTAGCCTGTATTATTTACAGGGGAACTGCATTCTGCTGTAGCATTTATTGGGGGTTGTTTTACAAGAAGGAATGGGAAGATAGGGTCGCAGAGTTCAATATGAGCAGGGCTGCTTCAGGAACCTGAATGCAGTGATATAAGAAGTTTAATGCCCTCACAAGAGTTCTCAAGGTCAGTGGATTTATCTTCAAATGCCATACCCTAACAGATGAACCACTGAACTCATACACTTCTCAATTTACCACAGTCTCTTCATTTACCTACTAACATTCTCTATCAAGCATGACGGATACATATTTATAGCGAAATCTCAGCCTCACACACTTAGCACCGCTACAAACCTCACACCCACTTCTCAGAGCTTGCACATATTTCCAGCTATTCAACCATGAAAGTCACATCCACTGTTCTGGTAAGTAGACTCTTGAAAAAGATAATATTGAAGCCCATAATTTGCTGCTGGCTTTAAGATCCAGGGAGGTAATTTATCCGAATCCAGAGCCTGATTAGATATCAGCAGGTCTGACAGCATCTGTGGAGAGAGAAGGGAGCTTTGTCAAAGCTGAATCATCCAGACTCGAACTGTTTGCTCCCTTCTCCCTCCACAGATGCTATCAGACCTCCTGAGATTGCCCAGTATTTTCTGTTTTTGTTTCAGATTCCAGCATCTGTAGTAATTTGTTTTTAGCTTGATTAGATTTGTTCACCTTGCAATAATTTGAAAATGCACTGTTTCTAATGAGTTTTCTAATGTCTGGTGAGTGTTTATGTGCATTATATCTTCTCTGGTAGATAGAGAAAAATTGATCACTTATTGCTTCTGCGTTAACTTTAGAATCACATATGACATTGTTGGTCTTTGTTCTGAGATCTGAAACGTCGACTACTTCCTTTTTGATCTTCATAATGAATGAAATTTAGGATTCTCCAGAACAGAGGTTGTAAGATACTTTGAAGCTGTTGCTCGTTCTGGTGAGTGTGCTTAACACTCAATTGGCTCTGTTTTATTCCTTAGCTCTAGAGTCGCCAGGTATCCTTATGATACCGCCACGAGGTTCAAGTTCAAGTTCAGATCAATGACTCAATACACCAGTTAGTAAGGTTCAATCAAACACATTTATTATTACACAGTAAATCGATACTCATGCAACTAATACTAACGGACTAAACTATTCCTACCACTATAAGCCAATACTTAACTTTGATAAGGGAACCCACTGGGTCAGGGAACAATGGCCTCTTGTTCTGTCCTGAGACTGCAGGCTTCCCAGTTGGTACGGGCTAAGGGGTCAGGAGTGTCTATTCTCGTAGTGTGCGATGTATGACACTTACTTGGTGGTGCAACAATTGGCCAGGCCTCTCCTTCTCACGTTCAAGTTCTTCGAGAGCTGCTGCAAAGGTGTTCTGCTGGGAGGGCTGGCTAAGAGAGAGAGAGAACTTGGGATCTTTCCTTTATAGGTCACAGGGGCTTTGCGCCCATCTGGGCGGACCCTATACCTGCTTGCAATCGATTGGACCTCATACCAATCGATTGGTTTGAATTCCCCAATACTGGGGCTGTTTCCCGATCGCTGGGCAGTTCTTGGGGCTGTTTGTAACTTATTGTCCAGGACTCCTGCTGGCGCCTAAGAGTCCAGCTTGACCTTTGTTATTCTCGATTGTGTCCATTGTGCCCGGGAATCACCGGGAATCGCTCAATTAATATGCGCAACTGTTAGTTTCAGTGCTGTCTGGTTTCTCTGCAGACAGAATACACAGAGAGACTCTGCAGCCTGCTTGTCTTTCTGACATTGTCCAATTTTCCCTGCATGCATTTCAATTCTCCATTTTATGTCGGGAAGTGGCCAACTTTGATGGCTACAAAGCATAGGGCTGAATTTGGCATGCCCCTGGCAGGCATGTTTTCCACGTGGAGGGGGTATGTAAAATAGCATGAATGCCCATCCAGCTATCTTCCTGCCCACCCCTGAGCTCACCCTCATAATACAGGGGTGGGCTGGTACCAAAGTCAGCAGCTTATCTGCCATACCAAAATGATCATTCAAGGGTCAATTAGATTTATTACCAAGCCCATTGACCCTTAACTGCCCATGCCACTTACAGGGGAAGCAATTTGGGAGCAGGAAGCATGATTTTCATCCTCAAATGGTTAAAGGGCAGAAAGGAAGTTGTCATGGTAGGGGTGGGGTGCTGGCGGGATGGGGGGTTGGTTCATCTGGGGCTGCTCCTTGATGATTGTGGGGTGGTCCCCCTTAGATTGAAGCTATATTTCCTTCCTGCCTGTTCCCTTTCTTAAACCTACCCTCTCCCCTTCCACCGCCCCTCTCTCTAATGCTCCCAAACCCTCCTAGCCGAAAATCCTGGATCACTTGCCCTGGGGATCCTAGCACCTCTCTTCAGCTGCAGTACCAATGATATCTTCCTGTTGCTGCTGGAACTGATGGTGTGTCTTGCCAATCGAATTGTCTGGCAGCTCAAGAGGACAGGACCTCTGCCTCAATGAAGGGCAAGAGACTCACTTGGTCCTTGTTAAAGCTTGGTGTGTTATCGGTCGACTTCACACTGACGTGGTTTATGGGGTGGGGGATCAGACATTCCCTTCCCCCATGCCCCACACTATATTAATCAGTCCCTAATAGTTCCTTGCTCTGTTGAGAGCTTTCTTTTGTTTCCTCTGGCAAGATTTGAATCCTTTCAGTTCGCTTCAGCCCAGACATCACTGGGCTTTGTTGTAAAGAGGATTTTTTACTGCGTCTCCCACAATGTTCCATTGGGAAACTTGGGAACTTTCGCCTGTTGGATGATGTATATATTTATCTGTAGCTTCTGTCAAGGCATTTTGCAGTTTGTCTATTTTTTTTGTGCTGATGATGAAATTAAATTGATAAAATCGCAATTATTAAAATTCTGGAGTTGTTTTCTTAAATTCGGCTTTGTTTCTAAAAGTTTTCCTCTGCGCTTTTGTCTTATATTTACCTCAGTGATTCAGGTCATGTTTAAAGGTGGCAAGGTGGCACTTAGGTTAGCATTGCTCACTCGCAGCACCAGGGAACCCGGCTCAGTTACTGCCTTGGGAGTTTGCACATTCTGCCCTTGTCTATGTGGGTTTCCTCCGGATGCTCTGGTTTCTTCTCACAGTTCAAAGATGTGCAGGTTAGGTGTATTGGCCATGTTAAATTGTCACTTAATGTCCCGGATGTGCAGGTGGGGTCACAGAGATGGGGCGGGGTGTGGACCTGCATAGAGTGCTCTTTTCAAAGGGTTTGTGTAGACTTGATGGGCCGAATGGCCTCCTTCTGCACTGGAAGATTCTATGATATCCCTGGTTCTACAGACACTTTTGTGAACACGCCTGTGTTGTTGATGAGCACAAAATCCATGAGATTCTCACTTGGTGGTTCTTCAACCAGCTGTTCCATTCCACTACCCAACGCTCACATTTAACAGGTCTTTCACAGTCTAGCCATACAGTGCAGTGATTTGGGATGATTTCTTCTGAACCCCAGTTAACGTCAGATTGATTCGAGTCCCCTGCTATGCTAAGAGTAAATAATAATAATAACACAGACTGCTGATTACTCTATATGCAATGTAAATGTTCATTCTTGAGATCTTACAGTGCCGGTGATTTCTTAACATTGTCAAACAGTTCATTATCAACCTATAAATCCTTCCATCACACCCTAATGGCAGGTGGTAGGACAGAGT
Source organism: Scyliorhinus canicula (assembly GCF_902713615.1). Classification (NCBI taxonomy): domain Eukaryota; kingdom Metazoa; phylum Chordata; class Chondrichthyes; order Carcharhiniformes; family Scyliorhinidae; genus Scyliorhinus; species Scyliorhinus canicula. The sequence continues at coordinate 69,210,112 of NC_052156.1, read as the reverse complement.
GTTTCCTGGTCAGTTATGTGATGGAATAAAAAACTTTGAAGCCTCTGCCATCACTATCCATAGCTCCAGAGTAAAAAATGCATGTAAATGTGCTGTTGCCACAGCAAGTCAGACTCTGAATAATCTAGAACACAACGCCATACCACCACTCTTAATAGTGACTAATAATACTAAATCAGAGAGACTATAAAGCTCAAATCCACATTTACAGCACATAATTAGAATGAACCTAATTTGGACAATGTGCATGATGCCAAAATTAAGATAACTTCAACCTTTTTTTAATACCATGTAATGATGAAAGGAGGGAGGTGAAAAGCCACCTCAAATATTTTGATTAAGCTAGATTGTGAATTTACCTGAGGGAACAAGGGTTAATATTTCATGATACATATTTCCCAAGGGTCCTAATCTCTTCAACACGGAGAAAGGGCCAGTGTAACATTTCGCTAACAACCGGGGGACAGTACAACACAACATAAGACTTTTTATGCAATTCAAAATTGCTTTTATTTTTTCACTTCATTTCTTGTAATTTTTAACAGGTGGTTTTCTTACTTTATTTTTGAGGGCTGTTAAAATCAATTTTATATGATATTCTGAGACATTTGTGATTTATCTTGCACCATGCCCATTCCTCTATTTCAGCAAAGATGTATCAATACACATTTTTCAGGTAGAACTGTGTGAAAACTAATTTATAAAACTAATCTGTGATCACCAATAAAAAACAAATCAGAATCAACAGAAAACTCTTCACATTCACCAGAGTCCCTCACAGCTTTAGTGTCACCCCATTTATTTTGCAAGAAACATTTTGCTTCATTTACTGTTCTCTTTTGACAATGGATTTGTGTATAGACCAATATTGCACCTGACACAAGCTTATATCATAATGAACCCAGGTAGTCTCTAAGTAATGGGCCAGCAATCAAATAACACATCAACACATCTCATGAATGCTTGATCAATGGTGGGAGTGATCTCCTTATTTGATAACTCCTACATGAGTCAATGACCCGATGTAGAAGTTTAAATACTGTATACCTTCCGTCCCTCTGCTGTGACTTTAGAAATACATTACATGAACTGTTACTATTCCATTGATGGATATGTTCCTTTAAATTAATATGGAAGTTCATAAACATTTATGTCAATTATCAGACACTTCAAACATAGGATCAGAGAATCCTTCTTGCAGAAGGAGGCAATTCAGTCCATCTGATATGCACCAACCCCCACATAAAGCACCCTACCTAGGCCCATTCTCCACCTTATCCCTGTAACCTCACCTAATCTTTGGACACTAAGGGCAATCCACCAAACTTGCAGATTTTTCGACTGTGGGAGGAAACTAGAGCTCCCGGAGGTAACCCACGCCAACATGGAGAAAAAGTATAAACTCCACACAGACAGTGACCCAAGATTGGAATTGAAACCGGGTCTCTGACGCTGTGAGGCAGCAGTGCCACCCAGTTCCACTGTTCACATCTCCAATTGATGTCAATGATTCAATGGGCTTTGTGCTTTTTTAAATTTAGAGTACCCAATTCTTTTTTTCCCGATTAAGGGGCAATTTATTGTGACCAATCTATCTGCCCTGCACATCTTTGGGTTGTGGGGGTGAGACCCACGCAGACACGGGGAGAATGTGCGATCTCCGCACGGACAGTGACCTGGGACTGGGATTGAACCTGGTCCTCGGCGCCATGAGGCAGCAGTGCTTACTGCTCTGCCACCATGCCACCTCATGGGTTTCGTGCTGTTTGCCAGATTCATACTCTTTACTTCTTGCTGAAAGAATTAACCCGTAGCTGCATTTTTCTGGAATTCATAACCTCTTGGAATGAAAGAAGTCAGAGCTACATTAATTTTTCATTTTGGACTTATGTCTTAGAATATAAGAGATAACTGATATCATTTTTTTAAAACAATACTCCAGCCTTCCTAACATTTGTACTTTTTTCTGTGGACTAAAGTATATAGGTTTTCGATGTAATGATGTAAAACCTTGCCTACTTTGTAAATGTGTCAGACATTGGTTTTTAAAAAAGCTCATAGATCATTTCAATAATCCATCCTTTTTCATTGCTGACTTCAGCCAAATCAGTGACATCTCTCCTTACTCATTTGGCAATGTTTTAAGGCAATCCTGTCAAAATCTATTAGTTTCCTCTCAGGAAAATATGGCTGTTGTGCATTAACATTAGATGTTTTGCTAAAAATGTTAGTATTTGGTCCTGTCACCAATTTGTCAGAAAGACTCTGCAGTGGCAGAGCTCAAAGATTATAAAATTACACCATGAAGCACACTGACAATTATAATTTTGAATACCTTTCATGATTGTGTAAGAAGCTTTAATAATTTGCCTGACTTAGTTCTTTATGTGTAATGCAAGGTTGAGACTCATGAAAGCTCTTGAATCCAGGGGAGGAAAATAGGTAGATGAAATGAAATACAAAATGCTATTTGCTGTAGGGGTCGAGAAACAGATTGAATCTTACAAAAGTGCAGTGCGGAGTCCAAAAAGATTTTCAAACTAAAGTAACCTGTTAATAGTTGCAGATTTTTTTCCACAGATAAAGAAAGTCATGAGTTCATGATGTAGAAGAACCACTTTTAAGGCTATGTAATGTTTACCAAGAGGCACAAAAGTCATAACATTAGGTAAAAAACAGTAAACAATGAGAAATACACAAAACAAAATGGGGCTGTGGGATTGACATGGCTGAAAATGTTTGTAAAAATATCACTTCTTAAGGGCTCCATCGTGTTTTTAAAGTTGCAGAAACTGGCACAAACTGGCATTCATTAATGATGTCAGAGCTTGTCATCTTTTGAAAAGCAGAAAGATTGGGCGGGATTCGCCAATCGTCCCCAACCCTGTGTTTCTCGGCGGCACGCCGTTCGCTGGCAGCGGGATTCTATACTTCCATCACTTGTCAACGGGATTTCCCATTGAAACCACCCCCACGCTGCTGGGAAATCCGCTGGTGGGAGTGCGCTGCCGGCAGGGAACGTGAATTACAACCCGTGGAAAATTCCGGTCATTGTCTCCACAAGAAGCCAATTGTACACATGTTCTATCAGGCAGGTTTGTGCTGAATTTTACCACCCTTACTGCAGGAGGGATCTTCTGGTCCGCTGAAGGTGACCCTCCGTGGCTCGTTCCCCAGTGGCAGGAGGGACGAGCCATGCAAATTAGCATAGGAAACGACAGGACCGGAAGATCTGCCAGCAGCCAATGACGAGCTGCCTCCGCTGTAGGCAGGGGGAGGAGGGGGGGGGGGGGGGGGGGTGGGGGGGGGGGGGGGGGGGGCGTATTGGAAAGCTCTGGGCTTTTTCTTTAATTCTCTAAGAAACAGCTTGTAAAATGCCAGTAATTTCAGAGACTTCAATTGTTTCATTACCAAGAAAGGCGGCTGTTGTTGCATTTGCTGATAATAGTGTTGAAGACACCTGTAACACGTGTTATGTATTTTCTGGATGCTTTATATCTCACAAGGGATTTATCTAAATCAACAACACATTCATTTATAATACTTGAGAACATCTCAGAACTTACAGCATTTGTCAACATGGAGCAAATTCTCCCATGCCCCCACCGGCAGGATCAATGCCGGGTGGGACGGGGGTGGAAATTCATCACGAGGCCCAAAAAATGGTTTCCCATTGGTATGAATTTCCAGCAAGGTGCTCCGATGAGATCCATCATGGCAGATCGGGAATCCTGCTGGAGGCTGGTGTGAAACCAATTTGCATCTCATTCATAGGATACAAATGAAGGACTGACCCAAATCACCCTCCCCACATGCCCGATTCTCTGTTAAATCAGCAGGAAAACCCACCAGTCCAGAACACCAAAATGGTGTGCAAAAGTCAGGACTTACCTTTATTTTTTTCTCAGATTGAGGAAAACTGAGGAAAAGGTGGTGCTGGAGGCCAACAGATACCGGACCCTGGAGGGAATGTGTGTACATCATCTGCATGGTTCCACATAAAGCAGCTCTCGAAAGGTGGGAGGTCTCCACGCAGCAGCATCGGCTTTGCTGATTTTTCGCAAATCCATGGATGTTCAATGACTTTGCCATAGCCTCACACCACCTACCACGGTCTTCACTGACGTGTTGGACCTGCTTTGGAACTTCAGAGACTTCACCACTGGCTGGTAAGAATGCAACAAATGTGGGTGGGGAGGGGGAAAGTAGGTGTGACTGAGAGAGGAATGTCTGGAGGGGAGGGTGGGCGTGAAGCTGGGGGAGGGGAAGTGTCAGGAAAGGGTTTGAAGATTGTTAAAGTGTTAGGGCAGAGTAGGAGATCTTCAGAGGAGGGAAACTGTCCCAGTGGGGAGGAAGGAGTTCAGGGAGAGAAGGTGTCCGGGAGGGGGTGTTGAAAGAACTTGGGGAAGGGGAGGAAGGAGTTTGGGAGGGGAAGAAGAAGTTTGGGGTGGGGGGGGGGGGGAGAAAGGAATACAGGGGGAGGAAGGCAAAAGGGGGATAGAATGTCCAGGTGAACATGAAAATTAGAACTTTGTGGTGGACCCTGAGGGTGGCATTGCAGACATCATGCAGGTTAATGTGGATGAGATTTTCTGGAAGGTAGGAAACATACATGTTCACCTGGACATCCTGCAGTGAAAATGGTTCAGGCCACAGGGTAACAGTGGCGAGGTTGAAGGTGATGTCTGGGGTGTCAATAATAATGGGGTAAAGGACATGGGTGATGTGTGGAGGGAAAAAACCGGGGAGACAATGAGAAACCTGACAACGACCATATTTTTAACATAGAAAGTAAGTGGCGCCTCGTTTTGGACGGTCACAGGTGCTGCATGGGAGTTCAGTCACTGGGTGAACAGAAATGCAGGTCAGTTCAGTTGGACAACTGAAAGAGAACCGCAGCAGAAAGCATTGAAAATGCTCAGGCCAGTGAGATGTGTGTGATAGATGAAGGCTCTGTGTGCATGGGGGAGTAACTTTATGAGGCTGTGAAAGGCCCTGCTACACATACTTCTCCCGCCAGAATAACTCGCTGTCTGGCTGTGTGTGTCTGGGGGGGTGTTGGAGGGTGGCATTAGGGAGCGGCAGGGGGGGCATGGCCTTGAAAGCCTATATAATGTCACCGGAGGACAATGGGGAAAATTTTTAGCAAGATTGCATATATTTGCAGATATTGCAGTAACAGTGTTCACCTGATTTCTGATCAAAATCTCTTGACGTTTTGTTGCCTACGACTTCTTTTAGGTGCCGCCTTGACATCGGAGGAGAACTTTTAATTAAACACACAGCGCTGCAGCTTGGGGCCCTGGCCAATTGGGGAGCCCCATACAGAGAGTTGACTGTTCTGTATGGAACACTATGCGAACACCAATGAGAGCTCTAAATGAGCTAATAGGCTCAAGAAATGAGTCTACCAGCAGGAAAAACCGAACAACATCGGGCTCTGATTGGTGGACTACCCTTTAAAGCAGAAAAACAGTTGCCAGATGTTGAGAGATGGTGGAGACTTACAGCAGTTCAAACAAGGATCTCCTGAATTGGTGTGAAGTTTCTGAACATTCATTAAGTGAAGCAGTAGCCAGGTTTCTGGCATTTGTTCTAGCGGGCAGCCTAAGTCAAAAGTGAGGTCGCCAACCTAACATCAGAGTGTGAACCTCTGAGGTCTTCACGAGATGAGGAGGTGGCGTTGGCCAATAGTCATCAAGAGAAGCAGTGGGACAACTCTCAACCTCCAGGCTAGGGCTGAGGAGGCCGGGCAACCAACCAACCAACCAAAAAGAACATGGGCATTCAGACTGTAGTGATATGCATAAGCAAATGTATAGGTAAATGTGTTTTGCCTCCAACCACTAGGTGCCAGGCAAGTAATAGCATGTGGCACTGTAACCGAAGTGGGGTCTGAAAGAGGATTTGTTGTGGTTAATTGTGTTTGTTCCAGTTTCCAACCCCTTGTTTGGTATACAATAATAAATTTGACTAGTCTTGAACTAGATGTTGTTTAGTATGGCGAAATTGTCTCTGAACAAGAACATACCCTGGTATTGGGGTGGTGATCAAAAACTAAAGATCTGGGGCGAAATTCACTGAAGACCTTCGTGACGCCCTTGACCGGCGGGCAAAAACGGCGCTGGTGACTCCAGCGTCGGGGCCCGCTTATAAGCCCTAAATCTCCCATCCCGAAAGGGCCAGCAGCGGAGTGACGCTGTACGCGTCAGTTTCACCCGCTGCGGAAGTGGCGCGTCGGTTGACGTCGGGCGACATCATCCCAAGGCAACTAGCTAGTACCTGATGCCCAGACCCAAACGTAAGAACAATTATATTGGTGCAATATAGAAGATCACCCCCTCCCCTCCACGTGGATGAGGTTAAATGGAGGATGATTTGGGAGGGGGGTGGGGGTGGTTCAATGCAGTGCCCCTGAGGAATGCCGAACCCTCCCTCTTTTCCCCGCCCCCACACCTGGGGTAAACACAGAACCTAAACCGCACTGTAAATCTGTGCCAGTGCACAGGGAGATCAAATAGCTCTGGGACAAAGGGCAGGATGAAGAGAATGTGAGAGAGAGAGAGGAGAAAGGGGGAGGAGAAAGGGGGAGGGAGGAGAAAGAGGCCCAGGGGGTGGGGAGGCAGAATTAATCCAAATTCCTGCTTATTTCCTCAGACTCTTCAAAAGGTTGTTTCTCCCCAGGATTAGAAAAGGTGCCTTGATAATTCACAGCGCAGAACCCTTTCTGCGCTGTGAATTATAAAGGCAGAACCCAGAAACTTTGCCAAAAGTTTTTCCCTCTCTCTCCGCGCGTTTTTCCTGTTGTTGTGAAACTGACCTGAAATCGCAGAGGCTGAAGCCGAAATAGACAAACCCCGACACATCTCCCACCCCAGGATCCCAGCATTTCCCTCTGCATTCTAACCAGGCAATATTCCTGGGTTTAGGCAGATTGCAATATACTCAAAGCCCTGCTCTCAGCCAGAGGACGGACGGGACTCCCTCTCTCTGTCTCTCTCTCTCTGTCTGTCCCCACAATCTCCCTCTCTCTCTCTCTGTCTCTCAAACAAAGACAAGGCAGCTGGGAGGAAGGGGAGCCTTGAGGAAGATCTGCTGATGCCCCCATCCAATGGATGCCTGGGGCCAACGCACCTTCGCCCCCCCCCCTCTGCACGCCGCTGCCCCCTACCCCTACCCCCCTACGTCTACCCCTACCCCCTACCCCTACCCCCCTACCCCCTACCTCTACCCCCACCCCTACCCCCCCCACCCCTACCCCTACCCCTACCCCCACCCCCCTACCTCTACCCCTATCTCTACCCCTACCGGCGGGACTTCGGCCCATCCGGGCCGGTGAATAAAAAAGCTTAAAAAAACAATGGCATCCCGCCGGCGCCAGCCGTTATCCGAGGCGGCCGGCGGGATTTGAAGAACGCCGTTTTATGGCGGGTGGGAGAATTTTTACATTGGCGGGAGCTGCAATATCGGCGCCGCCGGCCTATTCTCCGACCCTGCGTGGGGTTGGAGAATTTCGCCCCTGGGGCAGGATTCTCCCCTACCTGGCGGGGCGGGGGGGGGGGGGGTCCTGACGGGATGGTGTGGCGTGAACCACTCCAGCATCGGGCCGCCCCGTCTCCACACTTTTAGGGGCCAAGCCCTAACCTTGAGGGGCTAGGCCCGCGCCGGAGTGGTTGGCGCCGCGACGGCCGGCGGGAACGGCCTCTGGCACCACGCCAGCCGGGGCCGAAGGGACTTCGCCGGCCGGTGGAAGTCCGCACATGTGCCTCAGTGCCAGAGGCTGCTGACATCATCCCTGCGCATGCGCAGGGGAGGGGGTCACTTCAGCTGCTGTCATGCTGGTCCCGCCGGCGGGCATCAAACCATCTACCTTACCGGCGGGACCAGACGGCGCGGGCGGGCTCCGGGGTCCTGGGGGGGGGGGGGGGGGGGGCAGGGGTGATCTGGCCCGGGGGGGGGGGGGGGGGGTGCCCCCACGGTGGCCTGGCCCGCGATCGGGCCTGTGCCGGGGGGGACTCTTTTCCTTCCGCGTTCGCCATAGTCTTCATGATGGCAGACGCAGAAGTGATCCCCTCCCCTGCGCATGTGCGTTAGCAGCCGCTGCGCTCCGGCGCATGTGCGGACGTCCGCCGGCCGGCGAAGTGCCTTCGGCCCCGGCTGGCATGGCACCAAAGGCCTTTTCCGACGGCTAGCGGGGCGCCAACCACTCCGGCACGGGCCTAGCCCCTCAAGGTTAGGGCTTGGCCCCTAAAGGTGCGGATTTTCCGCACCTTTGGGGCGGTCCGATGCCGGAGTGGTTCACGCCACTCCATCCCGCTGGGACCCCCCGTCCCGCCGGGTAGGGGAGAATCCCGGCCAGTATTTCAACAGTGACAAAAGACAAATGGACAGTTTCTTTGTTGATAAATATGTCTGTTAAACTAAACACTGAAGCAAGAGCAAACCTTTTAAGTATCAGTTATATCAAGGCTATGCAATTAAGAATATTGAACAAACCAGTCTTCCTGAAGGACTATAATGGCCAGATAATTGACATCTTGGGAATGTGTGAGCTTCATGTTGCAGTAAAAGATAAAATTGACAAAGTTAACTTCTCCATCGTAGCTAAAGATGGTGAGTCATTGCTATTTGTTGAACTGTGTGAAGCACTGGAGCTGGTGAGTAGAGTGTACAGCACTGACTGTGTACTGAACACACACAGTGGATCAGTGGAGTGCATTGTGCAGGCTTTTCCAGAAATATTCAAGGGTTTTGGTGTTTTACCTTCACTTACAAGATCCAGTCAAAAAATGAAGCTCAACCTGTGATACATGCCCCGAGAATAATTTCAGCACCATTATGTGATCGTCTAAAAGCTGAATCAGATAGGATGACAGATCTTGGTGTTATCAAAAAAATCGAAGAGCCGGCAGATTGGGTTAATTCGATGGCGCGTGTTTAAAAAAAAAAACCATGATCTTAGAATATGCATGGATTCCAAAGATTTAAAAGGAAATATAAAAAGGGAACACTATCAAAGAATCATGGAATTTACAGTGCAGAAGGAGGCCATTCGGCCCATTGGGTCTGCACCAGCCCTTGAAAAGAGCACCCCACTTAAGCCTCTACCTTATCCCCATAACCCAGTGACCCCACCCAATCTTTTTGGACACTAAGGACAATTTAGCAAGGCCAATCCACCTAACCTGCACATCTTTGGACTGTGGGAGGAAACCGGAGCACCCGGAGGAAACCCACGCAGACACGGGGAGAATGTGCCGACTCCGCACAGACAGTGACCTAGCGGGGAATCGAACCTGGGTCCCTGGAGCTGTGAAGCATCTGTGCTAACCACTGGGCTACTGTGCTGCCCAAATCTGCGATCTAAAAGAGAGCAGATCACAAGTGAGATGGCTGGGGCAACATATTTCAGCAAACTTGTTGCTTTGCAAGGATTCTGGCAGCTCAAGCTAGATGAAGAAAATACCAATTGTACGTTCAAAATTCCGTTTGATAGATATTGCTCTCTTCATGTGCCCTTTGGCACAATCTCAGCGTCAGAAATATTCCACAGAGTGATGGAACACATTGGCCGGGATTCTCCAAGCCCGCGCTGGGTCGGAGAATCGCCGGGGGGGGGTCGCAAATCACGCAACGCCAATCTGGTGATTTTCCGGCGACCGGAGAATGGGTGGCAATGGCGCCGTCACGGCTGCCGCAGTGCCGGTCGGGGGCCGCTCACCGCCCCCCCCCCCCCCCCCCCCCCCCGGCGATTCTCCGTGTTCGACGAGCCAAATGCCCGCCGAGTTCGGCCGAGTCCCACTGCCGCCGTTTGCTTGTGGCCCTATCCGGCGGGACCTCGCCGTTCATGCTGAGGGGGCCGTCCTGGTGTGGGGGAGGAAGGATCTGCTCTGGGGGGGCCTCCACGGTGGCCTGGCCTGCGATCGGGGCATACCGATCGGAGGCAGCAACATCACAGAGACAGCAGCCAACATTCCAACACCCATGAACTGGGTTACAGCACTGAGGATATCCCTGCGACCGAAGGATGCATGTGTGGATCGGGGAGGGAACCAGTGGCCGGTCCAGGTGACATTACCAGCAGGTGTCTGGGGTACAGGGTGAGTGGTTCGTTGCCAGGAGCCCCTGCTGTGACCTGGGGGTATGTGTGCAGGGTGAGTTGGATGGCACCATGAGGGACAGCAGGGGATATGAGGGAGGAGGAGGACTGGGGGACCCGTGGGTCTGGGATGGAAGCCATAGCTGATTGTCAGTCTCTCACCCTCTCCATTTCCTTTCAGATATCACAATATCGATGACGTTGTTGGTCCCGCGGGAGCTGCCTTCATGGAGTTGGTTGCAGAGAAGGCAGCAGTGTCAACAGAGGCCCGAGGCGGTGGCCCATGTGCAGGGTCTTGCCCCACATCCTGTGGATCCTGCTGCCCATCAGGCAAGTGGGGTACTCAGAGGGGGAGACCAGAGAAGGCTCAAGGTTTACAGGCTGGACTTTCAAACTGTTGTCACACAGCAAAAGTCGCAGAAGGCTCTGCCTCATGAAGGAGACAGTGCGGCACACGTTCTTGCAGACGTGGCAGCAGGTGGAGGAGGAAGATGCTCAATCTTGGTGGCCATGAAAATCAACATGGCTCTGATCTTTCAGGACCATTTAAGGGCTCGAGCGGGGACGTGTGAGGCATTTTGCAGTCAGGTAAGACATTCTCTGAAAGGCACAGTTGTGGGCTGCCAATACTGTCCGGGGAGGTGGGTGGGAGTGCGGGGAAGAGAGGAACTGCCCGGGCTAGGAAGAGTAGCGGGGGATGACCAGGAGATGGCCTGTGGGTGGTGTGACCCCCAAACCAGGGTGTCCAGGCATGGAACGCCATTGTCGCAGCCTGCAAGCGCACCCCACTGACCGCTCACAATGACCTGTGGTTGAGCTGAGAGCTACTGGTCTTATGGGTGACCCCCCCTCTCAAGGCTGCCCTCCAAGGAGCCCACATACCACACCCTCCTCCCACAGCCACCCTGCAGGCGGAGCACCATGGAGCCCACCCAAGTGAGATGTGCACAGTAGATGCTACGGGAGGGCGCAGGACAGGGGCTGCATAGTTTACGACTGGCATGGACCGCCGTTTCCACTGCCTGCAAGGCAGCCACCTTGCAGCACACCCCATTGACTGCTCACCGTGGCCCGTAGTTGCGCAGAGCTCCACTGGCCCTATGGGTGCCCGCCCCCCTCAAGGCATCATCCCAAGGAGCCCACATACCACGTCCCCCTCCAACCCCCAACGGTACCCCTGTTGAGAAGTCGGTGTCGTTCCGAACATGTTTTCATGGGTGTCACAGGGTTGCGGATGGGGGCCCACAGGCCCGTCACCAGCAGGCCCGTCACCAGCAGGCCCCATCTCGTCGCCAGATGAGTCTTGGGGTTGTGGCTGGGGGCAAGGTCGCCTGATGGCATTGCCTCATTGGTGTGTGATCCTGCAAGACAAAAGACAAGACGTGTGGTTAGGTCATGGGTGGGGGTGGTGTGTGTGTGTGTGTGTGGGGAGGGGGGGGGGGGCATGGGGTACTAGGGAGTGTTTTGGGGTGGGAAGATTGGAGCCCTAGGGGGTCTCACTTGCTTCCCCGATGCCGACCTCCACTTCAGCGACTGCCCGCTCTCCAGACCCACTGACCAGGTGCAATGCCCTCTGCTGTGCGGCGGTGAGGGGTTGCAGGTCCAGGTGGTCCCCTATGGTCACCTCTCTACAGCGGGGCCACGTTGGGGGGGGGGGGGGGTGGGTTGGGGCAGGTTATGGGTGTGGGTGGTGTGGGATGGTGGTTGTGCTAGCGGCACGGAGGTGATTACTCACCCGAGCCATCCTGAGGTGGTCATGCAGCTTCTTCCTGCACTGCTGTCTGGTCCTGGCAGTGGGACCTACGTGCTCATGGTCTCCACCTGCGCCTAGGCCCGGTTTACATCCACGGATGACCGCTTCCTTCCCATCCTGGGAACAGGGTGTCTCGTCTCTCCTCCACGCCACCCAACAGTGTCTCCAGCTCCACTTCTGAAAATCACGGGGCTGCTCTTCGGGGTAGCATCATCTTGGCTGGAATGAGTGTTTGAGGTGTGGGGTGCTTGTATGTGGCTGCAGCCTGTCAGGCTCTACAGTGTCAATCCCGACCCCGGCGAATCAGATGGCGGTATTGGTTTTCATAGGAATAGTTCCACGTGGCACCTGTGTTAGCCCATTAATGTGTCCTAAATCGCTCTGTGACCGACATCACTTTCTTCAAGATAGAACTCTCATGATTCAGTCCTTGTGTGAGCACTTAAATGGAGAGTCCGCCCACTGATCTTTAAAGCTTTGAAAAAAAATGTCTGGTGTGTGAAAAAAATTATTGCTTGCTATTTCAATCTAGCTGTTGACATATGTTTGAGGTCTTCCATTACTTGGTTACTGCTGCACAACTGTTTTCACAACCATTAATTCTCATAGTTTACAGTTTGATTGACAGCCACAAGTGGTTGTAGAATCTTTGAAGTAGGACAATGAATTTCAACGCCCGTTGCTATAAGTAATTGTTAGAAATCATTATAATATTTTGGCTGAAATAATTAAACTAAAATAAACAATTGAAGGTACAAATCAAAAGTACTGCCCCTTAAGGGAATGATACTGCATCAAATAAAAGCAAGTCGCAAAGAAAATTTAAAACATCAAACCAAAATGTGATTAACGGGGGTCGATAAAATGCCCCAGTTCCCAAGGTCCCCACTACACATGGAAATCCTCAATGGTGCCAGCAGATACCATGTGCCCCCTTTCCAAGAACACCCGGCTGTGATATTGTTGTGGTAGAAGGGTGAATAGTCAGGTAGAAGGCTTTATGCAGTTGAAGGAATTCAAATGTAGTAAATAGGTTTTAATGAATAAGGTTTATTTTCCCAATAGAGTCAAATCTGGAAGAGACACTTGGAGATTTATTTTATAAAACTTTATTTCATCTCATTCCTGTGTGAATCCTGAGATCTGGCTTTGGTGGATCCTGGGTAAGTTGTCACGGTAGATGTATGAGCAAAGTGGAAGAGTAGGGTTGGCAAAAGATTGGCATAGGGACTGTAACTGGGTTATTGGGTAGGCACTGGGGAACGTTAGCATGGAGAGTGCAATTGAATATGGGGACTGGCTTCAGGGGCAGAGGTTGGCAAGGGGAAGGTATGAGGGGCCAGGGGAGATGGGTACAGAGGAATAGGTTGGCATGGATGGGGCATGGGGAAGCTGTAGGACAGTGTGGGGGTGTTAGATGTGAGGGCTGAAGCACCGAGGCAGGCCTTCTGCCCAGCCAGCACCTGGCAGCTTCCTCACTAATTCCAGCCTGCCCTGACTTCTAATCATGGATGGAAAATCAGAAGTACGGGCAGAATTTTGAAAGGCCGTGTTTGTCGAGCCAGGGATTCTCCTCACTCTGTGCATCTAACCCATGGACCACTTTTCCCCCTACTTTGAGAGACATTGGGTGGAATTTTCTGGCCCCACCCATCACTGGGATCGTCTGGTCCTGCCAAATGTCAATGGACCTTTGGCTGGGCTGCCATCATGGTGGGGCCAGAAGTTGTTTGCAATTTAATCATCGTCATTGCTTAGACTTCAGCTTGTCTGTTTTCTCCTTGATCTTGAGATACAAAGGTGACTTCAACCTGTGACTAAATGTAGGAATTTGATGTAGTGGTTCTGTGATCAATTTGATGGGACAGATGATCAACACCACCCATTTGAAAATGATCTATATCCTCAAAAGGACTGTCTTCATACATTCATCTGGGCCCATCTGCTGCCTAAAACCTATTTACATTCTGAGTACTGGTCAGGTTTTGTGTACGTGTGTTTGTTCTGAGATGCGTCTTTAATCTGCAATTCTTGCTGAAATCTTTGTCACAGTAGGGATGCTGGCAGGGGTGCTCTCTGTGTGCCTCCAAATGTGCACACGTAAAATTCCTGGCAAATTTATGACATCACATGGATAAATCCCCTCCTTCTTTCCAGCATGTGTCCTTTTATGACTCTTAAGCATAGTGAGTCACAAAGGCTTTGTCACGTGGATCACATTTGCAGAGAGGAGGGAGTTTGAAACAAAACCCTACACTTCTCAAACTAGAATGGTCTCTCTTCCGAGTGTGTCTTTTTGCAGTTCTTGTGCACATTTCTGTATGCAAATCTTTTTGCAATGGTATATACATGAAGGAGACTCTTCTGCATGTCAAATCAACCTGCGTGTCTTTGCCAGATAATTCCCTTTAAAGCATGAGTTTCATTTATCCCTCAAGCTGGACATAATATTGTGATTGATAAGCATTTCCACAATTTGGGCACAGCCTTGAAGATATCTGATCGTTTTGGGTCAGGTGTTGATGCAATAACTGAAATCTCCTTGCCTATAACTCTTGCACTCGTGCTCCTTATGTCAGCTGTGTCTATGACCCTGAGTTACAGGGTACATTTCTGTGTAACCTCTTGGAATCTAACATGGCAGACTTGACTTGAACTGCCAACATTTTGGCTTTTCCTAATGCTAAATCATCATCCTTCATAAGGAGATGTTCCCTAATTGATGGAATTGAAGACTTTCAACTAATTGACCACAAATTAGTTCAATGGTCAGGCGCCGGAATGTGGCGACTAGGGGCTTTTCACAGTAACTTCATTGAAGCCTACTCGTGACAATAAGCGATTTTCATTTTCATTTTTCATATGAAACTTGCATGCAGAACCCAATTGACACAACACTTCCATGTATTATTTGATGGGCTCACCATTCCACTGGAATCTTTGATGGAAAGCATGTTGTATGATCATCACACTTTTCTTATGCCTGAAGTATTTTGTGAGAGCACTTATTGCTGTATCAAACATAGATGTGTCATCTGTGAGCAGTTTGAATATTTGCTGGCCTTATGCTTTTTGACAATGTACAATCAGCATCTTCTGATGGATCACTGCTACATCTGGACTGTCCATCACTGGAGTAAGTAAGCAGGTCTTGGAACACAAAATCCGTCACTCCCATCCCATGACATTGGAGGAGCTCCTAATGATTATAGAAATGGTTCTGGAGCTGTTCCAAATCTGCAACATACAAGTTTATAATATTTTTTAACATCTCAGTACTCACAGGACTTTCTACACACATGTCCCGCTGACAGCGCACCCCCGCCTGTGGGTTTCCTGGTAGCATGGGGTGGATTCAATGGAAATTCCCATTGACCAGCGGCAGGGAGATGAAATCCCACTGCCAGCAGACGGTGCACTGCTGAGAGACACGCGGCTGAGGAACTGGAAAATCCAGCCCATGGTCTCAGCTCAAGTCTGCCCCTTGGAAGCTTCTCTGTTTAATTTGCACACTAGGCGTAAGCAATCAGTTACCAGACTAACATAAGCAAACACAGATCAATCAAACCATTGAACACTTCAGCACCCACAATTGATGGCAAATTACGGGAGGAAATTTAGAAAATGTACATTGTCAAGGCATTCTCTAAGGTCATTGTTTGAACAAAAATTAGACACCTCTTTGAACAATTGCAGCTTCAGGTAGATTTTGATTGGATAGTATGAAGCTGCCAATGAAACATTCTATCACCTTGGAAAGAAAGGTAGAAAAATAATTGCAAAGAATGATTCAGTATTTTCACCGGGCAGCTTGAGCAACTGTTGAATGGTACGATTGGCATGAGATTGACCCATTATATGATGTGCTTGGAAAACCGCTTGGCGTTTATTTTTAACTAATGGGCATATAGTAGTGTTAGCAGACATTTTGTATTGTTTACATCTTGTAAATTATTCATGTTTAATTTGAGCTTTTATTGTTGTCTCATTATTTCTCATAACTGTCATGCCTGAACTATGGAGTAACCGGTCAGGGGTAGAAAGTTACTTCTTGGAGGTTGGTAGGTACAATTCAGAATAGTCAATGACCTTTGCTGATCAGATTGTTTGAAAAAAAAACCTGCTGCATCTGGTGAAATCGAATTTTGAAAGTATTAAGTAGAAATACATGATTTGAAAGGTTAGTCATAAAAGTAGTTCAGAAAACTTGGCTTTCTTTTACCATTGCATTGCATAAACTGAACACAGGGGATGGAATTTTACTCAAGTGCATGCACTTTTTCCCCAGTTAATTGGCTGTACTCTTAACATACATCGAAAGGCAATTTAAAAGATTGAATGTGAGTCTCCTTATAATAAGCTATAATAGTTCCCTTGCGTGTATCTTGTACCTAATGCTAATAAACATGAAAATACTTCAATATGATGGAAATTATTTCCCCTACTTGAATATGATTAACTGTTTTGACTGGTAGAGTATAGCAACAAAAGACAAGCGAACAATACAAATCAGAGTATAAAAACAACTCGAGTTCCCTGTCACCATGGTATTGTCTGAACAGTAGCATTGTTCATTTTCTAAAGTATTTTTAATGCGGACATAATTTCTATATATAATCCATTGGTTTGACTGGAATATGAATAATAGAATCACAGAATTTACAGTGCAGAAAGAGGCCATTTGGTCCATTGAGTCTGCATTGGCCCTTACAAAGAGCACCCTACTCAAGCCCACATATCTACCCTCTCCCTGTAGCCCAGTAACACGCATTTAAACTTTTTGGACACCAAGGGCAATTTAGCATGGCCAATCCACCTAACCTGCACATCTTTGGACTGAGGGAGGAAACCGGAGTACCAGGAGGAAACCCACGCAGACACGGGGAGAACATGCAGACTCCGCACAGACAGTGACCCAGCCGGGAATCGAACCTGGGACCCTGGAGCTGTGAAGCAACTGTGCTCATCACTTTGCTACCATGCTACCCTTGAAGTGTACAGATGGGCAGAACAATCTGGATAAATTTACATGTGATCTGATATGAAAGCACCAGAGCAGGGAAGTGGGAAGAGAGTGATTGAACTCTCCGTGATGGGAAGGGTGCATGAGAATTATGGATGAGTAAAGCTTATCATCTTTGACTGAATCCACTTGAATGAACAGATGATCTGGATTTGTTCACTGTTTCGGAAGTGGAAGTCTCATGTCCTACATACCATGAAAATGGTAAGATGGCATCAGTTACCTACTTGGTGCAGGTGCAGACTGCAGATTGATTAATATTACTTCTGTCACCTATTGCAAAGAGAAAGAGCTCAAGGCAAAAAGTTCTCCGGGAGTTCCCATGATTTTCCCTGCCACATGCAAGTTGTGCCAATACATTTCAGGCCTTTGCTGTATGACACTAAATGGATCTTCTCCTTAGGCCAGGCCTTTTCAAAGTGGGGGTTGCGAATCACGAGTGGGCTGTGGGCGGGTGCTGGGAGGGTCGCGGAGCTGTCCGTCGCGGCGTTCCCGATCGTGCAAATTCGCGTCCAACAGCCGGCTTTTGACAATGCTGGCTGCGAGCAGCTTTGAAAATGATGGCCGCGACCATACAAAAAAATGTGGATGGACTGCGCATGCGTGCCCGCTCATCGGTGCGCATGCGCAGAACCCAGCAAGAAGCACTGCCTCCTCCTGACATCAGCGTAATCTTCCTGCTGAAAGCAAGGCAGAGAGCAGGTCACGTGCCCCGAACGCTGACGCATGTGCTTTGGCATGATTGCGAATCCTCCATTTTGTCAGCAGAAAACCAGTAAATGAGTACCAAGCAGGCTCACCTCTCGCATTAAAGGTAAGAGAAAATGGTGGGTCGCGAATGTCGGCTGGCGTGGGTCACGAAGGTTGGCCCGTGCCAGTCACGAAAGTCGGCCGGCGTGGGTCACGAAGGGTGATTGGCGTGGGTCCCGAATGTTGGCTGGTTGGTAAAAATGGGTCCCCGGAAAAAAAGTTTGAAAAACACTGCCTTCGGCAATGCTCATCGACATGTGAACTGAAGAATCTGGACTCTCTCCTTTGTGAACTCTATCTGCAGCTTCCTGTGTTTCCACTCACTGTTACTCCTCTTCCTCTGGCCAGAATGCAATGGCCAAAGTGATTGGCGTTCTCTTCAGTAGCCTATAACTCCTTCAGCTTTCTGAAATTTCTGATCCAAATTCCAGATGTAAAATGCAGTCATTTCCGAAACAAAGACATTGGCATAAACCAAGTAAAATGTCTCCCAATGAATCCCAACAATCCGAGAACTTGTCTTGCATGTAGGTACCCCTTTAAATGACACTGGAACTGGAAGACCACTGACAGAATGGAGTTCCGCACTGAGGTGACTCCTCACAGTTTTGGATGATAATGGAATTGAGATCCCAACAAAATCAAAACATCCTGATTTGTACGAATTGGTGAGGATTGTGCTTGCTTCTGGTGGAAATGCTGTTTACCTATTAATAAAATCACCTCTTAAAATTGCAATGAGTGGGGTTAAGACAGTGATAACATTTATTTTTCATTGTTACTAATGCTACAAAATTTGACCAGTGGAGACTATTAGCCTTCTTGCTTCACATTCTTCTGTTTGCTATTTTAATACATACATCAAGCCATTTATTTTAAAGGGGTTAATTCTTCAGCTGAAATGGCGACACATAGCATTGCTGCACATTGACCCTCTTTCCTCTTAATATTGCTGAAGATATCTTCAAGGCTATGGGATTAACTGGCACCAACTCAAGGCTACAGAACCTATTTGAATAATTGTAACCGAGTCCGTCTTGATTGCAGTCACAAGAAATGTAAATGTTTGGCTCCATTATGTCATGGCCAGAGGCACAGCAAGCCTTTTAGATTTCAATTTCTCCAAATGTTTCAGACATCCATTTCTATTTTACAACTGCCCGGCTGGGATTTCCTGCACCCTTTGGGGATGAGCGAGGATAGTGCTTGTCAAACTTTTTTTCTTGTGACCCACTTTTACCAACCAATGTTCGCGACCTATGCTGGCTGATGTTAGTGACCCATGTCGGCCAACCTTCGTGACGCACCAATAGTGCCTACTTTTAATGCGACATATGAGCCTGCTTGGTCCTCACAATTGCACTTGCTTGGTCCTCACGAACTCACTTGCTTTGTCAATCAATGCTACATTTCTTCTGAGGTCTTCAGCTGATGATGTAAGTTCTTGCTGCATCCTTTGAAAAATATCAAGATGTTTGTCCTCGAACCCACTATTCAAATTCCTTTGAAGATTTGAGGGTTTTAAACTTTCATTTGCCAGTACTTCTCTGCATATAATACACTTGGGTTTGCATCCTGATTTGCATTGCCACAATAAAGCCATACCTCAAGAAATCATCTTTATACTGCTTTATTCCCGATTTCAGTTTCTTCTTAATGAATTATTCACCAGAGGCCCTGGAGCTCTGTGTACAGTTCACACCAGCACTGCTTTGTCTTGGCGTGGACTCTGCTGAGAAGCTCTCTCCAGCAGATTCAGTTGTGAGATCCTGGCCTGTTTGTGTCTCTGGCTCTCTCTTCCTTATAACAAAATGATCCATCTTCAGTTCTTCACGCAGTCTTGTTGCTTGCTTGCTGGCAGCTACAAAATGGAGGAATCTCTCCTCCACGATTTTGTGCCGAAAACACAGAAGTGCAAGGCGCATGGCGTCAGCGTATGGCGGAACAGTGCGTGTGACCTCTCTGCCACTGTCTCTGGCGGTAAGACTCCAAAATTCACCCACTCGCGGGTCACAACCCTGAGTTTGAAAAACCCTGAGCTAGGAGGTGGGAATGCTGCCAAAATGGTGCACGCAATCTTTGTGGGATTGGAAGGGGATTACGACAACTAAATGACTTCCCAACCCCATGCCATTTTGCCAGCTGTTGGTAGGTTATCAGGTCAACTGCCCATGAGAAACTCAATTGAGCAATTTAGATGGCCAATTCAGGGTCACTGTCCACCTCTGCTGGCACTTTACTCATATCGAGGGGGGGGGGGGGTGGCGGGGGTTGCTCGCTGCCCAAAGGGGAGAGTCACCCAGTTAAATCTAGTGGCATCCCAGAGGACTCTGGTGGGAGAGGTAGACCACTTACTTGATGGGCACTCATTAGTCCACGGGAGGCCTGCCCAACAGCAATGATAACACCTGTACCTAACTGTCCACTGCAAGTACAAGCACCACAAGACCCCCCTCACCACCCCACCCCCCCCCCAAAACCCCCCAGCACCCTGCCCCCGAGCACCAACACCTATGATTGCCATGCAGGGGCTTCCTGTCTGACCCTGCATTTTCCCAACATGCAGGGCACCTTCCCATTAAGGCACTCTGTCCCAACAGCTGCAACCTCAGCAATGGCTCCCACTAGCATTTATGCTGCTGAAATGCATGATCTTTCTGATTGAGCTGGCATATCCTGGCAGCTGACCGCCATACTCATTGGACATCATCCACGGCAACAGCTACTTAATTGGCCACTGCTGACAATATGACTCCCTGGCTTCTGCCAAGGGCGAAAGCTGGGCCATCTCCCACTTCTGACTCTGGTGGTGGGAATTCTGCCACCTCCATAAAAAACAGCCCCCTCTTTGAGATTAATTTCATCATTCCAGATTTATGAGTTTTTCCACTAATGAAGAAAAATAACTTTCAACAAGAGATGTGAATTCCAGAACTTCAAAGTGGGTATGATGCATTCTTGCTGAACCATGTGGATATGACCATGTTTACTAATATAAACTGATTGTGAAGAAGGCAACTCCCCAGAGCACAGTTAGAATGTGGAATTGACTATCACATTGAGTAGCTGAGGTGACGAGCATAGATATATTTCCGAGGAAGTTAGGTGAGTACATGCTTGAATGGAATAGAAGGACATGCAAATTAAGATTAGATGAAAAAAGATGGGAGGAGACTCATGTGGAGCATAAACACTAGCATGGACCAGTTGTCCAAATGGCCTGTTTCTGTGCTGAAATGTTTTGTTATTCTATGTTGGACAAATAGTTTCAATGCCCTTGGGTTAGCCTGTGGACAAACCAGTCTGAATTCTATTATAATGCTGTGGGTGGATCACCACCAGAAAGACTGCAACAGTTCAGTGTAAAGCCCCCACCAGCCTCTCTGGACAACCATAGGGATGAATGGTAGATGCAGACTTGTCAACATTGCCTTTGTACAATGATCGACAAAACACTCAATGATCCCGTTGCCGTTCAGTGATCGCTGCTGGATGTCAGGTGGAGGCAATTGCTTTGACATTGATGTGCTCTTCAGAGATTAGTTTAAATTATTGAAATCTTTTGGTGCATTAAAACCTGCTTTTTAACCTTTGATTTTGCTGGATAGCGGACTGAGGAAACAGCTGGCACCTTCCCTAAAAACACATGTAAATTCTGTATCAAGGCAAACATTTACCCAGAAACATTATTATACAGAGGTGGAACCCGAGCCACAGAGGAGTTGATGTGATGAACAAAGACTTTACTTTCAGGCTGTGCATGATCATGTTCATATATGTTCATCTCCAAGGTTGGATAGCCTGACAATCAATGCTGACACATGAAGGCTGGTTATCTGCAGGAAGTAACCAAAAAGGCAATCTGCTATTTCAATGATTATTATTATATGGCACTGTTAATTTAATAGGCCACCTTTCAAGATGACAATGCCACATATTGAAGTCCAAGCGTACACAATACTGAGGTGTGTCTTTTTTGCTTTGGATTTTTTATTATTATTGTTTAACATTTTGTTAAATGTCAAGAAGCTTTATCAAAGACAGCCACAATGCTCCCAGTGGCTGATGGAAAGGCAAGTACATAAGACAATGATAGCAAAAGTGTAAACAAATGTCCAAAATGAATTGAACTGAAACAGGGCAATCAAACAAATCAATGACATGGAAACGTTTGTGGAAAACAAAATCAAATACAGTGCTTCATGATCAAAAGGACATCACCATGGTGATAATGTCACTGGAGAAAGTTCTAACTTTGCTGGAGGGAGAGAATAATCTTCAGATTCTCCAGATAGCTAGCCTAGAGATGCAGATATTGTAATCTCACATGGCAATCTCTCTTTCTGTATATAGATCAGAATTGTAAAAACGTACAGCAATATGCAAAATGTAAAAATGTGAATAATACAGCTTAGTGTCCTAAATCCACTTATTTGTCTATTTTCAAATTAGGATCTCCAGTCTCCTGGTCACAGTTCCAAAGCAGACATAACCCATTGGTTTTGAATACATCTCTGCTTTCTCTCCACAGATGATTCATTGGGGAGAATTTTCACAGACAATGGGAAGGCATTTGAGTTCAGATTTTGGACTAAAATCCCCTGAAAGTGACATTAGGTCAGAATCCTGACATAATCCGGCATTCACGCAGTTGTGTTTGAAGGAAGGCAGAGAGGCCCCTTTGGAGTTGTTGGGGAGATAATTAGAGTTAAAGGGGGGCACGGTAGTGCAGCGGTTGGAACGGTTGCTTCACAGCACCAGGGTCCCAGGTTCGATTCCCGGGTTGGGCCACTGTCTGTGAAGAGTTTGAACTTTCTCCCTGTGTCTGCGTGGGTTTCCTCCGGGTGCTCTGGTTTCTTCCCACGGTCCAAAGATGTTCAGGTTACGTGGATTGGCCTTGCTAAATTGCCATTGGTGTCTGGCAGGGTTGGGTGGGGTTGCTGGATTGCGGGGGTGGGGTGGAGGTGTGGGCTTGGGTGGGGTGCTCTTTCAAGAGGCTGGTGCAGACCCGAGGGATCGGATGGCCTCCTTCTACACTGTAAATTCTATGATGATTCTATCTTCACTGTATGATGAGTATTCAAACAGGCAATTGAATGATTCCTTAGCCTGGCATTTTGACTTTAATGGGCAGTGGACCGATTCCCTGGGCCGTCTGCAACTTGGCAGGGTCAACCAGGTGAATGCACTATGTGGAGCGCTTCTTCAATGAAACAAACAGACTGGGAAACTAAAGAACTGCAGCCATGACCAGGTGAGAGGCCGCTGTTCAAACCATTTATTTTTTTCTCACAGAGTTATGTAATTGCCAATTATTTTGAGTTCACCTCACTAGTTGTGTACTTCAATCACCTCCAGCTGCACGTCCCTGCCCTCAACCTTCACCTCAACGTGGGGAAGCTTAAGGAGCTCTACCTCGTAGGTCTGATGAAGAACAAGTGAACAGAAACAGCAACACCAACAGCATCACTGGCAGCAGAGAAACACCAACACCAGCTGCCTTCTGCTCAGCCACATGCCACTCCTCGGGGCTGAGAGGACTGGCACAGAGATCCAGCTGGAAGAATGGACCCACAACATAAGGTCTACAACCCTCTCAGCATGTGTGAATGCCACCACCTCCTGAAGCTCATTTTAGGATGGTCAGTGATTTGCCAACAGCATCTACATCCTGTGAATGGATAAAAAACTATCTTCAAAGTACAAATTTCTGTCTCTGAAATATTTGAGACGAGAATCCCTGTGTCAGTGGAAGTGCAGGGTTAAAATGCATGATTTAAAAACACATCTGCTCACAAATCCCTTGTTTTGATATCAAATCAGATTTAATATCTGAACATCAGTGGGCAAATATGATATCTGGTCTGATCGGGAAGATTCCATCTTGTATTACTAGTCTGTGTTGAGTCAGCTCATTTCAGCAAATCAGAAAAGTCAATGCTAAGATTAGGTCGCGTTTTCCTGAGCTAAGCAATTTTTTGGTCATTCTCATGGAATCATGACCAGGATTAAGTGTGGTAGATGATTTGTTACGACTGGATCAAACATGGCTATGTTATTTCACAGCTTCAAATAGCTACTTGGCAAATAAGAATATAAGAAATTGAAGCAGATTACACAGCCCCTCATCCTGTTCCACCATTCATTATTATCAGAGAAAGATAGACAAGTGGAGCAGAAATAGGCCATTCAGCCCATCGGGCCTATTCCACAGTTCATTATGACCATGGCTGATCTTCTGCCTCAGCTTCACTTTCCCACCTGCTCCCCACATCCCTTAATTCCCTGGGAGACCAAAAAAGCTATCTCTCTCAGCCTTAAATATACTCATTGATGGAGCAACAACCGCCCTCTGGGACGGCCGTTACAAATATTCACAATCCTCTGAGCGATGAAATTTCTCCTTATCTCAGACTGTGTCTGCGTGTTTTAGATTCCCCAGCCAGGTGAAGCGACCTGACAATGTTTACCCCATCATGCCCCTTCACAACACTGTTTGTTTCAATGAGATCTCCTCTCATTGCCCCAGAGAATATAAGTCCAATTTACTGAGCCTTTCATGATAGGATAACCCTCTTATCCCAGGAACCAATCGATAGTCAGACTCACAAGTAAAACATGACCAATAAGATGTCATGGGGTCTGCTGTCACTCTTTCTAAAGTTGTATTCAATTTAATTTCCTGCTCCAACCTGAAAACTATCCAGAAGCAAACAATTAAAAGATCTAATTTTAATACTATAAATGAAATTCGAAAATGAATTAGTGGCAGTGTAAGGTTTAAGGTTTTGAGGCATTAAACTTTTCTAGTTAAAAAAAACTGTAAGGTCTGAATGTTTAATTTCTAATATGAGGATCCTCAGTTAAGCGTGACCTACAAGTTACAAATAACTAGTATTTGTGGATCAATTGGAATATTAAGCAATATTTTACATATGCTAAATAAGAAGCAGTGAAGACAACGGAGAAACTTCATCTCTCAAAGTCCAGGAATTCTTAGTGTTGTCAGCACAGACAATGCCTCTCTTCTTTGTCTCTGAAGTGATGATGAATTGTGTCCAGAAGAATCATACCCCTGTAGCCATAGCAACATTGTGCCAACAAAGACCATAATTACAAAGTTGGGTGGGAGGATGAACTGTGAGGAGGATGCAGAGATGCTTCAGGGATATGGGCAGGCAGAGTGATTGGTCATATGCATGGCAGATGCTGTATAATGTGGATAAATGTGAAGTTATCTGCTTTGGTAGCAAAAACAGGAAGGCAAATTATTATTTGAATGGGTGAAAATTGAGAGAGGCGGATATTCAGTGAGACCTTGGTGTCTTTGTGAATCAGTCACAGAAAGTAAGCGCGCAGGAACAGCAGGCAGTAAAGAAGGTGAATGGCATTTTGGCCTTCATAGCGAGAGGATTTGACTATAGGAATAGATATTTTACTGCAATTGTATAGGCCACACCTGGATTATTGTGTGCAGCTTTGGTGTCCTTATTTGAGGAAGGATCTTTTTGCAGTGGAGGGAGTGTAGTGAAAGTTTACCAGGCTGATTCCTGGGATGGTGGGATTGTCATATGAGGGGAGACTAAATTGGTTAGGATTATATTCTTTGGCATTTAGGAGAGTGAGAGGAGATCTCATAGAAACTTATAAAATGTTAACAGGATTAGACACAGTAGATTCAGAAAAATGTTCCCGATGGTGGGGGACTCAGAACTAGAGATTATAGTTTGAGGATAAGGGTAACCCTTTTAGGGTTGAGATGAGGAGAAATTTCTGCACCCAGAGAGTGGTGAATCTGTAGAATTCAGTACCACAAAATGTAGTTGAGGTGAAAACCTTGTGTAATTTTAAGAGCGAATTGGATGTAGCTCTTGGGACTAAAGGGATATGGGGGAAGGCGGGATCAGGATATTGAACTTGATGATCAGCAATTATTATAATGAATGGTGGTGTTCTATTACCTTTGGTGGTAATATGCCATTGTTCTTTGCATTTTGATTCAGAATGGTCTGTTGAGTTGGTGACAAAGAAACCAACAATCTTTAGATTAAATCAAAACTAATTTATTGGATAACGATTAATTAAATGAAGTTTGCACACACTACTGAGCTATAACTAATAACAAAGTAATGTTGAATCTGTCTAGCAGTAATCTATAATCTAGTAATTACAAATGATCAGTCTTTCTCCTTTGCTAAGTCCTACTAACTGCCAGCATTCCCTGAGGTCTGAGATTTAAACTGGGAATTGGTGTTGACCTCTAGTGTCTGAATTAAACTGAGATGTAATAATTAACCCTTCACTGGCGTACCTATATACATATCATTACAGCGGGCAGGCTTGAAGAGCTGAAGGGACTCCTCCTGCTTCTATTTACTATGTATGTTTCTCAATTTTTAGCCCCCGGTCTCCCATTCCTCCTTTCTTTTTTGGAGATGGTCCAAATTCACTCACCCTAATGGCTATAGCAGTATTCTTTAAACTTTTTTTCCGGGGACCCATTTTTACCAACCGGTCAACCTTCGGGACCCAACCCGGCCGACCTGCGTGACCCACCATTTTCTCTTACCTTGTTTGCTGCTGACAAAAATGGAGGAAATGTATTTGGTTCCCTTTGCCTTCGTACACGCTTCTCCAATGGAACCTGTTGGATGAAGGTGAAGCCTTCCAGTGTCGGAAAGTATGGAGTCTCCATCTGTCCAAAGTTCTGCATTTTTTTCCTGTAAAATTTTATCAAAAATGAGGGTTAAAATAAATGAAAAAAATTAAAATTAAATGAATAAAATAAATGAATACCCCCCCCCCGCCAAACATGTAAAACACAAAGCTGCGACCGTTTAAAAAAAAACGGCGCACTGCGCATGCGTGCCCGATCATTGGCGCGCATGCGCATAGTTTTGCGCATGCGCGCTGATGATCTGGCACGCATGCACAGTGTGGCCGCATTTTTGTTACATGTTCGTGGCGTTATTAACAGCCGGCTGCTGCGGCTGATGCGCGCAGACTTGCGCGATCGTGAGTGCCGCGGCGGATGGCTTTGCAACCCTCACGACACCCGCCCGTGACCCACCCATGTGTCGCGCCCCCAGGTTTGACAAAGCCTGGGCTATAGGGTGCTCATCTGGTATCACCTCACCTTTGCACCAAACCCTACTTCAAGGGTCATTAACCCAGAAGTTTACATTCCATCACAAAAGAATGCCTTTACTGTGGCCACTGCACTGGTGGCCTGGGTGGCATGCATGATCGGCACCACCTTCTGCTGTGCAGGTGGTTGGACTCCTCCAACTGCACCTGCAGGGGCTGGATGGTTGCTGAAAACCCCTCTTGTAGTCCTCTGTGCTTGTATCTCCAACGTAGATGGGACCAACCTTTCCAGAAGCAAAGGACCCATCTGGATAGCAGCTAGTCCCTGGGGCCGGGCCACCCTCTGACCATCCACCCCCTTGGGGGTTCCTACCTCCACCCAATGTACCGCACTATGTGTGTGGTGCGCACCAGATAGTGCCCCAGGAGCCTCTTCACTAATGTGAACAACCAAGCTGACTGTCTCTGGGATGGTGGAGTGTGTTAGTGACACCAGTGCTGAGAAGTCAGTATCATCCCTGGACTGGTGTTCTGGGGTGTTGCAGGGTCGCGACTAGAGGTGCAGTTAACCAGCAAGTTCCGTCTGGCTGGGGGCAGAGGACACCAGATGGACCTGTCTCATCACCAGCTGATCCTGTAAAATAAAATACAATACGCTTGGTTAGATCGTGGTCGGGTTGGTGGAGGAAGTACCACATGTGCCATAGGGTCATCGCTATTCATTGCGGGCTCACTTGTGTCATGTGAGAGTCCCTTTAAGAAAAATATTTTTTATCAAATGGCTGCAGTGATGTCATTGTTTTGGTGGAGCTGGAATGCGATTCTGTCTTTTACCTTCATTTTGAGCTGGGAGCCGTTTTTGGCTCTGTGTTTTACTTTTGGAGCTGTTTTTGGCTCTGTGGTTTACTTTTGGTTTAGACCTTTGGAAGCTGGATAAAGACAAAGAAGTCTTGTGAGTGTTTCTCTCTCTGCAGGTTAAAAAAGGTGTCTCCAGATCACTTGATAACTTCAAAGTAATACCTATTTTCTGTAAGGAATTCAAACCTACTGTTTTGTGGAAAAAAGGTGTTTTGACTTATGGATGTTGTCAGGAAAGTTATTAAGGGTTACCGATAGAGTATTGTATCTGAGGGGATTATCAGTGTCGGTAGTTGATAAACTGTTTACTGTGTGTTTATAAAGTGTTAACTGAATTTATCGAATAAACATTGTTTTGTTTTTAAAATACTTAAGATCTCTGTTGCATAACACCTGGCGAGTGGACCCTTGTGCTCCCCATAACCAAAATCTATTAAAAGTTGCAGGTCAGATGAACTCCATATACTTTGGTGTTCTCTAAACCCTGGCCCATAACACTTTGATCTCCCATGCCGACCTCCGCCTTGACAACTGCCCGCTCTCCGACCCCACAAACCAGGTCCAGGGCACTGTGCTCTGTGATGGTAAGGAGCCGCAGACTCAGCAGACCCCCTCTGGTCTTCTCATGCTCTCTGTGGTTGTGGCCTACCTTCTCCTGTGGGGGAATGATAATGCATTGTCAGACACTTGGATGTGCGCAGGGGTCCGCGGCTAGTGTCCTTTGTGTGCAGGACACCCAGCCATAGTTGTTGACAAGTGGTGCATGGTGGGATGCGCGTGGACTGCCAGTGGGTGTGGTTCGATCACCCTCTAGTTGGGGGGGGGGGGCTACAGATGTGTGGGATGGGAGTTGGTGCCAGGGCCATGTTAGTGGTGGTGGCATGCCCTGGCTAGCCTGAGGGGTGCTCACCCTCGCTCAACACTGTCTGAAGGTCCGCCTGGTGGGTGCCATGCTGGGGGAGGGAATTCTTATGCATATGGGTGTTATGGCTCAGGGGGAAGATGGCACACATTGGCTGGCCTGGGGGGTGCTCACCCTCACCCAGCACTGCCTACCAGTCTGATTGGTGGTGGCACGTTGTAGGGGGGGCTTATGGCTGTGGGGTATGTGGGACGGGTGTGGAGCCAGCGCATGTAGGTGGTGACTCACCCTGGCCACCCTGAGGAGGTCATGCAGCTCCTTCCTGCACTGCTGACTGATTCTGGTGGCGGGGCCCACGGTGCTCACGGCCTCTGCCACCTGCGCTGGGTCCGGTTGACATCTGTAGGTGGCAGCCTCCTTCCAAACTCGAGGAACAGGATGTCCCACCTCTCCACTATGGCCTCCAACAGTGCCTTGAGCTCATAATCAGCAAATGTCGGTGCCACTCTTGAAGTGGTTCTATGCATTTGTAGCTTGTCAGGCTCTCGAGTGCCAATCCCAACCTTGGCAAATCACACGCCAACGTTCATTGGAATTGCAATAGTTTCATGTGGTGGCGGTGCTAGTCCATGTCCTGGATCGCTCCGGGTCCGACGCCATTTGCGGGGCCAACACTTGGTGTCAACACTTTGTCTCTGAAACGGAGTCTTTTGAGCCAGGGTTCCATTTTGGGATCTTACCATTCAGTAGTACCATCAACTGGGATTGTAATAATTGTCCAACAGAAAATCAAAATTGAACCACTTAATTTTAAACTATGGTTAAAAAGTAAAATCCATAGATATTACAGATGCAAAAAAGTAATAGAATTATCGGATTCTTACAGCATTACTACAATTTCTATCTGTGTACAGCAGATATTCCCTTGTGTTCAGCATCAGCAGTCACTTCTATAATTAGGTCATTGTCCTCGACAAGCAAGGGCTAATTTTTACTGCTCAATATCTAGTTAAATGATAGTATGCCTTGACAATTGCAACACATACACTTGTTTTGTAAGTTTAATGCATGCAGCCGGTTGTGTTTTCCTTTCATTATAGAAGACAGGCTGAAAAGCATTTTAGTAAGACAAAGCACAAAAGCAAATTAACAAGCTTGCTTATTTTTACATGAAACACATGAATGGAGTTATGTTTTAATGACCACCTAATCCCCATTGCTACTTGCGCCAGAAATAAAATAAAATATGCAAGTTGGACTCTGTCACTGTGTCAGCCTGTGCTCAGTGGCAACACTCTCGTCTCTGAATCCAAGGGTTGTGGGTTCAAACACCACCCTAGGGATTTGAGCTTTTAATTCAGGTTGAAGCTGAAGTGCAGGACCATTGGAGTGCTGCACTGCCAGTACTGCCATTCGGGTGAGGCTTCATTTGCCATCTCAAGTTGAAGCAAAAGAATCCATGGCACTGTTGTCACAGATTATT
The DNA here is from genome assembly GCF_902713615.1 of Scyliorhinus canicula. Taxonomy (NCBI): domain Eukaryota; kingdom Metazoa; phylum Chordata; class Chondrichthyes; order Carcharhiniformes; family Scyliorhinidae; genus Scyliorhinus; species Scyliorhinus canicula. The sequence continues at coordinate 69,180,197 of NC_052156.1, read as the reverse complement.
TGCAACTGGGCCCATACAGACAGTGGAGAGATGTGAGATAGTGTCTCCTTTATCCCACCTCTCCACTGACGACAACAAGCTATATTTTAAAAAAATGTTTCAACTGCTTGAATGCAGTGATTTTTAAGGTCCGGAAACTGGCCTTCTTGTAACTTTAAATCAAAAGAAATGTGATTGGTTTATTTTCACAATGCCTCAGATATAGTTACTGCAAACATCGATTCCTCATTCACATTAGGCAAATATACATACAGAAAGAGATGATTTCTAAAGATGCAGCATGCACTTAGATTTCCTAAAGTCTGACAAATCAATATTTATCTTCTTCTTCAGGAAGGTCATCAAGAGAGTTACAATTCTGAAGATTCTCCCTTGGTTCACTGAAGGAATAACAGAGGCAAATGGTGATTAACGCACAATGGTTTCATTACAATCCATGCAATATCAGTTGTCTGTCTTTTTCAGCCAGGTTAAGCCCCTGGAGTAAAAATTATAATTCACACAAACAAGAAAATCTCCACTTCTCTGCCTGAGGTGACTTTCTGAGGCAGGGCTCTGTATTTATTAGGGCAGGATCACAACCTTCTGAGGCTCATATTCCAGACTGTATTTTCTGGGCTGTTCTTAGTATATTTGTTATCTCTAGCCAGATTCTGTCATGTGACCACAGAGTCAATATTCCCATTATTCACACAAATCATTTGATGGCACAGCCATTGTCACACATTGGGGAATGAATATAAGCCTCCTTGTGTTATAAAATGGTTCCTTTCCTTGTGGGACTTTTAAGTCAGCAGATACGAAATTGGGAGCAAATGTTGTATCCCAGTTTCTGTAAACATCCAGATAATTGTAACTGTTAAATCCGCAAGTGACCTGTCACATCTTGATGTTTCTTCAATGGAACGTCCTGCAAAGGGTTATTCAAGATTTAATGACTTGCGTGAGACTTGTTCAGACATTAGTTTAGTCCCTGTCAGTTCAAAAACCATAAAAATAATCACCTAACCCCACCTGGAGTATGTTTTGTCAAGGTAAATCAGCCATGTTCTATGTTCCCTCTAAAAAGTAAAAATATCCATCATCTTCATGTGTTCACGAACATAAGACACAAGCAAAATAATATCTATAGCTGACTGATCTGAGAGACAGAAAGAGAGAGGCAGACAGAGAGAAATTCAGAGAGCAAAACAATGATAATCCTCTGACTTGTCATAAAGTCTTTAAGTTGAGGATCGGCCTGCCAAACTGCCAATCAAAATAATTCCATTAAATTTATTGCACTCCCCCCTCCATTTCTATCGTGGGAACTCAAGATATCTGGCATGTTCAACCAAGTACCCTGCCAAGCACATTGAATGAAAAAAGTCTATCACAGGAGCAAGAAATGCTCAAAATGATCAGATCACATTACATGACTTTAAAAACTAACTCCTTGCATTCTCTTTCTGTGCCTAGCTTATGTATGCCCTTACAGCTTTTTATTCACCGCTTGACTGACTTCCATTGTTTGGGTCTCTATTTTTGTTTCCTTCCATTCGTTGGCAGAAAGGGCAAAGGCTTGTCAACATTAGGGGTGTAAAGTATTTACCTAATATCAAGGAGACTATGAAAGTGCTTATTAAATAAGGACTATGGGCGAACAACATCAAAAACGGCTCATTAGTATTTGAACCACCTATCAAAGTTTCCCTTTCCTTAGATTTTTGTGAGTATGTTTTGGCATAAGTGTAGCTCATTTTTTTTCCAAGTTCTTACAAGGAAAAATAGTCAAAGGAATCTTAAAATATCAATCCAAATAAACTGTCTTTCAGGCAAAATAGGTTGCAGTCTCAAAGTATTTCAGGCAGAAATCCAAATAGTGCCAGAAATGCTCCATATGTTAAAATGTACATTTGATTCTATTATTTTGCTTTAAAAAATCTCATTACCTAGAACCAATGCCATTTAAGTTAATTTTTGTTCAGATAAATCAATCATACTTCAAACACAATACCACTCTATTTTGTAATTAGCTGAAATATTACAGGAATATTTCATAAATGTCAATCTTGGATGAGATAGCATGAGTTGGTGAGTCTGGGAATGTACTTGCATTCGGCTCACATCAGCATGAGTTTAATTCTTGTTTCCGAGATTCCCCTGGAAGCACCCTGACCTTGTTTATGATGCAAATTCAATTCTAAAGGAAAGTAATGAAATATTCTCTGTTTGACAAAAAAAGTTAGGAAAATAGCTGTATCCTAATGGAAGCAGCAGATGTTAATCAGTTTTCAAAGGCTGCCAAGTTCCCAGTAGGTTTCATAAAAGCTATCTACAGTGAACCATTTATTAAACAGGGAGCTCAAAGTAGACATTACCAGTGATTATGACGATGCATCAATTGCTAGAGGAATATGGTACATCATACATTTGATGTGCAATAAAACTGTCGGGGAATAATGATTTCACATCAGTGTATTGAATCACATTTCTCTTTCAACTGATTTATGCGGTCAAATCACCAAAATTGTCACAATTACTTTTGTGATTACAATTAATTTTGTCTTGCCATTGTTCATGTGGAGCCGAGATGAACTCATTTTTTTTTAATGAATCCGGAAACCTGAGAATTATAGCCCAGTGGAGGCCCGATTTAAATAGCAAGGCCAAGGAGCTTCAGAGAAATGCATTCAGCTTTTTGACAATAATGTTGAACAATGCAATTTGCAGGCTAATATGATTTTTGTCCCTCTATTCCTAAGAAAATTCATCTTCAAGCAAGCTTCGTAATGATTTCGCAAATCGATCCAAGGTTCCCATCCAACCTAAAGCTGGGTGTGGCTGTTGGTTGAGACACAGCAGTTCAGGTCATGGTACCCTATGACATGAAAAGAAAATTCAGCCTTTTTTCTAACTTTCAACTGCTATTGGCAGTTCCCGCAGGGATTATATGTGCTAGCATCAGGTACAAACAGGATTGGCTTTATCGCATGATGATCATTATAGTCCAAAAATCCACAGGCACTCACCATCACAGCTCATGCATAAATAATAGCTGTTTGGGAAATAATGTTGGCCAACCACTGCAGTAGGACTACACCATAGATATCTTCAGGAGATGCAGATGGGGATAAGAAGCATCATATCAAATTGTGATCCTTTTCTGAGAACATGTTTTTAAACAACAATTCTACTCGACAAGCATTGCACACCAATAAAAAGAAGGACCTCTACAAATTGACAAGTCCTGGAATTTAAGAACTCCAGTGTGAGTCTCCAATGGAATAATGATAGCTTCCATCTATCATGGGTGATGATGGACTGGGGCCAAGGCATATGTCTTGCCTTTATACTCTCTACCCCTATTCATAAAACCAAGGATCCCATTTACATTCTTAGCAGCCTCCCCAACTTCTTCTTCCACCTTCAAAGACTCATGTATGTACAACCTCCAGTTCTCTCTGTCCCTGCGCGGCTTTTAAAATTGCGTCCTTCGGTTCATGTTGCTTCTGCTCATCCATCTGACCAAAATAAATTACTCTACACTTCTCTGTATCAAATTTCATATGCCATGTGGCTGCCCATTTCACCAATCTATCTATGTCCTCTTGAAGTCTGTCACTTTCCTGTTCCCTGTGTACTATGCTTATGAATTTCCTGTCTTCTGCAAATTTGAAAACTATGCCCTCTGCATAAAAAAGTTTTTTGTCACATTTTTAGACTTGATTTGATTTGACTTATTATTGTCACATGTATTAGTGTACAGTGAAACGCATTGTTTTTTGCATGCTATGCAGACAACAAATACCGTACATAGGGAAGGAAGGAGAGACTGCAGAATATAATGTTACATTCATAGTTAGGGAGTAGAGAAAAGATCAACTGAATACGACGTAGGTCCATTCAAAAGTCTGATGGCAGTAGGTAAAAAACTGTTCTTGAGTGGGTTGGTATGTGACCTCAAACTTTTGTGGCTTTTTCCTGATGGAAGAAGGTGGAAAGAGTATAATAGGAGTGCGTGGGGTGCTTAATTATGCTGGCTCCCTTTCCAAGGCAGCGGGAATTGTAGACAGAGTCAATGAATGGGAGGCTGGTTTGTGTGATGGATTGGGCTACATTCATGACCTTTTGTAGTTTCCTTCAGTCTTAGGCAGAGCAGGATCCATACCAAGCTCTGATACAGAGGACCATGATCATCCGGAGTCGAGGATGATCATGGAGGAGGTGTTGCTGCCTATCCTTATTGATTGTGGCCTGTGTGTTAGGAAGTTCAGGATCCAGTCACAGAGGGAGAAGCTGAGGCCCAGACCACGGAGTTTGGAAATGAGTTTCGGAGGAATAATGATGTTGAATGCTGAGCTGTAGTCAATAAATAGGAATCTGACATAGGTGTCTTTGTTATCTAGGAGTTCCAGGGTTGAGCACAGGGCCAGGGAGATGGTGTCTGCTGTGGACCTGTCAATACAATAATAATCGCTTATTGTCACAAGTAGGCTTCAATTAAGTGACTGTGAAAAGCCCCTAGTCGCCACATTCCGGCACCTGTTCAGGGAGGCCGGTACGGGAATTGAACCCACGCTGCTGGCCTTGTTCTCTATTACAAGCCAGCTGTTTAGCCCGCCGTGCTAAACCAGCCCCTGTTGCACTGTTAGGCAAACTGTAATGGATCAAGGCAATCCGGGAGGCTGGAGTTGATTTGTGCCATGACGAACCTTTCGAACCTTTCATAATGATGGATGTCAGATCCACTGGACGATAGTCATTAAGACACGCTGCTTGGCTTTTATTTCGTACAGGGATGATGGTCGTCTACTTGAAGCAGATAGGGACTTCAGATTGTTGTAAAGAGAGGTTGAAGATGTCTGCGAATACCCCCGCCAGCAATCCATGCAAGACCTGAGTGCTAGTCTGGATACCCCATCTGGGTCAGTGGCTTTCCGTGAGTTGACCTTCGAGAAGACTGCTCAAACATCTGCAATGGCGATCTCAGATACAAGTTCATCCACGTCTTCTGAGATGGAGGGCTCGTTCTCACTGACCTCTTGCTCAAAGCGTGCATAGAATGCGTTGAACTCATCAGGGAGGGATGCGTTAGGGCCGCGGATTTTACATGCCTTCATCTTGTAGTCTGTTATCTCTTGCAGACCTTGCCATAGTTGGCGGGGGTCCGTGTGGCTAGCCTGGGACCCAAGCTTGGTCCGGTACTGTGTTTTGGCATCTTTGATGGATCTCCTTTGATCATATCTGGCTTTCCTGTATAGGCCAGGGTTGAATGACTTCAACGCCTCAGACCTAGACTTCAGCAAGCAGTGGTATCCCTGTTCATCCAGGGTTTCCAGTTGGAAAACACACGGATTTGCTTCTCTGGCACACCATCTTCTACATACTTACTCATGAAGTCAGTTACTGTAGTGGCGTACTTGTTCAGGCGACCTGCAGAGCTTTAAAATACTGACCACTCGACTATAGATTAACTGTAACTCTTTATTGACTCTTAGAATTATTTATAAATATACAGTGAAGGGTACAAGCTAGAAGCTGTTTCCATGCTAGCTGGTACACACAGGTCTGTTCAGCCGTCAACTCTGGATGGGGATCATATGCTCACTTACAGCACTGTATAAGCAGTACTGTAGTCAGTCTCACATTAACCAACTATGTGCCAGGCCCTTATGCCGGACTGGAGAGGGTGGGGGGGGGGGGTGGGGGGGGGGGGGGGGGTGGGGGGGGGGGGGGGGGGGGGGAGTGTCAGGTCAGACTGAAGAGATGGGAGGCTGCAGGAGGTTAGGCCAGGCTGGAGAGCTAGGGGTGTTGGATGAGGGGTGAGGAGATGGTTGACTGGAGGTGGGGAGATTGGTCGGAACAGAAAGGAAAGGAGGGGGTTATGTCAGACTGCAGCGAGGGAGGGGTCAGATGGGAGTGGGTGTGGAGGTCGGACTCGAGGGGGGCATAGACAGGCTGGAATGGGGAGGGTCAGACTGGGGATGAAAGGTTTGTCCAGGAGAGAGGTTGGTTGGACCGGAGTTGGGGGGGGGAGTTGGGTCAGACCGGAGGTGGGGCATGTCAGACTAGAGAAGGGGGTCTGACCACGAGGGAGGGAGGGTCACTTTGGCAGTAAAGGTTCCGTCCAGGAGAGGGTGGTGCCAGTCCTGGAGGAGTGGGTCAGTCTGGGAGGAGGGGTTAAACAGTTACTCTGGAGTTACATAAGAACATAAGAACTAGGAGCAGGAGGAGGCCATCTGGCCCCTCGAGCCTGCTCCGCCATTCAATGAGATCATGGCTGATTTTTTGTGGACTTAGAATTCTTCAAAAAACTATCTATCTTTACCTTAAAAACATTTAATGAAGGAGCCTCAACTGCTTCACTGGGCAAGGAATTCCATAGATTCACAACCCTTTGGGTGAAGAAGTTCCTCCTAAACTCAGTCCCAAATCTACTTCCCCTTATTTTGAGGCTATGTCCCCCTAGTTCTGCTTTCACCCGCCAGTGGAAACAACCTGCCCGCATCTATCCTATCTATTCCCTTCATAATTTAAAATGTTTCTATAAGATCCCCCCTCATCCTTCCAAATTCCAATGAGTACAGTCCCAGTCTACTCAACCTCTCCTCGTAATCCAACCCCTTCCGCTCTGGGAGTAACCTAGTGAATCTCCTCTGCACACCCTCCAGTGCCAGTACATCCTTTCTCAAGTAAGGAGACCAAAACTGAACACAATACTCCAGGTGTGGCCTCACTAACACCTTATACAATTGCAACATAACCTCCCTAGTCTTAAACTCCATCCCTCTGGCAATGAAGGACAAAATTCCATTTGCCTTCTTAATCACCTGTTGCACCTGTAAACCAACTTTCTGTGACTCATGCACTAGCACACCCAGGTCTCTCTGCAAAACAGCATGCTTTAATATTTTATTGTTTAAATAATAATCCCGTTTGCTGTTATTCCTACCAAAATGGATAACCTCACATTTGTCAACATTATATTCCATCTGCCAGACACTAGCCCATTCACTTAACCTATCCAAATCCCTCTGCAGATTTCCAGTATCCTCTGCACTTTTCACTTTACCACTCGTCTTAGTGTCATCTGCAAACTTGGACACATTGCCCTTGGTCCCCAACTCCAAATCATCTATGTAAATTGTGAACAATTGTGGGCCCAACACGGATCCCTGAGGGACACCACTAGCTACTGATTGCCAACCAGAGAAACACCCATTAATCTCCACTCTTGGCTTTCTATTAAGTAACCAATCCTCTATCCATGCTACTACTTTACCCTTAATGCCATGCATCTTTATCTTATGCAGCAACCTTTCATGTGGCACCTTGTCAAAGGCTTTCTGGAAATCCAGATATACCACATCCATTGGCTCCCCGTTATCTACTGCACTGGTAATGTCCTCAAAAAATTCCACTAAATTAGTTAGGCACGACCTGCCCTTTATGAACCCATGATGTGTCTGCCCAATGGGACAATTTCTATCCAGATGCCTTGCTATTTCTTCCTTGATGATATATTCCAGCATCTTCCCTACTACCGAAGTTAAGCTCACTGGCTTATAATTTCCTGCTCTCTGCCTACCTCCTTTTTCAAACAGTGGTGTCACGTTTGCTAATTTCCAATCCACCGGGACCACCCCAGAACATAGAACATAGAACATTACAGCGCAGTACAGGCCCTTCGGCCCACGATGTTGCACCATCCTGTGAAACCCTTCTAAAGTCCCTTGACACTATTCCCTTATCGTCCATATGCCTATCCAATGACCATTTGAATGCGTTTAGTGTTGGCGAGTCCACTACTGTTGCAGGCAGGGCATTCCACGCCCTTACTACTCTCTGAGTAAAGAACCTACCTCTGACATCTGTCCTATATCTATCTCCCCTCAATTTAAAGCTATGTCCCCTTGTGCTGGAAATCACCATCCGAGGAAAAAGGCTCTCAACGTCCACCCTATCTAATCCTCTGATCATCTTGTATGCCTCAATTAAGCCCCCTCTTAACCTTCTTCTCTCTAACAAAAACAGCCTCAAGTCCTTCAGCCTTTCCTCATATGATCTTCCCTCCATACCAGGCAACATTCTTGTAAATCTCCTCTGTACCCTTTCCAATGCTTCCACATCCTTCCTATAATGTGGCGACCAGAACTGCACACAATACTCCAAATGCAGCCGCACCAGAGTTTTGTAGAACTGCAACATGACCTCATGGCTCCGAAACTCAATTCCTCTACCAATACAAGCTAACACACCGTACGCCTTCTTAACAACCTTCTCAACCTGGGTGGCAACTTTCAGGGATCTATGGACATGGACACCGAGATCTCTCTGCTCGTCCACACTACCATGAATCTTACCATTAGCCCAGTACTCTGTCTTCCTGTTATTCCTTCCAAAATGAATCACCTCACACTTTTCTGCATTAAACTCCATTTGCCACCTGTCAGCCCAGCTCTGCAGCTTATCTATGTCCCTCTGTAACTTGTAACATCCTTCTGCACTGTCCACAACTCCACCGACTTTAGTGTAATCTGCAAATTTACTAACCCATCTTTCTACGCCCTCCTCCAGGTCATTTATAAAAATGACAAACAGCAACGGCCCCAAAACAGATCCTTGTGGCACACCACTAGTAACTAGACACCAGTCAGAGCATTTCCCTTCAACCACCACTCTTTGCCTTCTATCAGCTAGCCAATTTCTGATCCAAACTGCTAAATCACCCTGAATCCCATGCCTCTGTATTTTCTGCAATAGCCGTTATTGATAGAAGTTATTTTTTTTTTGTTCCAATCCTTTCTGAGTAAGTATCAGGGTAAAGCTATCAGAACCATCCAAAGTTTGTGATTTAAATTGCTTCTACCGGATAGTTTCCAGCCCAATGCAATTGTCGAGAGGGAGTTAGGTCTTACATAGAACATAGAACAGTACAGCACAGTCCAGGTCCTTCGGCCCACGATGTTGTGCTGACCATTTATCCTAATCTAAGATCAACCTAACCTATACCCCTGCTGTCCATGTGCCTGTCTAAGAGTCGCTTAAAAGTCCCTAATGACTCTGACTCCACCACTTCCACTGGCAGTGCATTCCACACACCCACCACTCTCTGTGAAAAGAACCTATCTCAGACATCTCCCCTATACCTTCCTCCAATCACCTTACAATTATGTCCTCTCATGACAGCCATTTCCGCCCGGGCGAAAAGTCTCTGGCTATCCTCTCTATCCATGCCTCTCATCACCTTGTACACCTGTCTCCTGGACAATTGCCGGATAAACCCTTACATGTGACCTTCCTGGAAAGAATTCCCAGTGCATCATTGGGGTACCCCCTAAATGTGGCACTGGGGAAACTGGAAGGTATGAATCATTATTTCACTTTAACTATTAAGTGAAGACTTCAATTATTAACCCATTTTTTCCAAGTTTCATTAAAAAAATGTCTTTTAAAAAGAATGTAGTATTCAGTGGGTGGAATTTTAATATTCTTTTGGCAGAGTGGCACAAAGGGTGGGAATAATTGCATCAATTGCATATACCCAAGGACAGCTTCCTCCACCGTATGCTGATAGAGCGGGCTTTTATTGAGCCTGCCCTGCCAGCAACTTAGGGTAGGATTCTCTGCCTCGCAATGTCGAAAACGCACATTGCAATCGGGTGGAGAATGGGCAATCCGGCAAAAATTCAGGTTCCCCCCGAGTGGGATTCAGGCACCATGCCCCGGTTCCTCCCAGGTGCTGAAAACGAGATTTGCACCCCGTGCCAACGAGGGCATGCTAAAATGGCATTTGCATTCATTTAAATGTTTTTACTGGGTTGGACCCTGCGTGCTCCAAGCTTCCGTGATGCTCCGCCCCTTTCAGATGCAAGTCACATGAGTGCGAATTACTACGAGTATTTACAAATGGGGACTGGGTGCCATGGTTGCGGAGGGGGAGTGGGAGGCTACAAAACACGGAAAAACCATTGAAAACTTTTAGGCTTGCTGGGGGCTGGCTGCCCGGATCAGGAGCAATAGCGGCGGCCCGGTGTGTCTCCCTTGGGATCAGAGTGCCGTGGCTCAGACTGTCATTGCTGCAGTCTGTCTTTTAAATGCACCCCTTTGGAGCTTTTTACAGGCTGATGGCTGTTCTCAGTGCTGTCTGTATTCTCTGGTCATCTGGGAACCCACCCAGGCCACCCCTCAGGACACCCACATACCCCAGCTGTATCATCAAGTGGATGGCCATAGCCAAGCTCAATCAAGTGTCAGCACTCCTCAGAAGAGCTATCCCACTGCAGAGGAAGTAGGTGATCAGCAGAGCACACCCCAACAAGAATTGTGGCCTCTGGAGGCCTCCCTGGTTCTCTGCCCCTCTCGGGGCACAGACCTCACAGGTGACCCCCAACCCTCAAGATCACCAGCGTTCCGCTCCTGGTGAGACTGGCAGCGCTGACTGCCTCTGCCATCACCACGCAGAGGGTGGTCAGGACGGCAGGCTTGAGTCTGTGACCCATCCTGTGGAAGAGGGTGTCCCTCAGCTCCTCACTGCATGGAGCTGTGGGTCTACTTTGCACTCCCAACCTCGGTCTGCTGTGAGTCATCTTGGTGGCTGCAGTGAGTGTGTGGGAAATGGAGCCCTTAAAAATGGCTCCACCTGCCAGGCTCTTTCGCACTAACTCCAATCCCAGTGGTAAAATGTCCGTTGGGCCGGAAATGCTCTGAATTTGCGAATGCAGAGTTGCATGTTGTGGTGATAGGCATCACTGTAGATACACAAGGGGTTAATGTGAATACAGTAGGACTGAGTAAACATTAGAGGGAGCACCAGAGACATCATGACACACAGACATTCAGTAAGTAAGATAGGTTACAACCAATGGGCAGTCAAGACACACCCTGAGGTGACATTACCACAAGGGGGCTACCCATATAAAAGGACAGGGCACACATGCTCTTTATTTTTTCCATAGGTGACACTCAGAGAGACAGGGCAGATCAGGAAGCATCACACCCACCGCATGGATTAGAGCAGACTGGTTAGTTAGATTGAGTTACTATAGTAAGATCAGCAGGAGACTTGAACTCAAGTCGCAGAATTGTTAACTGTTCAATAAATGTGTTAAACCTATCTCCAAGTCTGAACCTTCCTTTGTCAGAGCGTACATCAAGGAAGCAGCTTATGCTACATGAAGGGGTTAATGTAGATACACTAGGACTGAGTAAACAATAATGCCCGAAAATACGGAAAAAAAATTTGAAGCCGGAAAACACAATTCTTTCACCTGGAACAACAGCACAATGCCTGAACTTCGACCAGTAGCTGAAAGTATCCTCCGCAAAACCCGGCAACAAGCAGTTAGCACCACCCAAAGAAATGATTTGGTCCTTGAAGACTGTAACAATGCAAGTCTGTCACGTGCAAGTGCACAGCAAGATGACTATGACAGTCTACCACATTCACGTGAACAACAGAACAACTATGACAGTCTACCCAGATTATTTGAGCCACCAGAAGAAGACTCTGACAGTCTACCCAGCAAATCTAACCAACAAGAAGGCACTGAAGGTCTACCCACTGTATGGCGACAAGTGACAAAGGCATCACAACTCCCATACAAGATATGCAACGTGACGGCGAGACTGACTTCTCAGCTAGTATGTACAGAGGCACTCAACGATCAAAGTGAGGCTACTAGTGACTTCAGTGACACTACGTTGATTCAAACCTTATCCACTCAATCCTCTCCACAAGAAAATGCATTTCTGAACGTTTTGACTCCGGACGGGGAGCATCAAGACACCTCCGATGATTCAAATGACACCTCCGATGATTCAAGTGAACCTGAAATGACTCCGGACGGGGATTGTCAAGAAACCAAAGCTGATCTAGGTGAACCAGAAAGGACTCCAGACGGGGTGCACCGACACGCCGATGATGATTCCAGTGATTCAGACATGACTCCAGACGGGGAGCGCCGAGGAATCAGAGACGGCACGCTCAATGAACAGCAGATGCCACAAAGGACACTGACACATGTAACTTTGTGAAGGACTCGAATTCTCCACTCAGTGTGGTCACTGAGCGCAACAAACACAACACCAAAACCTACGAAAACAACAATAAAGACAACAACAAGAAGCGTACCAAAGGCACCAACGTCAACAACAAGCATGACAAAACCACCAACACTGAAACAACGACTGGTACGACATGGTACAACTCTGCAAATGCAGGACAATGTAACAGCACAGCTCCTAACACTGGCAAGACTACAGCCATACCATGGCTTGACAGCAAATCTCACTGATTCAAGTGTGCTCTACTACAAACAAGCAGACCAACTTTTTTTTTTATATAATTTTTATTGGAATTTTTTACAGAAAATATAAAACATAACGACAAACAATGAAATGCAACAAAATAACCCATAATAACTGTGACACCCCCAGACCGTATAGGCGCATGTATCACATCCCCCCACCCCCCCAACCCTAATGAACAACAAAAGAACTTAAAAAATATTAAAATTAAATAAACAAACATAGTCATTGTCGGCCCCCCCCCCTTTTCCCTCCCCTTTTCCCTCCCTTTTTCCCTCCCCGGGTTGCTGCTGCTGCTGTCCCCGTACCCTATCGTTGAGCCAGAAAGTCGAGAAAAGGCTGCCACCGCCTAAAGAACCCTTGTACCGACCCTCTCAGGGCGAATTTGACCTTCTCTAGCTTAATGAAACCCGCCATGTCATTGATCCAGGTCTCCACGCTTGGGGGCCTCGCATCCTTCCATTGTAGCAAGATCCTTCGCCGGGCTACTAGGGACGCAAAGGCCAGCACACCGGCCTCTTTCGCCTCCTGCACTCCCGGCTCCACCCCAACCCCAAAAATCGCGAGTCCCCATGCTGGCTTGACCCTGGATCCCACCACCCTCGACACCGTCCTCTCCACCCCCTTCCAGAACTCCTCCAGTGCCGGGCATGCCCAGAACATATGGGCATGGTTCGCTGGACTCCCCGAGCACCTGACACACCTGTCCTCACCCCCAAAGAACCTACTCATCCTCGTCCCAGTCATGTGGGCCCGGTGCAGCACCTTGAATTGGATGAGGCTAAGCCGCGCACACGAGGAGGAAGAATTAACCCTCTCCAGGGCATCAGCCCATGTCCCGTCTTCGATCTGTTCCCCCAGTTCCCCCTCCCACTTCGTTTTCAGCTCCTCTACTGACGCCTCCTCCGCCTCCTGCATAACCTTGTAGATATCAGATATCTTCCCCTCTCCGACCCAGACCCCCGAAAGCACCCTGTCGCTCACCCCCCTCGCGGGAAGCGAAGGGAATCCCTCCACCTGCCACCTAGCAAATGCCTTTACCTGCAGATACCTGAACATGTTCCCCGGGGGGAGCCCAAATTTCTCCTCCAACTCCCCCAGGCTCGCAAACCTCCCATCAATAAACAGGTCCCTCAGCTGTCTGATGCCCGCTCTGTGCCAACCCTGAAATCCCCCATCAATGTTCCCCGGGACGAACCTATGGTTCCCCCTTAACGGAGCCTCCATCGAGCCCCCCACTTCTCCCCTATGTCGCCTCCACTGCCCCCAAATCTTGAGGGTAGCCGCCACCACCGGACTCGTGGTATACCTCGTAGGAGGGAACGGCCACGGCACCGTTACCAGGGCCCCCAGGCTTGTATCGCCACAGGACGCCCTCTCCATCCGTTTCCATGCTGCCCCCTCCCCCTCCATTACCCACTTGCGCACCATCGACACATTGGCCGCCCAATAATACCCCGAGAGATTGGGTAACGCCAGCCCCCCACCATCTCTACCCCGCTCCAAGAAGACCCTCTTCACCCTCGGGGTCCCATGCGCCCAAACAAAGCTCATGATGCTGCTAGTCACCCTTCTAAAAAAGGCCCTAGGGATAAAGATGGGCAAACACTGAAAAAGGAACAAGAACCTCGGGAGAACCGTCATTTTGACGGACTGCACTCTACCCGCCAACGATAGCGGCACCATGTCCCACCTTTTAAATTCCTCTTCCATCTGCTCCACCAGCCTGGTAAAATTAAGCTTATGGAGAGTCCTCCAACTCCTGGCCACCTGCACCCCCAGGTATCTGAAACTCTTCACTGCCCTCTTAAATGGGAGTCTCCCGATTCCCTCCTCCTGATCACCCGGGTGTACTACAAATACCTCACTCTTGCCTAAATTTAACTTATAGCCCGAGAAGCCCCCAAATTCCGCTAACAGCTCCATCACCCCCGGCATTCCCCCTTCTGGATCCGCCACATACAACAGCAGGTCGTCCGCATACAGCGATACACGATGTTCCTCCCCACCCCGCACCAGACCCCTCCATCTCCCTGACTCCCTCAACGCCATAGCCAAAGGTTCAATCGCCAGTGCAAAGAGCAAGGGGGACAGGGGGCACCCCTGCCTGGTCCCACGGTAGAGCCTAAAGTACTCCGATCTCCTTCCATTGGTAACTACACTCGCCATCGGAGCCGCGTAGAGCAGCCTCACCCATTTGATGAATCCCTCCCCGAATCCGAACCGCTCCAGCACCTCCCACAGGTACCCCCACTCAACTCTATCAAATGCTTTCTCCGCATCCAGCGCCACCACTATCTCAGCCTCCCCCTCCACTGCCGGCATCATAATAACATTTAGTAGTCTCCGCACATTCGTGTTGAGCTGCCGTCCCTTGACAAATCCTGTCTGATCCTCATGTATCACCCCTGGCACACAGTCCTCTATCCTGGTGGCCAGGATCTTCGCCAGCAACTTAGGGTCAACATTGAGGAGCGAGATAGGCCTGTATGATCCACACTGCAAGGGGTCCTTATCCCGCTTCAGGATCAGAGAGATCAGTGCCCGCGACATCGTCGGGGGCAAAGCCCCCCCCTCCCATGCCTCATTGAAGGCTCGCACCAACAGGGGGCCCACCAGATCCGCATACTTTTTATAAAATTCCACTGGGAACCCGCCCGGCCCCGGCGCCTTACCTGACTGCATTTGCCCGATCCCCCTGACTAGCTCCTCCAACTCTATCGGCGCCCCCAGCCCCTCTACCAGCTCCTCTTGAACCCTTGGGAAGCATAGCCTGTTCATGAAGCTCTCCATCCCCCCTCTCCCCATCGGAGGTTCTGACCGGTACAGTTCCTCGTAGAAGTCCCTACAGACCCCATTTACTTCTGTCCCCTTCTGCATTACATTCCCACCCCTATCCGTCACTCCACCAATTTCCCTAGCCGCATCCCGCCTGCGGAGCTGATGCGCCAACATCCTGCTCGCCTTCTCCCCATACTCATATACCGTGCCCTGCGACCTCCTCCACTGTGTCTCTGCCTTTCTGGTGGTCAACAAGTCAAATTTGGCCTGCAAACTACGCCGTTCCCCCAGCAACCCCTCCTCCGGTGCCTCCGCGTATCTCCTGTCCACATCCAGGAGCTCCCCCACCAGTCTCTCCCTCTCCTTCCTCTCCCTCCTTTCCCTATGGGTCCGTATGGAGATCAGCTCCCCCCGGATCACTGCTTTCAGAGCCTCCCAGACCATCCCCACCCGGACCTCCCCCGTGTCGTTGGTATCAAGATACCCCTCAATACTTCCCCGGACCCTCCTACACACCTCCTCATCAGCCAGCAGCCCCACATCCAGTCGCTAGAGCGGGCGCTGGTCCCGCGCCTCCCCCATTTCCAGATTAACCCAGTGCGGAGCATGGTCTGAAATTGCTATGGCCGAATACTCTGCATCCTGCACCTTCGGGATCAATCCCCTGCTCAGGATGAAGAAATCTATTCGGGAATAGACCCTATGGACATGGGAGAAAAAGGAATACTCCCGCGCTCTCGGCCTCCCAAACCTCCAGGGATCCACCCCTCCCATCTGGTCCATAAACCCCCTCAGTACTTTGGCCGCCGCCGGTCTCCTACCCGTCCTTGAACTGGACCGGTCCAGTGGGGGATCCAGCACTGTGTTAAAGTCTCCCCCCATGATCAGGCCCCCTGCCTCTAGGTCCGGAATGCGGCCCAACAAGCGCCTCATGAAGCCGGCATCATCCCAATTCGGGGCATATACATTAACCAGCACCACCTTCTCTCCCTGCAGCCTACCCTTCACCATAATATATCTGCCCTCCTTGTCCGACACCACCTCAGCCGCCTCGAACGCCACCCTCTTCCCCACCAGAATCGCCACCCCCCGTTTCTTCGCGTCCAATCCTGAGTGAAAAACCTGCCCCACCCACCCCTTCCTCAGACGAACCTGGTCCGCCACCTTCAAGTGGGTCTCCTGGAGCATAGCCACGTCCGCCTTCAGCCCCTTCAGATGCAAAATTACCCTAGTTCTCTTAACCGGCCCATTCAGCCCCCTCACGTTCCAGGTAATCAGACGGATCAGAGGGCAACCCGCCCCGCTCCCCCGCCGGCTAGCCATAGCTTATCGACTGCTCGCCCCAGGCCAGCTCGCCCCGCCTGACCCGTTCCCCATGGCGATAACGCCTCTCCTCTACCCCCCCGGCCCATGCCAGCTCCTTCCTGGCCATTCCAGCAGCAATCCGGTATCCCCCCCACCCCCCCAGGCTAGGACCCCTCCTAGCCGCGACGCACCCTCCATGGTACTTCCGTGAGTCAGCTGACTTCTGCTGACCCGGCTGCTCCTGCCAAAACCCATCTCCTCCCAGCATGGGGTCATCCCCCTCTTGCCACACCTCCTTGGCCCCGCTTCAGCGTGGGAAAGAAAACCAGTAGAGGCCACGCCCCCACCTCCAGCTCCGCCCCCCCTGCCCCGCAGCGCGGACAACCAGAGGAAAGCCCGCGCTTTCACACTGCCACACCCCACCCTTCTGACGCAGCTCCTCAAAATCCAGTTTCACCCCAACCCCCAGCCCCGTACCGAAGAGAACATATAAAGCACATGCCCCCAACGTTCCCCACTTACCCCACACCCATACCCAACAGACAAACCCACCCGGAAACAGAGCAAAAAGAAAACCAGCATAAAAAAAACACGTGTCAAAATTGAAGAACAGCAACAGCAAAAACAGCAACGGCCATAGCGTGTCCCCAGACCCTAGTTCGAGTCCAGCTTCTCCGCCTGTACAAAGGCCCACGCCTCCTCCGGGGACTCGAAGTAGTGGTGCCGGTCCTTATATGTCACCCACAGACGCGCAGGCTGCAGCATTCCAAATCTGACCTGCTTGGCATGCAGCACCGCCTTCGTCCGGTTGAACCCGGCCCGCCGCTTTGTCACCTCCGCACTCCAGTCCTGGTAGATTCGCATTATCGAATTCTCCCACTTGCTGCTCCTCTCTTTCTTGGCCCAGCGCAGCACACACTCCCGGTCACTAAATCGATGGAACCGCACCAGCACCGCCCGCGGGGGTTCATTTGCCTTAGGCCTCCTGGCCAGCACTCTGTGAGCTCCCTCCAGCTCCAGGGGCAAATGGAAGGACCCCGCTCCCATCAACGAGCTCAACATCGTGGTCACGTACGACGGGAGATCCGACCCTTCCAGCCCCTCCGCCAGGCCCAGGATCCTCAAATTCTTTCGCCTCGTGCGAACGTCCAGCTCCTCCAAGCGGTCTTGCCACTTTTTTGAAGTGCCTCGTGCAACTCCACTTTCCCCACGAGGACCACGGCCTCCTCCTCCCGCTCAGCGGCCTGCTGCTGCAATTCCCGAATAGACGCCTCCTGGGCCGCCTGGGTCCCAAGCAGCTTGTTGGTAGTCGCATTCAGGGAGTCCAGCAACTCAGCCTTCAGTCTCCGCAAAACAGCGCAGAAGAGAGGCCTGCTGCTCCTGCGCCCACTTCCACCAGTCCTCGGGTGTTCCGCCGGCCGCCATTTTGTCCTGCTTCCTCCGCTTTTCTTGGGGAGCTGCTGCAGCTTTTTCCTTTGCCCCACTCCGGGTGAGCACCATAAATTATGGGGAATGCGCCTCTAGACACCTTCCCCCACCGGGATTCGTTGAGACAGCGCCGTTTGAGACCCTCAAATCGGCCCAAAAGTCCTTAAGTAGCGGGAGCTGCGGTGCCGCACCTACAAAGCCGATTTTCTGACCGCTCCACTCCTAGTCCAGGCCATCCACCGGTGGAGAATCTGAGAAGGAGTGTTCCCACACGGGGAAAAGCCCAAACAGCACCACTGCGAGCCCTTAAAAGAGCCCCAAAGTCCGAAAATAGTGGGAGCCACTGAACGTGCGGCTTAGCTCCGCATCACCACTACCGGAAGTCCGTCTCCGCTTCTTCAATGGCCTTGGTGAGATCTTTTCACAGTTCTTCCCTCTGCTGCTGGAATTCAGCTTTCATAAAGGCCCTCAGGTCAGCTTGAGACCTATAAGCTGGCCCTTCCCCCGCTAGCATGCTTGCTTTTGTTTGTTGCTGTTCAGACAAATCCTGCACTGTTTCTAAGGGTCTGATAACCAAGAAACATCCTATTCCTGGGGGAAAATACTCCTTGAACCTTCACCCACGCCTTTTCATCGAAATTCCAACCCGTGCTGCCCAAAAAAGAGCTCTTTTCTGCAATATTAGGCAGGAGCTGCCTCTGTGTGCACACTCACTCCATAATGCACACCCGGAAGTCCCAAGCAGACCAACTTTAAGGCAGCTGACGTACAGCGTCAATATCGCAATCACAAGAAACAGTCCAGGCCGGATGACACAGATTACATATTGCATCACTACCACAAGCATAGAAAAAAAGTCCAAATTGGACAACAAAGTGATTTGACCACTTCTTGGTTCCTTAAGCACAGGGACACTGATGGCGTTCACAAGGAAATGCCACCATCAACATCACCACTTCACCAACACAACAAGAAAGCCAATCGACCATATTAATTCATGAACTTTGGACTCATACATATTATTTGGTATTGCATAATCATCACGGTCATCATGATTTGTACATATCATCACTTATCTACCTATTTTGTTCAATTTTCTTTAACACAGACAGAAAATACATAACATGAAAAAAGGCAGGATGTCGTGATATGCATCACTGTAGATACACAAGGGGTTAATGTAGATACACTATGACTGAGTAAACACTAGAGGGAGCACCCGAGACATCATGACACACAGACATTCAACCAATCGGTCAGTAAAATAGGACACGACCAATGGGCAGTCAAGACACACCCAGAGGTGACACTACCACAAGGGGGCTACCCATATAAAAGGACAGGGCACACATGCTCTTTCTCTTTTCCATAGGCGACACTCAGAGAGACAGGGGCAGATCAGGAAGCATCACACCCACCGCATGGATTAGAGCAGACTGGTTAGTTAGATTGAGTTACTATAGTAAGATCAGCAGGAGAGTTGAACTCAAGTCAGAGAATTGTTAAGTGTTCAATAAATGTGTTAAACCTATCTCCAAGTCTGAACCTTCCTTTATCAGAGTATACATCAAGGAAGCAACTTATGCTACATGAAGAAGCCTAACACAACACATGTCTTGACTGTCTTACAGAATAGCACCTCTAACGGGGACGTGAACAATATGCAATTCAGCCCCAGGGTTAACACTTTAGTCTCCCAAACAAAAAGTATTGCCCTTAGTTTTTAAATGATCCGGGTGCCATTTTTAAAGGGTGTCCCAATATTAGAAAAATAAAATTACAACCACTGCCCACTGCCCCCTCCCACCTAACGGAATCCCCTCCCCCACAGAACTACGCCCCCGCCCTCCCACAGCCCCGGGAATTCTCCCAACCTACCCAACACATTCCCCATGAAACACTCCCCCCTCCCCCCCATAGAACAGACGCCATGGTGCTGCCAGGGCAAGTGCCGGGGGCAGTACCAGGAAGTGTCAGGGTTCCTCTTGTACATGACACTCACTCACCAGGGAATGTACTCTCTTGTGTGCCTCTGGCGGGTTCTGTTCACCAGGCACACATCATAATTTATGTTGGCATGCGTGTACGTCAACATGAATGGAATATCTAATGGGTGGAACCGTCAGACATAAAAGCCTGGAAATTAGATTTAAATGCATTCAAATGGGGATCCTGACTATCAATGCTGGGATTCCTGTTACGTCATTGCTGGGGGTGGGGGGGGGTTGAAATCCCGCCGACGTAAACCGCATTTTGGGACTCCCACAGGGTTTCATGCACCTGCTGCTGATCCTGTCCCCTGAAAACAGAAGGTCCCTTCCCCCAGTATAAAAACTATTAATTCATAACATGAGCCTTGTAAATGTAGAGAATGTTTAGTGTCAAAAACGGTTGAACTCTTTAATTTGTCGCTGAAACAAATGCACAGTAGCATTGTGGATAGAACAATCGCTTCACAGCTCCAGGGTCCCAGGTTCGATTCCGGCTTGGGTCACTGTCTGTGCGGAGTCTGCACATCCCCCCGTGTGTGCGTGGGTTTCGTCCGGGTGCTCCGGTTTCCTCCCACAGTCCAAAGATGTGCATGTTAGGTGGATTGGCCAATATAAAATTGCCCTTAGTGTCCAAAATTGCCCTTAGTGTTGGGTGGGGTTACTGAGCTATGGGGATAGGGTGGAGGTGTTGACCTTGGGTAGGGGGTAGGGTGCTCTTTCCAAGAGCCGGTGCAGACTCGATGGGCCGAATGGCCTCCTTCTGCACTGTAAATTCTATGTACATTCTATGAAAATGAAGAACAAGTGGCTGGATTCTCCATTCCTAAGACTAATGTGTTGATGCTGGGGAAGGATTCGTGGACTTACAGACAGCAAAATTGGCGCCGGACCTGGACCGATTCAGCGACTGTTAAGGGGCTAGCAACGGCACCACGTGGAACACAATCTATTCCAATGAGAAACAGTGCCTGATTCACCAGATTCGTGATTGACACTCAGGAGGTTGACAAGCTGCAGCTGCATATACACACTGCACTACCCACACACATCATCCCAGCCAGCAAGGTGGCAGCAAGACATGCGGTACTAAGGTTTACGGACGCCGAGCTCGAGATCCTCCTAGAGGCAGTGGAGGAGATGCAGGCCGCCCTTTACCCTGGCCCAGGAAAGAGGCTGACAGATGCCACTGTTGCCATGCCTGGGTGTCAAAGATGAAAGGAGTGAAATTTAAGGTGGAGAATGAGGCACCAATCAAATGGGTTGCTCTGTGCTGTATGGAATTCCCAACTTGTGACCTGCTCTTGTGGCCACAGCATTTATATGGACTGGTCCAGTTCAGTTTCTGGACAATGGTAACCTCAACAAAGTTGACGGTGGGTAACATCATTGAGTGTTAAGGAGTGAGAGTTAGATTCTCTCTTGTTGGCGATGATCACTGACTAACACTCCTCTGGCACAACTATCCTCCTTTGTGCCGAGTATAATTCTAACCAGTGGAGAGTTCCCCGCTGATTCCCATTGACTTCAATTTTGCGAGGATTCTTTTATGCCACACTTAGTCAAATCGTGCCTTGATGTCAAGGCCGTCACTCTCACCTCACCTCTTGAATTCAGCCCTTTTGTCCGTCTTTGGAGTATGGCTGTAATGTGGTCAGAAGCTGGACGACCCTGACAGAATCCAAACTGAAGTCAAGGGTGATCAGTTTATTGCTGTGTAAGTGCTGTTTGTTAGCACCATCGATGACCCCCTTCTATCACTTTGCTGATGCTCAAGATTAGGTTGACAGGGCAGTAATTGACTGGGTTGGATTTGTTCTGCTTTTTGAGGACGGGATATATTTAGGCAAGTTTTTGTGTTGTTGAGTAGATGCCAGTGTTGTAGTTGTTCTGGAAAAACTGGCTTAGGGCATGGCTGGTTCTGCAGTCCAAGTTTTCAGAGTCCATAACCTTTGCCATGTCCAGTTCCTTCAGCTGTTTCTCCATGTCACATAGAGTGAATTGAATTGGCTGATGGCTAGCAGTTTTGATGCTCAGGAAGGTCACTCACTCAACAATTCAGGGTGAAGATTGCTGCAAATGTTTCAAGCTTTGCCTTTCCCCTAATATGCTCAGTTCCCCCATCATTGCGGATGGGCTTATTTGTGGAGTCTCCTCCTCCCATTCGTTGGTTGAATGTTCAACGGCATGCTCAGCTGAATGTAGCAGGACTATGGAGCTTTTATCTGTTTATGTTGATTGTGGAAATACCTAGCCCTGTCTATTGCATGCTGATTCTGTTGCTTAGCAAGTGTGTAATCATGTAGCTTCACCAGTTTGGCACCTCATATTTAGTTATTTTTAAGTACTGCCCCTGGCATGTTCCCCCACATGCCTCATTGAACCTGAGTTGATTCCCCCGCCTTGATGATAATGTTAGAGTTAGGGACAAGCCGGGCCTGAGGGTAACTGGCTGAATACAATTCTGTTGCTGCTGTTGACCCACTGTGCCTCATGGGTGCCCCGTCTGAGTTGTTAGACGTGATCTGAGTCTCATTTAACACCAGTAGCAGTTTCACAGAACACAATGAGGACACCTTCAAGGTGAAGGCAGGACTTCATTTCCGTAAGGAACTTCCGGTGGTCACTCCTACCTATTCTGTTATGGACAGATACATCTGTGACAGGTAGATTGGTGAGGTCAAGTAGGTATTCCCTTCTTGTTGGTTCCCTCACTATCTGCTGCAAGCACAGTCTGTTGGATATGTGCTTTAGGATCCAGCTGGTTCAGTCAACAGCAGTACCCCTGAGCCACTCTTGATGATGCGTATTAAAGTGCTTCACTCAAAGTGCATTCTGGGCCCTTTCTACCCTCTATTCTTCTTCTAAGTGGTATTGAATATTGAGGGGAACAGATTTTTCATTTGAGGGAGGGTGGTAATTGGTAATTGGCAGGAGGTTTCTTTATCAGTGTTTCACCTGATGCCATAAGATTACATGAGGTACATAGTCAATGTTGAAGACACCCAAGGCTCCCTCCCAAATGTACACCACTATGTTGCTCCCTTTTCTGGATCTATCCTACTGGTGGGACAGGACATACTCAATGTCTGTAAGGTATGATTCAGTGGGTATGACTATGTCAGGCTGTTGCTTGCCTAGTCTTAGTCTGTGGGCAGCTCTCTCAATTTTGGTGCAAGTCCCCACATATTAATAAAGAGGACTTTGCAGAGTTGACTGGGAACAGTGTGCCATTGCCGTTTCGGATGTCTAGGCCGATGATGGATGCACCATATAGTTTAGTTCCTTTTTTACTTTTCTCTAGTGGTTTGATACAACAGAGTGGTTGACAGGTTATTTCAGAGGGTAGTTATCTGTCAACCACATTGTGTGAGCCTGGAGTCACATCTCAGCCAGATCAGGTAACAATGGCAATTTTTGTCCCCCGCTAAAGTTAATTAGTGAACTAGATGAATTTTTACAACAATCGAATAGTTTTATGCTCACAATTGCTAACTTTTAATTCCAAATGTATTTATTAAATGTAAATGGTAGTAACCATAGTGGGAGTTGAACCCACGCCCTAGTTCATTAGTCCGGACCCAAAGTCCAGTGATATAACCACCATGTCCCTAACCTCATTACAATACATAATGAACATATATTTAGAATGATTTATCATTTAGAATTGGCTCTGTGGCTCAACAAATTAATTTGTTGGGAAAGAACATTGATCGATGTCCTCTGCTCTGGAGTATCTTTGTGCTTCAGGAGCATTATGGAAATGTAAGAATCAAATTAAGTAATTTATTTTTCAGATTAATATCTAAAAGGGGGAGCTTATCACCATTTTGCAAAACATTTATATGCAAAGGCACAAGACCAACGCCAACATCCTGTTCTGACTGATATGCAAATTTAGCCCTCAGGAAAAGGTAACCTGGCAACCATCTCAATGATTCAAATTGCGGTTTTTCCCAAACACAGAAGCTATGGAGGTAAATGTGACATGTCCCAAGGGTTATATGTCTCTATTTATACTGTGACCTCTATTATTACAGTTAAAATGTCTCACAACCCTTTTTCAATATATTAAGCATGTATTGTGCACATAGACGAGCCTTTTTCTGTACACGCGTTCTGTCTGTTCTACCTACATATCAAATTGAGTGTCAAAATTATAATGATCCCTAATTATAGTTAACGGAAATTCAATTAGAGAAACCATTAGCATCATGCTGACTGTGACGTAATGACGAGCAATTCAATTTATAAAGTTGCTCTTCAAGTAGAGGTGTGCAGTGAACCAAGCAGAAAACAATTGATCTAATGAGAATCTTTCCAGTTCGGACGCATTGGACAAGGATCAAACTTTGGATTCGGAAGTTCATTCCTGGCCCAGATTCAGTAACTAATTAGCCCAATTCTCCTCAAGAGTTTTTTTTGCAGATTGCAGGAATATTTTTGAACCAGGTGTCTTCAGCTGCTTAACACTGAGGAACATCAGGCAAAAGACAGTCAAGTACTCAGGGAATCTAAAGAAGAGGTCATTCAGCCCACTAAGTGTATAATTCTGTGTGACATTTTGTTGCCATTTCAGGCATAATCCACACAGCAGGGGTGAATTGCCAAGCAGTGTGTTGTGCCACCTTTATACCAATAGAAACCCACTGGTGGTCTGCAGAGGTTTTGCACACTTATCCTGAAGTGTTTGCATTTGAATGTGATCGCTGTAAATCCCATGTAAATTGGTTCCAGTCTATGGAGTGTATTGATAGAAGAATTCAGCCCATAAAATAAAAGTTCTGACTCAATACTGCAGCAGCAATGTGGTGAACAGAGCTTAACGCACCCAACTGATTCGAACAATTTCAATGCATATCTCATCAAAGTTTTTCTTGTGCTTTCACTGTATCTACTACAGGATTCAAACATAGAGGCAGGAATCGCTAAATGGAAAGACATTCATTTTACCAACGCAGGCAATAATGTCCTCCTTGAAGAAATTCACCACCAGGAAACACAGACTGTTTGGCATGTCTGGCAGCAAGCCTGACAGACTTGCTACTAAAGCCAGTGAATAGAGATGCCGGGATAGAGGTGCCACTGGCATGAAGTTCTAATTTTCTCATCCCCTAGGGCAGCAGACCAGCACTGTAAGAAGCTTAACAAGCTGAGTTGGGGGGAAGGGAAAGTGAAAGCGACAGGGAGCATGGAGTTAAATGGCAAGATACGCAGGAGGATAACATGTAGGCAGGTGGATTTAAGCTTGAGGCAGACTAGGAATGCAACAAAAAGGAAGGATAACTTTGGGCATCTTAGGACTTCCAATATCTGTAATGATAAGAAAGTTAGCATTAAGGCACTTTACCTGAATGCTCGTAGCATTTATAACAAAGTAGACGAACTAATGGCACAGATCATCGTGAATGATTATGATGTGGTAGGCATCACAGAGACATGGCTGCAGGGGGTTCAGGACTGGCAGTTAAACATCCAAGGATATACAACCTATCGAAAAGGCAGGGAGGTGGGCCGAGGGGGTGGGGTTGCCTTGTTAGTTAAGAACAAAATTAAATCTATGGCACTAAACGACATAGGGTCGGATGATGTGAAGTCTGTGTGGGTAGAATTGAGGAACCACAAAGGCAAAAAAAAACCATAATGGGAGTTATGTACAGACCTCCTAACAGTGGTCAGGACCAGGGGCGCAACATGTACCGGGAAATAGAAAAGGCAGCAGGGTAGCATGGTGGTTAGCATAAATGCTTCACAGCTCCAGGGTCCCAGGTTCAATTCCCGGCTGGGTCACTGTCTGTGTGGAGTCTGCACGTCCTCCCCCTGTGTGCGTGGGTTTCCTCCGGGTGCTCCGGTTTCCTCCCACAGTCCAAAGATGTGCGGGTTAGGTGGATTGGCCATGCTAAATTGCCCGTAGTGTCCTAATAAAAGTAAGATTAAAGGGGGGGGTTGTTGGGTTAGGGGTATAGGGTGGATACGTGGGTTTGAGTAGGGTGATCATGGCTCGGCACAACATTGAGGGCCGAAGGGCCTGTTCTGTGCTGTACTGTTCTATGTTCTATGTTCTAGAAAGGCAAGGTCACGGTGATCATGGGGGACTTCAATATGCAGGTGGATTGGGTAAATAACATAGCCAGTGGATCCAAAGAAAAGGAATTCATGGAATGCTTACAAGATGGCTTTTTGGAACAGCTTGTCATGGAGCCCACAAGGGAGCAGGCTATTCTGGACCTAGTGCTATGTAATGAACCAGACTTTATAAAAGATCTTAAAGTAAGGGAACACTTAGGAAGCAGCGATCATAATATGGTTGAGTTCAGTCTTCAGTTTGAAAGAGAGAAGGCAAAATCGGATGTAATGGTGTTACAGTTAAATAAAGGTAATTACGAGGGCATGAGAGAGGAACTGGCGAAAATCGACTGGAAGCAGACCCTAGTGGGGAAGACAGTAGAGCAAAAATGGCAGGAGTTTGTATGCATAATTGAGGACACTGTACAGAGGTTCATCCCCAAGAAAAGAAAGATTATCCGGGGAGGGATTAGACAGCCATGGCTGACAAAGGAGGTCAGGAAATGTATCAAAGAAAAAGAGAGATCCTATAAAGTGGCCAAAAGCACTGGGAAATCAGAAGATTGGGAAGGCTACAAAAACAGAGGTTAACAAAGAGACAAATAAGGAAGGAGAGGATCAAATATGAAGGCAGGCTAGCCAGTAATATAAGAAATGACAGTAAAAGTTTCTTTCAATACATAAGAAACAAACGACAGGCCAAAGTAGACATTGGGCCAATTCAAATTGATTCTGGAAGGCTAGTGATGGGAGACGAGGAAATGGCTGGAGAACTTAATAAGTACTTTGCATCTGTCTTCACAATGGAAGACATGAGTAATATCCCAAAAATTATAAAGGGTCAGGGGGCTGAGTTGAGTATGGTTGCCATTACAAAAGAGATGGTGCTAAAAAAGCTAAAAAGTCTTAAAATTGACAAATCTCCTGGCCCCGATGGGCTACATCCGAGAGTTCTGAGGGAGGTGGCTGAAGAAATAGCGGAAGCGTTGGTTGAGATCTTTCAAAAATCACTGGAGTCAGGGAAAGTCCCGGACGATTGGAAGATCGCTGTTGTAACCCCCTTGTTCAAGAAAGGATCAAGACAAAAGATGGAAAATTATAGGCCAATTAGCCAAACCTCGGTTGTTGGTAAAATTCTAGAATCGATCGTTAAGGATGAGATTTCTAAATTCTTGGAAGAGCAGGGTCAGATTAGAACAAGTCAACATGGATTTAGTAAGGGGAGGTCATACCTGACGAACCTGTTAGAATTCTTTGAGGAGGTGACAAGTAGGTTAGACCAGGGAAACCCAGTGGATGTGGTCTATCTGGATTTCCAAAAGGCCTTTGATAAGGTGCCACACAGGAGGCTGCTGAGTAAGGTGAGGGCCCATGGTGTTCGAGGTGAGCTACTGGCATGGGTTGAGGATTGGCTGTCTGACAGAAGGCAGAGAGTAGGGATAAAAGGTTCTTTTTCGGAATGGCAGCCGGTGACCAGCGGTGTCCCACAGGGTTCAGTGTTGGGGCCGCAGCTGTTCGCCATATATATTAATGATCTGGATGAAGGGACTGGGGGCATTCTAGTGAAGTTTGCCGATGATACGAAGTTAGATGGTCAGGCAGGTAGTGCTGAGGAAGTGGCGAGGCTGCAGAAGGATCTAGACAGTTTGGGAGAGTGGTGCAGGAAATGGCTGATGCAATTCAACGTGAGAAAATGTGAGGTCTTGCACTTTGGAAAAAAGAATCCAAGCATAGACTACTTTCTAAACGGTGAGAAAATTCATAATGCCAAAGTACAAAGGGATCTGAGAATGCTAGTCGAGGATTCCCTGAAGGTAAACATGCAGGTTGAATCCGTGATTAAGAAAGCGAATGCAATGTTGTCATTTATCTCAAGAGGGTTGGAATATAAAAGCAGCGATGTGCTACTGAGCCTTTATAAGGCCCTGGTTAGGCCCCATTTGGAGTGCTGTGTCCAGTTTTGAACCCACATCTCAGGAAGGACATACTGGCACTGGAGTGTGTCCAGCGGAGATTCACACGGATGATCCCTGGAATGGCGGGTCTAACATATGAGGAACGGCTGAGGATCCTGGGATTGTATTCATTGGAGTTTA
Source organism: Scyliorhinus canicula (assembly GCF_902713615.1). Taxonomy (NCBI): domain Eukaryota; kingdom Metazoa; phylum Chordata; class Chondrichthyes; order Carcharhiniformes; family Scyliorhinidae; genus Scyliorhinus; species Scyliorhinus canicula. The sequence continues at coordinate 69,152,242 of NC_052156.1, read as the reverse complement.
GAAGGTTAAGGGGAGATCTAATAGAAACTTACAAGATATTACATGGCTTAGAAAGGGTGGACGCAAAGAAACTGTTTCCGTTAGGCGAGGAGATGAGGACCCGTGGGCACAGCCTTAGAATTAGAGGGGGTAAATTCAGAACAGAAATGCGGAGACATTTCTTCAGCCAGAGAGTGGTGGGCCTGTGGAATTCATTGCCGCGGAGTGCAGTGGAGGCCGGGACGCTAAATGGCTTCAAGGCAGAGATAGATAAATTCTTGATGTCGCGAGGAATTAAGGGCTACGGGGAGAATGCTGGTAGGTGGAGTTGAAATGCCCATCAGCCATGATTGAATGGCGGAGTGGACTTGATGGGCCGAATGGCCTTACTTCCACTCCTCTGTCTTATGGTCTTATGGGGACTGTCAAGGTAACCTGTGCCTGCTATGAATGTGCAGATTTCTGCATGCTCCACCATTGATATCCAACAGTTGCAAAGAGGGTCCCATATATAATATCATATTGAAGTAGGACATTTTTTAAGGCTATATTGGATTCGTATTAATATTTACATCATCAAAGCATTCTTCATTTATTGGACTGATTGGCACCATTTATGATGTAAAGGGATGGGCATTCGTTTGAATCCCATTTTTGCACAGCTGAGAAACTTTTTTCGAACAAAATGGAGAATCTATAATCTGCCTAGCAACAGGACGAAGCTGCATCTTAAAACGGCACCATGGCCAGAAGATCGGGATATCTGCGATTCAAGACCCTGACAGTGGGGCAAATATATATATATATTTTGATTAAAACTAAGACTTATAAAATGAAATGTTATAAAATGAAATGTTGTAAAACCAAAATGACCCAGGCAGGCAAAAGAAACCTAAGTATTATATATATTGATTAGATTAGTTTTACACACAGACACAAATCCTATCAAACAGGAGGCTGACACAATAGATTCCCAGGTTAACCCAGGAACCACACTCAACACCTAATCAAGATACAGCATAGAGATAATGGGACCCCATTGTAAGTCAAGGGGACACCTATTAAAACCAAGCAGATACCGAGACATTGACGTCAGAGTCACGAAGCCCGGGAAATCATGTATCTGTACTATTTATCTGTACTATTCAAATGTAAAATGGCAAAAGCCCGCCATAATCTTGCAAATGCTTATACTCTCTATAAATATTGAACCTTGTCTGCATATCGGAGAGATCACCGTGGTCAAGCCATTGTTAGGAGCTGGCTGCGTGGGTCTCCCTGAAGGACTTCAGAACTTGTACAATACTTTGAACCTTGCCTTGAGTCTCGACCTCTTGATTGCACTGGCACAAGGGATTTTTCCCTACAACAATATACACCTGAATCAGGCACGTATATTGCTCATGCATTTACAGGTCTGACTGAACATTGCGTCAGGTGGAACTTTGGAGCCAAAGAGTACTTCAACTATTATGACTAGTCAGCTGTCTAATACTGTGAAATCATATCAGTGATATCATTCAGGCATTTCTTTCAAACTTACAAAAAGGGAGTCTAAAAAGATTAATTGATGAAAGAATCTAAGCACATTTATTAGAAGGAAATCATAGAATTCCTGCAGTGTAGGAGGCCATTCGGCCTATCGACTCTGCACTGACCCTCTGAAAGAATACCCTACCTTGGCCCAATATCCTGCCCTATCTCTGTAACCCACCTAACCAGCACGGTAGCATAGTGGTTAGCACAGTTGCTTCACAGCTCCAGAGTCCCAGGTTCGATTCCTGGCTTGGGTCACTGTCTGTGTGGAGTCTGCACGTTCTTCCCGTGTGTGCATGGGTTTCCTCTGGGTGCTCCGGTTTCCGCCCACAGTTCGAAGATGTGCAGGCTAAGTCGATTGGCCATGCTAAATTGCCCTTAGTATCCAAAAAAAAAAAGTTAGGTGGGGTTATGGGGATAAAGGGTATAGGGTGGAGGCATGGGCTTAAGTGGACTGCTCTTTCCAAGGGCTGGTGCAGACTCGATGGGCTGAATGGCCTCCTTCTGCATTGTAAATTCTATGTAAATCTCTCGACATGAAGGGTCAATTCAACATGGCCAGTAAACCTCAACTGCACATCTTTGGACTGTGGGAGAAAACAGGAGTACCTGGTGGAAAAACAGGCAGACACAGGGAGAAAGTGCAAACTCCACATGGATAGTCCAGAACTGAACTGGATCCCTGGTGCTATGAGACAGCAGTGTCAACCATTGTGCCACCATGCCATCCTAACATTTCAACAGAGAACAAATGGAACACCTTTAATGACACATTGTTGAAATGTAAGATGAACACGTACCTCAAATTAGAGAGTGGGGAGCTATCAACTGTGACACTAAAACATTCGATTTTAAAAATAACGTGAACTAAGAAGGGATAATTAATATGTATCTTGAAAAAGAAATGTTACAAATAATCATTATACAAGAACATTCAAATACATTAAAAAGATGGAGGGAGGCGTGAAAAGAATATTGATATTAATGTGGCTGGTACTGAAAAATATTACAGTAAGATATTTATTATGGTGGAGGACCAATGGGTCTTTCTGGATAGATAAGCTAGAATAAGATAAATGGCCATCTTCATTCAGTATCTGATAAGCAACTTCCCTAAATTTATTTTTCATGAGCAAGAAAATTACAATCAATTGTATGGACACGTCAACTGGATAAGACAGTCCATTAAACTTGTGAACAATCCAAAGAGAGTTGCAAGTGATATTTTCCACAGATTGATTCTGCAGATCACAATTATTTATCTTTTAGTCTCTAGGTATCTTCCAGCTGTGCATAAAATTAGTCAATCCAACATATTCAACCTCTCTCTTCATTATTCATCTCTTGAAAATAGTAACTGCAGTTAATGTCCATTCTTCATGAATTAACTTTAGTAATAAATGTTAGCAGATTACCTGGCCTGCTCTATTATTGATGAAGTGGAATATTATGTCATAACAATTATCTCAATTCACCCAATGCATTCCACATGCAACTTCCACAAATGGACCTTCTAATAAACTAGAATGTATTATCATTAAGGGAAGAAACAGCAATTTTGCCTTTTCTAATCCAAGGGAACTAATGTTAATTGCCGACTGCCAATTAATGATATCAGGTGACTCAGTACAGAAACCAAATCTCTGGCAAGATAGGTGTGGTTGCTGGAGATCAATCCTTAGGGTAGTGTCCTGGACCCAAACATCTTCAGCTGCTTCATCAATCACCTTCACCATATGATCAGAAGTGGGGATATTAGCTGATGATTGCACAGCAATTTGGACCATTTGCAGATCCTCAAGTACTGAAGCAGTCCATGATCATATGCAGCAAGACATGGACAGCATTCAAATATCACTGAATTCCTCACCATCAAAATACTGGGTGGGGTGGGTGGTGAACATTGACCAGAAATATAAATCGACCGGCCATATAAATACTGTGCCGAGAAGTAGGTCAGAGGTTGGGTATTCTGTGACAGGTGACTGGTCTCCTGATTTCCCCAAATCCTTTCTAGCATCTACAAGACAAACAGTGAGAAGTGTGATGGAACAATTGCCTCTTTCCCAGATGAGTGCAGCTCCAACAACATTCAAGAAGCTCAGCAGCATCCAGGACAAAGCAGTCCACTAGACCATCACCCCATGGATTACCTTAAACTCTGTCCACTAAGAGTGCACAATTACAGAATTTACAGTGCAGAAGGAGGCCATTCGGCCCATCGAGTCTGCACTGGCCCTTACAAAGACCCTACTGAAGCCCACGTATCTACTCTATCCCCGTAACCCAGTAACCCCCATGTAACAGTTTTTGGGCACTAAGGGCAATTTATCATGGCCAATCCACCTAATCCGCATATCTTTGGACTGTGGAACGAAACTGGAGCACCTGGAGGAAACCCATGCAGACACGGGGAGAACGTGCAGACTCTGCATAGGCAGTGACCCAGCAGCTTTGACAAAGAGTCATCTGACTCGAAACGTTAGCTCTTTTCTCTCCCTACAGATGCTGCCAGACTTGCTCAGATTTTCCAGCATTTTCCCTTTCGTTTCAGATTCCAGCATCCGCAGTGATTTGCTTTTATTGAGGGTCCTCCATAACCCCTTACCCATGGACAACGTCACCACCCCATATACATGCACATTACCTACCATCCACCCTCCCCAAGTGAGGACACCTTTTCAGGCCTCCATATGCCCCCTTTCAGGTCCCCCCTTTCAGGGCCCCCACCTTTCACCCTCTGTCCATGAACACCAGGGGTCTCCAATGGCTTGGGATACCCCCTAGGTGCCATTATGCCTGGTCCACGTTTGTGTGGACCAGTACAATTTGGCGCTCGCATGACCTCTCACTGGCCTGCCGGTTAGATCCCAGGAGGCCATTAGATAAAACGGCCATCTCGTTAATGAGATGGAGATTGCCTTTAATGATGATAATTGCCAACTCGCCACGTCCAGGCAGGATCTGGAACCTGCCATCGGTAGTGGACCGGTTAGATCGCAAACCAGCCGGCGCCCACCATGGATCTTGATTTGGACTCTCCCATGATCTAATCAGCACGCACGGATCGGCACTGGCGCAATGCAGCCATTAAATCGTGCCCATTATCCTGCAGTCATCACTTAATACTGGACATTTTTCCTTTGTAATTATGCCCCTGATTTTGTGTTAATGCCTTTTAACCTGTCATGGGCTTTTAATATATGAGCACAAAGGCATTGTCGTTTCTTATCCTGTTATACTGAGAAAATCATGCTGAATTGGTTGTATGACATGAGGAGTGTGCAGTATTTACCTGGTTGTTTTTTAAATTTGCTGTAATCCTTGCTTTAACACTGAGGGAGGTAATTTATTTCGTACCCTTCACTTTATTTATAGATAAGATGAGTAGCGGCATAGCAGGGTGGGGGTAGACGGTTTGATATAAAGGTAGTTGGTATTGTCTCAGAGGCCCTCATTGTGAGTGAGGAAAACCCCCATTAGACCTACTCGTATTGGTGTTTTTCTTTCATACGTTTGTTATTTTGGGATTAAGGAATCCTGTTTCCTGTGAAGGTACATACAGATCATGTATCCTGGAAAACACTGGGTGTCTTTTTGTTTCTGTATTTGGCACCTCTGGTGTTGTTGAAGTTGGAGGAAATACCTCCTGGTGCATGCCTGAGCATGGTTGGTTAATCCTTGGATATCTAGCTTTTCTTGGGTTAGAATCATAGAAGATTCCAAGACTCCCAAGATGTACCCTTTGGGAGATACTGGGCTGCTCTTCTTCTTGGATCCCCTTAGACAAAGTATCCTGTGAGCTGCAGGGTCTGAGTGCGAGTGCCATGAATCTGCCTGGAGACAGATTTGGACAGTATTCAAAGTGGACCTCCATTGGCATGTGTCTCCTAGTAACAAGTATAGAACAGTAGATCAGATAATAATCAAATGTGACTAGTTTATGTAGGAGAAACTGATTATAGATGATTGGGTAGATCCCTCAAATATACATGTGGTAATGTACTGCCAAGGAAGTTAATGGGGGCAGACAATTGAATACACATAAGGCATAATCATAGAACAACAAAGTATAATTGTCTTGACCTTGAAAAGCCAGGAGAGGCAGTTAACATCTCAGCAGTCTCAGAAAACAGACAGGCCAGCTTTCAGCCACTATGCCTGAACGCCATGTTTACAGCAGACAAGTTTCTAAGTCTCAGAGTAAAGGCAGTGCAGAAAGCCTTCGTAACAGCAGTTTTAAAATATCTTTGCTGGACCAGGAAAATTATGGTTCCCAGATTTGAGCATCATCCGTGCATTGTATGGTAACGATAGCTGCTTATTCAATTTAGGTGTTGTTTGGGGAACCAGGGAAGTCTTACAGAGTTTAGGTAATTCAGCTGCAGTTTGTAACAAGGGGTTCGCACTATAGAAACTGTATGTGTTTAATAAGTCATAAATGTAATTAAACGAGTAGTCATCTTGGTTGTTTTTTCTTTAATTTACTAAATACTCTTTAATAATTGTTACATGGTGACTGGGCTATTTACCTATTTATTCTCACTGGGGTTCACTTTTCTCCTCACACCAAAACAAAATAAAATTGCACACCCCCAAGAACCAAAAGAATCTTTTCTGCGAAAGTGTATGTTGCTAGACATTGTCTGACGTATCCCTACAGTGCAGAAGTACGCCATTCAGCCGATTGAGTCAGCACCGACCCTCCAATAGAGCACTCGACCGAGGTCCACTCCCCTGCCTTATCCCCGTAACCCCACGCATTGATCATTGCCAATCTACCAAACCTGCACATATTTGGACACTAAGGGGCAATTTATCATGGCCAATCCACCTACCCTGCACATCTTTGGACTGTGGGAGGAAACCGGAGCACCTGGAGGAAACCTACATGGGTAGAAGATGTAAACCCCACACAGACAGTCATCCAAGGCTGAAATCGGACCCCGATCCCTGGTACTGTGAGCAGGAGTACGAAATCCTGTGCCACCGTGCCGCCCAATTTGTCTATTGTTTAATCTTGGCCTAATCTCTTTCTGGGGTTTCCTTTCTTTATCTGGGTATGAGAGGTGCTGATATAAGGTTTTGATTTGTTATATTTAATTTTAGAGGGTCTCACTTATCTTGTCAGGGGGAGAAGAATTGTACCCCTTTCCAAGGTACTCCGGTGATGGATGTCTTGATGATTCTTCTTCTCCTTGTCAGTGGAAAATGGTTTAAGTTTTCCAGTGTTGGTAAGGACTGAACAGTGTCTCTGGTGTGGCTGGAGAGGAGTGAGATCTGTGGTGCTCTGATTCTTGGTATGGAGTAAGTATCCTTGGTTTACTAGTTCCTCTATAAAGGAGTGTACACTGTCAAGCCACGTCTTGTGCTGATAAAGGTATCCTGGCATTATCCTGGTAATCTGTTATCCTGCCATCCCCTGCTCTTTTTTGGTGTCCCTTTTATCCTTTCCTTTGCCAAATGAAAGGAGGCGTCGATTGCAACAATTACAATATGAACCATTTGTATGAATAGCTGCTGGTCTTATCTGTATGTACATGTGGAATAATTATCACTTTGCCTTTACTAGATTTTGGGGATTTGGTGCATCTTGTGGTTAAATGTAAAATGCCTCCTTAGAACTAATGTCTTTGTGGCTTTGTTTTGTATTTCTTGATCTTTGTTTTGGGGTAAAAGCATCATTAACTGGCTCTGCAAGGTACAAGCGGGTCTCATATCTGAGAAAAGGACATTATAATGTGTTACTGGGTCTCTGGTGAGATTGGAGTTGGGGGAGGTATATTTTGGCAGTGCTTTGCAAACATTTTTGCCTGGACCTATTTTTAACCAACCGGCCATCCTTCGGTACACAAGACGACTGGTATTTTTTTAAAAATTAGAGTACCCAATTCATTTTTTCCAATTAAGGGGCAATTTAGCATGGCCTATCCACCGACCCTGCACATCTTTGGGTTGTGGGGACGAAACCCCGTACGCAGGCACGGGGAGAATGGCAAACTCCACATGGAGAGTGACCCAGAGCCGGGATCGAACTTGGGAGCTTGGCGCCGTGGGGCAGCAGTTCTAACCACTGCGCCACCGTGTTGCCCCTTGACTGGGCTTCACGACCCATGCTGGCCGACCTTGGTGACATACGCCGGCCAACCTAGCGACCCCCTGTCTTCACTTACCTTGAATGTAACCAATGAGCCTGATTGGTCCTCATGATCTCACTTGTTTTGTAATTCAACGTTACATTTCTGATAATGACTTCAGCTGATGGTTTAAGATCTCACTGCATCCGTTGAAAAAAGACATTTGTCCATGAACTCGCCATAGTTAGTCTTTTAAACTTTAGGGTTTTAAAGTTTCATTTGCCAGTGTTTCCCTACATATAACGCACATGGACTTTGAATCCTGATTTGCATTGGCACAATGATGATTTGTTCCAGTTTTCAGCTTCTTCTTCAGAGCCCAGGACTTCACACCAGCACTGCTGGCAGCTGCAAAATGGAGGAATCTGTCTCGCTACCCAGAACATGTGACGTCAGCCTACGGGGCGTGTGACCTGTTCTCTGCCACTGCGCCAGACAGGAAGACTCTAGCGATTTAAAAACAAATCTGCTCCCGGGTCAGCATGCTGACATCAGGGGGAGACATTCTGCCCTGCTGGCCTCAGGGCCTGCACACTGCTGAGGGGGAAAGCATGTATGGAACAGCCGCCATTCTGAAAGTCAGTTGCGGCCAGCATTTTTAAAAGCCCGTTGTGTGGTTGTTCCCGCAATCTGGAACGCCGCGTACAACCCTCCCGACACCTGCCCACAGCCCACCTGCGGTTTGTAAATAACTGTGTTTTGGTGTACACCCAAATGGGATGTAAATATATTACCATATATCTTCATTGGCTATTGAAGGAACCATCAATTCACCAGACACGTGTTTCCGATGTGAATCTAGGCTTTAATCGACTTACTTCAGAGCCAGCCTGTTACCTGTCGATGAACTCGTAGTGAACTCAGGCTGACTCTGGACACGGGTATTTATACAGCTGCACTAGGGGGAGGAGTCGTGGGCTGAGCCAAGGGTGGAGCCCAGTACAAGTTCCTGAGTGCTCCCAGCGCTACTCCCCCTAGTGGTAGGATAGCGCTACTGCGCTTACAAAGACAGTGTGAATTAACATATACATCTATATTACATTCACCACAGCTGTATGAGCAATCGCAACATGTGAAGGTGAGCACCATTTTACCATGTTTTTAAAGCTTTATGTTCTTCTCCCCCATTGTCTAGTTTATCCGCTCACCATTGCTCCTTATGTAAACGGAGGCACCAATTTCAATGATTAAGCTGAACCTACTGTGTTGGTGTTCTCCTGTCTTTTTCTGCATTCATGTAGCAGTTGTAAGGGTTTATTGAGTTATTTGTAAAAATTGAAAAACTCTAATAAAAATATATATATATAAAAAAATGACGATAATGTCAATCCAGCAAAGTCGGCCCCCAAACGAATTTGCTCAGAAAACTGGCTGTACCTCTCACTTCCATGTGTGCATAACCTCTAGTTGTGTTTGCCCTGAGATCCCTTAACATTATGGGCAGATGTTCAGGTGCAGTGAGAAAACAGCTTTTCCAAATGTTGAGCTGGGATTAATAAAGTCCGAACATTGAAAGACAATGTGCTGGGCAGTCACTGTAGCATTAACTGAGCTTCATTTGTTAGGATCCCAAATGAGAACCAAACTATTTGCAATTTATAAAACTGTGAGAAAAGGTGACTTCACCACAGGAGTGATAACACTGACCAATTGGTCTCTTTTGTGTTAAAGCAAACTTTAATTTAAACACAAAGTTAATCAAATTAGCAACAAACTAATAACTCTACAGTTAACAGTTAGAAAAGTTCTTAAATAAAAGGAAAAAAAACTTTAACATACTCTCTACACCTGCAACTATATATATTCCAATTAAGCAAACTAAAATAGTTCAAAGACCACTTATAAATACAGTTAACAATCAGATTTACTTGTTTTTTTCTGTGCCGAGACCTTGGCGAGAACCTTTCAGGAGTCAGCTCCAGGCACATCTGTTCAACTTAAAATCCTATGGCAAACTGAAACTACAGATAGACCTGGCTCTTCCCCTTAATCACATCATCCCTACCCTAAGCATAAGGCATTCTACTGTCTCCTCCCACAAGATGTACCATGACCTGGTATCCAGGACCAAAACACAGTCCCTCATAAATTACCTACACCCCAGGGATCCTCCAAAATCCAAAGCGATATTGTATTAGACCACTCTCGGTAAACAAGGAAATGGTTAAAATAATTGATTATCTCATATACTGGCTGTATGTATTTGAAACTCATTTTTAATAACATTACTATAACCAATATAAAAACAACAATTTCTTACATTCATCACACCCCCCCCCTTAAAAGAATGAGCCAGCAATATGAAAATATGGCTTCATTTTCCAAAGTATTTTCAATTTAAATGCCTCTCATTATTAAACAGTACAGTTACACTATAAGATACATAATTCATCATATTCATGCTTGAAAATTTAAATATCAGAAGAGTCCATCTCAGTCTTTCTTTCCCAACTTCAAATATTCTGTTCTTCTTCCATCTCAAAGTTCTGATAAAACATCTGCAATAGCATTTTCTCTTCCTACTACATGTATAATTTTCAACTTAAATGGTTGTAGCAATAAACACCATCTGAATGGTCCTACATTATGATATTTAAACTTCTGTAGAATCTTCAATGGGTTATGGTCTGTATACGCAATTGTCTCTGATGAAATGTTAGCAACATAAATCTCAAAATGTTGCAACGCCAGTACCAAACTCAACGCTTCCTTTTCAATGGTTGACCACTCCTTTTGATGAACATTTATTCTGCGGGAAGAATAAACAACAGGCCTTTCTATTCCTTCTTCATCTTCTTGTCATAATACTGCACCAGTGCCCATATGACTCGCAACAATGGCTACCTTAAATTTCTTATCATAATTCAGTTTCATCAAAACCGGTACAGCAGTCAACACAGCTTTCAGATTATCAAAAGCCTCCTGATATTCTGACGTTCAATAAAATTTCCTGTGTTTTTTCAGAAGTTCAGTTAGTGGAATAACCACACTGCTAAAATGAGGCACAAACTTTCTGTAGAAACCACTCATGCCCAGAAATATCAAAACTTCCCTCATTGACTGTATTGGAAACTCCCCAATAGCTTTTGTTTTCACGTTCTGTGGGGCCATCTGACCACATTCAACAGTATGGCATAAGAATGAAACTTGGGCTTTCACAACCTCACTTTTCGTCAAGTTTACAACTAAGGCAGCCTCTTGTAATCGATCGAATAATTCCTTCAAATGTACCAAATGCTCCTTCCATGTTTGACTGAACACCACCAGACCGTCTATGCACATTTCACAATCCAGAAATTATCTTGCTGGTTAGACTTTGGAATGTTCCTGCTGCATTCTTCATTCCAAGCGGCATAACTTTAAACTGGGACAGACCATTTGGCATTCCAAAAGCCTAAACTTCCTGCGCTCTTTCTGATAAAGGAATTTGCCAGTATTCTTTAAGTAAGTCAGTTTTGCTGATGAAATTTGCTTGTCCCATCTTTTCAATACATATTTCCAGATGAGGAATATGATTCAAATCTGACTTCATTATTGCATTGACTTTCCTATAGTCCACACACAATCATTGTGTTTCACCTGGTTTTGGCAAAATCACAATAGGTGAGCTCCCATCACTGTAATTCACTTCAATGATATAATTCATAAGCATGTTTTTAATCTCCCTTTGAACCAGTGCCAACTTTAGAGGATTCAGTCTATATGAATGTCTCTTAATTGCAGCAGAACTTCCAACATCTATATCAAATATAATAACTTTTGTACTTCCTAGAGTGGATATGGCACAATTTTCTGGATCAATGCATTGAGGAACCAACTGGAGAAAAGGCTATCCTAGACTGGTTGTTGTGTAATGTGCAAGACCCCTTGGGGACGAGCAACCATGATATGATAGAATTTTGCATCAAGATGGAGAGTAATGTAGTTGATTCTGAGACTAGGGTCCTAAATCTTAAGAAAGGAAACTACAATGATATGAGGCACAAGTCGGCTATAATAGATTGGGAAACCTTATGTAAAGGGATGACATTGAACAGGCAATGGCAAATATTCATGGAGGGCATGGGGGAATTGCAATAATTATTTATTCTTGTCTGGCACAAAAGAAAAATGGGAAAGGTGGCCAAACCATGGCTTACAGGGGAAATAATAGAGGGTATTAGATCTAAGGAAGAAGCATACACATTGTGTGGTATTATCATAAATGTAAGAACTGCAAGGGCCAATGAAATGTCAAGATCAACCACTTGAGGGAGTTAGAGTTACAAGTATATGAGACATGATGCTAAGCCTTGTGGTAGTTACAACGTATTAGAAGATGGTGAGGCATAGGAGCAGCAGAGTTCTGTAGTTAGAGACAGCATATTTTAATATATTGAGCTTGTACTTTGGGAATGTGGACAAATCTTACTTAGTCGTGTTCATAAATTAGTTTTGTTCATTAACAAAGCTTGGTATTCTTTGTTCAACACTACGCATCCAAGCCATCCAGGTAAAGCAAAGCAGAGAACACCGCATGGTACCAGAAGTGCTTCCTAGAGTCAGGTTTCGGGAGAAAGAAAAAATCTCCGTTCGAAGAAAGAAAGAAACAAAATCTCAACCAGATTCCAACAGCCACAACCAGCAGCATCGTAAAATAAATACCCAGTTGAAGTTTCATGGAGGGTCTACAGACTGCAAAGTCATTCGGGACATCGGGTAAAGTAGCTGTGAACTAGAAGATTTTCAAACTAGAGTTGAAACAGTAGAGTTCAGTGGGATAGACAGATGGTTTGTGATGCAGAACAGGGCCAGCAGCGTGGGTTCAATTCCCGTACCAGCTGCGAATTCTGAGTTCTCCCTCAGTATACCCGAACAGGTGCTGGAATATGGTGACTAGGGGCTTTTCTCAGTAACTTCATTGCAGTGTTAATGTAAGCCTCCTTGTGACAATAAAGATTATTTATTCATTTATTTGTTTATTTATCAGCCTTAAACCTCGAAGTGGCCGGTGAAAAGTGTAAGATTGCACTGTTACTAAATGTAGCTGGACCGTTGGCTATACAATTGTACAACACATTCTACTTTGAGAATGAAGTTGAAAATAATAAGTTTAAAATGTGGTCATTGAAAAACTTGATAGTTACTGTGAGCTGAGAAGAAATGAAAAGCTGAGTGAACGACTGCGAAAGCAAAAAAATGTGATGCTGGAAGATTCTATTAAAATGTCCCGTGCGAGCAAAGAATCTAAAAATAGATGTTCTGAAATGTTGAATTGGAAAAGTGGTGCGAAAGTTTTGTCTCAGTTGAAGCTGTGGCGCAACTAGAAATTCAGCGCACTGCAGAAGAAGGCCAGTTGCACAAGCGCACTTGAAAAAAAAGCACGCTTTGCAAGAAAGACATTTCACACATGCGCAGTGGAAGAAAAAACGCGATCCGGAAGTTGACCATTCTATGCATGTGCACAATATTGCGCATGCGCACTTGAAAAAAGAGCGCAATCTGGACGACGGCCGATTTGCGCATGCGCAATGGCAGTCTGCGCACCATCACGAGCGTGATGACGTATAGGCATTGTGGCTGCGCCCACTTATGAGAAAAATACCCGGCATTCGGAAAAACTTGTTTAAACTGCAACAAACAGAATCATTTTGCCTTGCAATGCAGAACATTGATTAAATTTCAACCAACATCTGAACAGGACTTTTGCAGCAGCATTGAGCAAGTAGTTTACAGCATGAAAAAAGACAATTTTAACCAATATAAGAATACAGAGGATAAATTCTACACTGAATAATATTACTCAGATATGGCAGAAATATTTGAGTTCAATGCTTATTGTGTTAGCAGTATGATTGAAAAATTAAATTGCACTCCACTAAAGATAGATGAATCAAATACATTGATGGAATGGCATATTATTGCGATTTAGCAGTAATCTGACAGATGATGAGCAAGAAGAAGACTATGAAGGTCTGTCTAGTTTATTTGTTGAGCCAGAAGAAGACTATGAAGGTCTATCCTCTTTATTTGTGAGTAGTGACGACGTGATCACAAGTAGCATACAAGCATTGCAGGACAACGGCGAGACTGACAAATCTTAGGCTGACAATTAAAGTGCAACAGTGAACAGATCAATTGAGAGCACATCAATTGTGAACAGCCTACAAGAAAATGACGTCTTGGAAAAGTTGACTCCAGATGAAAAGCACCAAGAGCTCAAAGATATGTCAGATGATCCAAAGGGAACTGAATTCAAAATGTTCAAAGGTCCACCAGATAATCCAAAGGACACTGATATTAAAAAACTCAATGACACATCAGATCATCCAATGGGAACTAACATCACAAAGTTAAAAGATACGTCAGATGATCCAAAGGGGACTGATATCAAAAAGTTTGAAAATGAATCAGACAAGCGAACAGGAATACACGAAGTGTAACTACAGAACAACAGAATTTATACAAACGTACAACCTCGAAACCAAACAACAACTAACCAAAACATTGCAATTTAACGACAACAAAGAGTTTGAACTTGCAGTAATACTTGACAAACCATACAGTATGGAACAAAATCCAGATGGCAACTGAGCAAGGGACTGCAGGGCATTGTGTAAAAAACATCGACCATCCGACATAAAACAGTCAGATGCGGTGTAGACCAGAACAAGTTCACGCATGGTGGCACAATGCCAGGAAGAAAGGGACATTGTTCAGATAGAAAAGACGTCATTCCAAAAGTCTACAAGAGTTGGTCCTTGCTTAAAAAAAAGAGAGAAAACAGGTTTTTAGGGCAAAGGAGACAAGAAAGCGACAGCGCAGGCACTGAAAAAAGACCACATCAGGCAACTAAAGTGGTTCAACCAGTCGAACACCTCATCAATTGAACTGCTGACTTGTTGGTGATGTACCACACAACCACGGTGAAGACTGAGTACAGCCTCAATTTGTGGACTGTAAAAAGTTTAAAAATTATTAACTACTGTACAATATCAATTACATGTAAAGAACATACAATGCTGTACCTATACATATGTTTATAGAAATCTCCAAACATCTTTAAAAAAGGGGGGGGGGGCATCATGATATGTATATTGACTGGAGTGTAAAAACAAAAGTTAATGCAAAGAAAAAATGTCACCAACAAAGGTTATAATTTTTGCTTTTCCCAAAAAAGGGGGACGTGGTATCATCATAAATATAAGAACTGCAAGGGTTAATGAAATGACTAGATCAGCCACCAGAAGGAGCTAGAGTTACAAGTATACAAGACATCTTCATCCATGCTTGATAGATTTACCCTCAAAAAGGATTTATGCAACTGTTGAGGATTTTGCTTTTATATCACTATTTTAATTAGAAATATATTAAATGCAGAATTAATGCTAACTAAGCCTTATGGGAGTTAGAAGGTATTAGAAGATGATGAGGCATAGGAGAGGGCCCACAGCAGAGGGCAGCAGAGCAGAGCTACTGATCAGCTGTTCTGGGGAAATTTGCATACGTGCAGTGCGGTCAGCCTAATTTGAAGGTGAACCTGCGAAGGAGACCCATGGAGTTTGAGTGAAGGCAAGCATCCAGCAGAGGGCAGCAGAGCAGAGCTACTGATCAGCTGTTCTGGGGAAATTTGCATACGTGCAGTGCGGTCAGCCTAATTTGAAGGTGAACCTGCAAAGGAGACCCAAGGAGTTTGAGTGAAGGCAAGCATCCAGCAGAGGGCAGCAGAGCAGAGCTACTGATCAGCTGTTCTGGGGAAATTTGCATACGTGCAGTGCGGTCAGCCTAATTTGAAGGTGGTTTGTGGAGGAGCTGTTGTCAAGTGACAGTTAAACCCGAAACACTTCATCAGTGTTTCCCACCCTACCTCCTCCTCTAACCAAAAAAAAAACCACGGTTGTTGGGAAGCGGGAGCAGGGGCCTGTCATGAAGGTGAGTGAGTGCCTTTAAATTTGCTTACCTTTCAGCGGCAGCAGGGTTTGAGGGAATATCAGGTAAGCTCTTCCTTTCTTTTTCTTTTTTTTTTAAATCTAGAGGTGATGTCAGGGAAGGCAGTACAATGCTCCTCCTGCAGAATGTTTGAGGTGAGGGATGCCGTCAGTGTCCCTGCTGATTTCATCTGTGGGAAGTGCACCCAACTCCAACTCCTCAAAAACCGTGTTAGGGACCTGGAGCTTGAGCTGGATGAACTTCGGATCATTCGGGAGGCAGAGGGGGTCATAGATAGGAGCTTCAGGGAAGTAGTTACACCAAAGATTGGAGATAGATGGGTAACTGTAAGAGGGACTGGGAAGAAGCAGTCAGTGCAGGGACCCCCTGCGGTCGTTCCCCTGAGTAACAAGTATACCGTTTTGGATACTTGTGGGGGGGACGACTTACCAGGGGTAAGCCATGGGGTACGGGCCTCTGGCACGGAGTCTGTCCCTGTTGCTCAGAAGGGAAGGGGGGAAAGGAGTAGAACATTAGTAATTGGGGACTCAATAGTCAGGGGCACAGATAGATTTTGTGGGAGCGAGAGAGACTCACGTTTGGTATGTTGCCTCCCAGGTGCAAGGGTACGTGATGTCTCGGATCGTGTTTTCCGGGTCCTTAAGGGGGAGGGGGAGCAGCCCCAAGTCGTAGTCCACATTGGCACTAACGCCATAGGTAAGAAAGGGGACAAGGATGTCAGGCAGGCCTTTAGGGAGCTAGGATGGAAGCTCAGAGCGAGAACAAACAGAGTTGTTATCTCTGGGTTGTTGCCCGTGCCACGTGATAGTGAGATGAGGAATAGGGAGAGAGAGCAATTAAACACGTGGCTACAGGGATGGTGCAGGCGGGAGGGATTCAGATTTCTGGATAACTGGGGCTCTTTCTGGGGAAGGTGGGACCTCTATAGACAGGATGGTCTACATCTGAACCTGAGGGGCACCAATATCCTGGGGGGGAGATTTGTTAGTGCTCTTTGGGGGGGTTTAAACTAATTCAGCAGGGGCATGGGAACCTGGATTGTAGTTTTGGGGTACGGGAGATTGAGAGTATAGAGGTCAGGAGCACAGATTTGACTTCGCAGGAGGGTGCCAGTGTTCAGGTAGGTGGTTTGAAGTGTGTCTACTTCAATGCCAGGAGTATACGAAATAAGGTAGGGGAACTGGCAGCATGGGTTGGTACCTGGGACTTCGATGTTGTGGCCATTTCAGAGACATGGATAGAGCAGGGACAGGAATGGTTGTTGCAGGTTCCGGGGTTTAGGTGTTTTAGTAAGCTCAGAAAAGGGGGCAAAAGAGGGGGAGGTGTGGCGCTGCTAGTCAAGGACACTATTACGGTGGCGGAAAGGATGCTAGATGGGGACTCTTCTTCCGAGGTAGTATGGGCTGAGGTTAGAAACAGGAAAGGAGAGGTCACCCTGTTGGGAGTTTTCTATAGGCCACCTAATAGTTCTAGGGATGTAGAGGAAAGGATGGCGAAGATGATTCTGGAAAAGAGCGAAAGTAACAGGGTAGTTATGGGAGACTTTAACTTTCCAAATATTGGCTGGAAAAGATATAGTTCGAGTACATTAGATGGGTCGTTCTTTGTACAATGTGTGCAGGAGGGTTTCCTGACACAATATGTTGACTGGCCAACAAGAGGCGAGGCCACATTGGATTTGGTTTTGGGTAATGAACCAGGCCAGGTGTTAGATCTGGAGGTAGGTGAGCTTTACGTTAGTGATGGAAAGGGATAAGTATACCCCGCAGGGCAAGAGTTATAGCTGGGGGAAGGGCAATTATGATGCCATTAGACATGACTTAGGATGTGTAGGTTGGAGAAGTAGGCTGCAAGGGTTGGGCACACTGGATATGTGGAGCTTGTTCAAGGAACAGCTATTGCATGTTCTTGATAAGTACGTACCAGTCAGGCAGGGAGGAAGGGGTCGAGCGAGGGAACCGTGGTTTACCAAAGAAGTGGAATCTCTTGTTAAGAGGAAGAAGGAGGTCTATGTGAAGATGAGGCGTGAAGTTTCAGTTGGGGCGCTTGATAGTTACAAGGAAGCGAGGAAGGATCTAAAGAGAGAGCTGAGACGAGCAAGGAGGGGACATGAGAAGTCTTTGGCAGGTAGGATCAAGGAAAACCCAAAAGCTTTCTATAGGTATGTCAGGAATAAAAGAATGACTAGGGTAAGAGTAGGGCCAGTCAAGGACAGTGGTGGAAAGTTGTGTGTGGAGGCGGAGGAGATAAGCGAGATACTAAATGAATACTTTTCGTCAGTATTCACTCAGGAAAAAGATAATATTGTGGAGGAGAATGCTGAGACCCAGGCTATTAGAATAGATGGCATTGAGGTGCGTAGGGAAGAAGTGTTGGCAATTCTGGACAAGGTGAAAATAGATAAGTCCCCGGGGCCTGATGGGATTTATCCTAGGATTCTCTGGGAAGCCAGGGAAGAGATTGCTGAGCCTTTGGCTTTGATTTTTAGGTCATCATTGGCTACAGGAATAGTGCCAGAGGACTGGAGGATAGCAAATGTGGTCCCTTTGTTCAAGAAGGGGAGTAGAGATAACCCCGGTAACTATAGGCCGGTGAGCCTAACGTCTGTGGTGGGTAATGTCTTGGAGAGGATTATAAAAGATACGATTTATAATCATCTAGATAGGAATAATATGATTAGGGATAGTCAGCATGGTTTTGTGAAGGGTAGGTCATGCCTCACAAACCTTATCGAGTTCTTTGAGAAGGTGACTGAACAGGTAGACGAGGGTAGAGCAGTTGATGTGGTGTATATGGATTTCAGTAAAGCGTTTGATAAGGTTCCCCATGGTCGACTATTGCGGAAAATACGGAGGCTGGGGATTGAGGGTGATTTAGAGATGTGGATCAGAAATTGGCTAGTTGAAAGAAGACAGAGAGTGGTAGTTGATGGGAAATGTTCAGAATGGAGTTCAGTTACGAGTGGCGTACCACAAGGATCTGTTCTGGGGCCGTTGCTGTTTGTCATTTTTATAAATGACCTAGAGGAGGGCGCAGAAGGATGGGTGAGTAAATTTGCAGACGACACTAAAGTCGGTGGAGTTGTAGACAGTGCGGAAGGATGTTGCAGGTTACAGAGGGACATAGATAAGCTGCAGAGCTGGGCTGAGAGGTGGCAAATTGAGTTTAATGTGGAGAAGTGTGAGGTGATTCACTTTGGAAAGAATAACAGGAATGTGGAATATTTGGCTAATGGTAAAATTCTTGGTAGTGTGGATGAGCAGAGGGATCTCGGTGTCCATGTACATAGATCCCTGAAAGTTGCCACCCAGGTTGATAGGGTTATGAAGAAGGCCTATGGTGTGTTGGCCTTTATTGGTAGAGGGATTGAGTTCCGGAGCCATGAGGTCATGTTGCAGTTGTACAAAACTCTAATACGGCTGCATTTGGAGTATTGCGTACAGTTCTGGTCCCCTCATTATAGGAAGGACATGGAAGCTTTGGAACGGGTGCAGAGGAGATTTACCAGGATGTTGCCTGGTATGGAGGGAAAATCTTATGAGGAAAGGCTGATGGACTTGAGGTTGTTTTCGTTAGAGAGAAGAAGGTTAAGAGGTGACTTAATAGAGGCATACAAAATGATCAGTGGGTTAGATAGGGTGGACAGCGAGAGCCTTCTCCCACGGATGGAGGTGGCTAGCATGAAATGAAATGAAAATGAAATGAAAATCGCTTATTGTCACGAGTAGACTTCAACAAAGTTACTGTGAAAAGCCCCTAGTCGCCACATTCTGGCGCCTGTCCGGGGAGGCTGGTACGGGAATCGAACCGTGCTGCTGGCCTGCTTGGTCTGCTTTAAAAGCCAGCGATTTAGCAGAGTGTGCTAAACCAGCCCCTTGGTAGTGTGGGGACATAGCCTTAAATTGAGGGGTAATAGATATAGGACAGAGGTCAGAGGTGGGTTTTTTACGCAAAGTGGTGAGTCCGTGGAATGCCCTACCTGCAACAGTAGTGAACTCGCCAACATTGAGGGCATTTAAAAGTTTATTGGATAAGCATATGGATGATAAGGGCATAGTGTAGGTTAGATGGCCTTTAGTTTTTTTCCATGTCGGTGCAACATCGAGGGCCGAAGGGCTTGTACTGCGCTGTACCGTTCTATGTTCTATGTTCTAGGAGCAGTTGCGTATTTGAGAGTTCTGTAGTTAGAGATAGCTTAGTTTACACTGTACTTTGGGAATGTATATGAATCTTATTTAGCAGTGTTAATAAGTTAGTTTTGTTCAGTAACAAAGCTTAGTGTTCTTTGTTCAACACTACGCATCCAAGCCATCCAGGTAAAGCAAAGCAGACAACACCACACATTGGTCAACAAAAACAACATGTCTGAGGATTGGGGCCACTTCCAGAATACAAAATGGACGCTCGCAAAGAATATAGGGAACTGTGGACAATGCTAGAAAACAAGCAGGCACAGAACCTGTATGCATATTTGGGCTGCAGCTCCCAGACAGAATTGAAACTATGGGTCGATTAGCATATTGATGGCCCATCTCCGGGAAAAGCACAAACAAAGTGAGATACCCTCAATTACGACACAGGAGAGAAGATTGGTAATTCAAAGGTTTTAATCATCAGAGAACTGAACAGCTGCCGAGAAGTGTGCTCACCACATGCTGCCGAGTGAGCCTCATCTTATATACCATTTCCTGGAGGCGGAGCCAGAGGCGGAGTACCCCAGGGTTCCAAGCCCGGTCTTAAAGGGCCAATGTGTTAAAGGCAAGGTACAGTTACTGATACCATTCATACCAAAGCAAGGCCAACGGCCACCTAAGACACGCCCAGCTATCAAGTCACCCACCCCTTTATTGGTCAAGATCGATAACAGTGATCGAGAAGCGTCCCAATTAATTGTGACCAAGCTTAAGGCCCGCCTAAAAGCGCGCAAAGCCCCTCCAAGTAGAGGAAGGATCCCCCACGAGAGATTTGCTTTCTTGGACTTGGCTCTCGAAGCAGAGAGACATGTCCACGAGTATCACCAGAAGCAAGTAAGTTCAAGGTCAACGCTCGCTACCAGACGGACGACCTTAGCTGTTCTCCAGTTACCTCTTCGAACCCAACAACCTCAGATCCGAACAACGGCCATTGTTCCTCTGACTGAGTGGGCACCCGAAGTTAAGTATAGGCGTTGCGTTAGAGATAGTTTAGTTTGTAGTAATGTTGTGCATGAGTAGATCTTACTGTGTGTGTAAATAAATAGTATTGACTTTGAACTAACTAACTGGTGAATTGGCTCTTTGATCGGTATTCGGTTTCAACCTTATGGCGGTATCAAGAGATATCTGGTGACTCTGAAAGTAAACATAATCAGGATTAAGGAAGGTGACCATATTGACTGCTATATTTATAGCAAGTAAACAGAGCAACATTGGGAATAGTTTAGAATTCAGCAAAGGAGGGCCAAGGGATTGATTAAGAAGGGGAAAATGAAGTCTATGAGTAAGCTTTTGGGGAACATAAAAACTGACTGTAAACATTTTGATCGGTATGTGAAGAGAAAAAGATTGGTGAAGACACCTGCAGGTCCCTTACAGTAGGAAACGGGAAGAAAGAAATGCATGATCAACTAAATCCATACTCCATTGTCACAAAGGAGGACATCAATAAAATGTCAGAAATGTTGGGGAGCACAGTGTTCAGTGAGAGGGAGTAACTGAAGTAAATCAATATTAATAGGGAAATGATATTGGGGAAATTGATGGAATTGAAAGCCAATAAATCCCTAGGGCCTGATGATCTACATCCCTAGTACTGAAGGGAAGTGGCCCTAGAAATAGTGGATGAATTGGTGGTCATCTTTCAAGATTCTATCGACTCTGGAGCAGTTCCTTCAGATTGGAGGGTAGCTAATGCAACTCCATTATTTAAAAAGAGAGGTAGGGAGAAAACAGGGAATTATACAACAATAAGCATGACATTGGTAGTGGGGAAACTATTAGAATCCATTGTCAAGGATTTTATAGCAGGGCACTTGGAAAACAGTGATAGGATTGGGCAGAGTTGATGAGGGGGAACCAGTTGATGTCATTTATTTAGACTTTCAGAAGGCTTTCGACAATGTTCATCATAAGAGATAAGCATGTGAAATTAAAGCACATGGGATTAGGGGCAATGTATTGAGATGGATAGAAAACTGGTTGGCAGACTGAAAACAAAGAATAGGAATAAACGGGCCTTTTTGCAATTGGCAGGCAGTGATGAGTGGAGTACTGCAGGGACCGGTACTGGGACCCTAGCTACTCACAACATATATTAGTGATTTAGATGAGGAAACAAAATGCATTATCTCCAAATTTGCAGATGACACAAAGCTGCGTAGAAGGGTGATCTGTGAGGAGGATGCAGAGATCTTTCAGTGTGATTTGGACAAGTTGAGTGAATGGGCAAATGAATGGCAGGTGCAGTATAATTTGGATAAATGTAAGTTTATCTACTTTAGTAGCAAAAGTGGGAAGGCAAATTATTATCTGCACGGCTAGAAATTAGGAGAAGGGAATGTGCAATGAGACATGGGTGTCCTCATACACCAGTCACTGAAGGTAAGCATGGAGGTACAGCAGGCATTGAAGAATGCAAATAGTATGCTGACCTTGATGGTGAGAGGATTTGAGTACAGGAGCGGGATGTCTTTGTGAGGCCACACCTGGAATATTGTGTGTTGTTTTGGTCTCCTTATCTGAGGAAGGATGTTCTTGCTAGAGAGGGAGTGCAGCGAAGGTTTATCAGTCTGACTCCTGGGATGGCAGGGCTGAAGTATAAGGAAAGATTGACTTGGTTACGATTATATTCACTGGAGTTCGGAGGAATGAGGGGGATCTCATAGAAACCTATAAAATTCTAACAGGACTAGACAGGGTAGATGCAATAAGAATGTTCCCGATGGTGGGGGTGTGCAGAACCAGGGGTCGCAATCTGAGGATAGGTGGTAGACCATTTAGGACTTAGATGAGGATACATTTCTTCACCCAGAGAGTGGTTGGCCTGTGGAATTCACTGCCACAGAAAGCAGCTGAGGCCAAAACTCTGTCTGCTTTCAAGAAGCAGTTAGATATCATGCTTAGGGCGAAGGTGATCGAATGGTATGGGGGGACGGCAGGATCAACCTATTGAGTTGGATTATCAGCTATGATCATTATGAATAGCAGAACAGGTGCGAAGGGTCGACTGGCCTCCTGCTGCTCCTATTTTCTATGTTTACAAAACATAATCCCTCATAAATTATCTGCACCAAAGGGATTCTCCAAAACCCCAAAGAAATTCCATCAGCACTCATCAGTAAACAAGAAAATGGTTAAAATCAATGATTACCTCACTTTTACAGCCACCTTAATCACAGCTTTAGCAGACATACTGGCTGTATGCATCTTAAACTCGGTTTTTAATAACATTACTTCAACAAATACAAAATATAACAATTTCTTACATTCATCACACAATTCACGAGTTAAGAACCTGAACACCTCCGAGACTGTTAAAAGATTGCACGTTCCCGACAAAGCTGTAGCTCCTTTCCCCTCCATAATTTATTTTAAGGAAAAGCAATGCAGCAAAAGTGTTTGTTTGCCACAGCTGATAAAGACCGATATGGCCATTGGGACAAATGCTCCACTTGACTTCAAGAATTCCCCCGAACAGGCGCCAGAATGTGGCGACTAGGGGCTTTTCACAGTAACTTCATTTTGAAGCATACTTGTGACAATAAGCGATTTTCATTTCATTTTCATTTCATTTCAAGAATTTTTTACTATTTTTCTAGATAACAAAGGCAACATTGAGTATGCTTATGAGGGCACTGTCGGTTCATGGGGAGAGAGCAAGGGATACAAATGGTCAATACTATTATTATTAACAAGGCTGAATATTTATATGAGCCATTCCGTATTGTAGTGATTAGCTATTATTTTCAACAGTGGCTAATCATTATAAATTGCATGGAAAATCAAATTGAAAAGTAAGGGACTTTGAATGCATATTTTTAAAGATAGAAGAAAGCTTGCACCAGCTTGCCAAATTGATAGATTGTTGTGAAATGTCAGATTTTCCATGCCTGAGATTTCTATACACTCACGTCTATTTTATCTGCAAACAATAACCCACCCCTTATCTTTGGAAAGGAGCTTAATTACAGGATTTGTAAAAAAGCCTGAAAACTGGAATGTGTGGGGCAGACTTGTTCAACCCTTAAAGCATGCTGACCATATTCACAGAATGACATTTTGTAAATGCCACTTTCTTGTAGAACAATGTGGCACACAATCCACGGCAGCAGGAACTAACTGAAGGGAGACCGGCATGACCACATGTCCCCAGGGAGGAGTTATTGTTGGCCATTATTTGGATGGCCATTGCTCAGGCTGTGGTTAAATATAGGACAGAAAACTTGTGGATGTAACAGGCTAGACGGCCTTATTGGTGAAGATGTTAACAAGTGCAAGAACATCTATGCAGACCAGGCATATCATGACTTGAACACTAGCGTGCAACGCTGCTAGGCATGGCGTTTTGAGGCTCAAAGCTCCAGCTAATGTCCTTGTTTAATTTGGCACAGTTGACTATGTTCTCAACTGCAGCAAGAAGCCCCATCAGTGATATTTAAAGGAATATTCAACTATTCACAGTCGGGTCAGGTTGCTGTATCAGGCTCCTGTGGCGAGCGTACGGATGAATAGGACAACATCAGACTATTTTAGGCTACACCGGGGGAAGAGGCAGTGGTGCCCCATCTCCCCACTGTTGTTCGCGCTAGCTATAGAGCCACTGGCAATTGTGCTGAGAGCCTCAATGGGCTGGAAGGGGTTGGTCCGGGGGGGAGTGAAACACAGAGTCTCACTTTACGCAGCCGACCTGCTCCTGTATGTGCCACACAACTAAAATGAAATACCACAAAGATGCATTGGGGAGTTCCCACATAAGGCCTCTTGGACGTTCCCACATAAGGCTTTACACTGCAATTTTCCAGAAGGGCTAACTTCCCCATGACAATTACACTGCACTGCGAACCATCCGACAAAGTAATTTTGATAGTTAACTTTGGATGGTTCTGTCAGTTTTACACTCATAGGATGAAATTCTCCGTTGCGAGTCCGCCACGCTACCACTGCTAGGAAGGGTGGAGAATTTGGCCATGCTATTCACTGGTGGCAGGATTCTCTGTTCCCACTGTTTGTCAAAAGGATCTCCCATTGAAATAGCCCCACTCCTCCTGGAACCTCACGGACGGGGTGATGCTTCCCACGGGATCAGAAAATCCCACGTTCAGCGAATAGCCGGAGAATCCCACCCATAGCTATTATGAGTTAGAAGAAGAAAAAGCACTTCCAACTTCAGAATAACTATTTTAAACAGCCAGACTGAGCCTCACATGGTACACCCCCAAATAATTTACACCCAGGGACCCACCCCACGCCTCCCCCATCTAAGTGCTGACTCTCCACGGTATTCCCAATCCCCAACACCCTACCCACATGGGATTCCTCATCCCCCAACCACCTGAACTTGACCAGCCACGCTCCCCCGTCCCCATCCCCTGACCTGTACAACCACGCTCCATCCCAGGACCTGCCGTTACCCCTGCCACTTCTACGTCAGGCCAACCCTTGACCTGACTCACCCCTCCACCCAACACCAACCCGACTGGGCCCAGCCCCACACCAGCCTGACCACTCCAGCTCCAACCGAACCTGACCCGAACGACAACATCCCTCCCCTCCCTCGACCCTCACGCCCTCCCCCCACCCATCCTCCTCTGCCAGCTCGGTCCCACATACCTGGCCACACCCTGTCCCCAATGCCACCTCTATATTTTGTCCTCGCTCCCCCCCCCCCCCCCCCCCCCCCCTCTCAACCCCACATCCAGAAAGCCCTTCATGTCTCAATCCCTACCGTCTGCCGCCTGGATCCACCGCTGATATCTCCCCACATCCCATTCACTTACCTTAGAAACTTACCTTCTCCCTTCCAATGGGATCTTTGAACTCATCTGCTTTACGGCAGTTAGTGAACCTTTTACATTTTGTCGCTGGAGCCGTTACCCCACTTTGCTTCTTCCGTTTCACCCAGCATGAGTCAGGAAGGCCGATTGAGACATGCAACCATTTTAAGGGTAGTTAGGTCACTACGGAGTGATAATCTGCCACTGATTGCCACTCAGTGGAAGTTACAGGCCAATGTTATCTAAGATTCCGACTCCTCATTGGTCTTATGATAGTATGTCATTGTGTATAGCATTGGAAGTGGCAGTGATAGGGGATGAGGAAGATATCATTCTGACATTTCAGTAACCCACCATCGCTTTAGAGCAGACCCTGAATTTGTGCACAAGTATAAGACAGGTGGCAGCAAGTTGATAGTTCATTTTTAAATCTCCCCTGGTTGTTATTTCCATTGAGCTAATTGCTTTCACCTTTTTTACACTATCAAGGTCTGCCCTTTGCTGTCTTGGCGAACTCAAAAGCATGACTACTTGAACAAAGTGGCCAGCAACCCACATAATTCACCATCGATTTCTGCATCTCATCAGGACAAGGGGGGAAATAAGCTGATGGAAGAGTTTAAAGCAGTTTTTTAAAAAATATATATTAAAATCAATGTGAGTGATCTGCTTGAAGTGAAAAAGAGAATCAAATTATCATGTTCCTCCTAAATTATTTATTGCAGCCTTCTGACATTTTACTGTCAGATCAGGGCTGGCAAACAGGATCAACATGAAAAAATGAACATGTTTGTGTTATGTATTCAATGAAGGAGGCATTGTTTGTATTTTTGCCAACAAGCCTGTACTAGAACATGTTGCCAAGGGTAGAATGTTCTAAATTTATCTGTAGTACTCCAGCACTGGTGTAAGCTATCAGCAAAGCACAACATTCAGGCCTGTTAGCTAATTTACAAAAGAGGACTTACAAACACTTATCTGTCAAAACCATTGCCATCAACATGATGAACAGAAAGACTTGCAATTCTGGTGCAGTCCCAAAATATACAATGGTTTTCAGTGAAAGAGATGCAGGAGGCAGGTGAACGATCTCACAAAGCCAGCATCTTTGAATTGAAATGTTTTCATTTCCCGTGTTCTTTACTGCCAGGAATTAATTATCCAGCCACATGTAAAAGTAGAATATTTACTATCAAGAAGTGTGAAAGACAGTTTCAATAACAGCTATCCTTTCATTCTAAAAGGACCATAGTATTTGCCTCTTCCATTGAATGTGATCAGAACTCGCTGTTCCTCTTAAATTTCTCCATTCTCCATGACAGTTAACACCCAACCTCCTCAAACATCCTTTCTCTCATGTCCATTTACATGGCAATGGTTTCTCTTGGGGATGATCCTATCTAATATCTTGTAGATACAATATTATTCCTAATGGCATCTTAGCCTGTGATTACATGCTCATCCATACTCCATCCTTGCCTCGCTAAGACTCATTATTAAGGGAATCACTGCTACAAGTCAATTATATTCCCAGCTCGAGTGACAGGAGTGCTTTATTAATCTCTCACGACTATTCAGATGCCAGGCGCGGAGGCCTTGGACTCCATCTTCCAAGAGCCTCTTCTTCAGCTTCATCGTGCTAGGGGACCAGATGGAGAGATGCAGCACACCTGCCATTAGTGCTGACGCTTGCTGAACAAGGGAAATGTTCTCAGAACACAAAGCAGCAAGTGAATGCTACACAGCTCCTATTTCAATTTCCTTCCCTTCCCTTCTCAGTTTTACAGCTCTAAAAATAAAGCATCCTAACTTGAGAATTAACTGGCGTTTAGTAGAAAGACAAGTAAAAATATGTTTTGTCCCCACAGCAGGCTGTATTTCACACTGAGCCTACTTAATCCAAAAATACTCAAAACAGAATAAATCATAAACTTTCGGAGATTAATAAAATGTTAGTTCCCTCTAAACACTGAAACCTATTTATGCTCAATTGCACTGTGCAGTATATGGATACTTTTAAATGGATGGTACTGTCAGACTGTGTTTTTCATGCTAGGCACAGCTGACAAAATGTCAGTAAACCAAAGCAACAGCACAACCTTTGGGAAACAAAACAAATCCCTGAAAAAACATGTCCATTAATTTTTCAAGCTGTACTCACGTCTTGCTTGGTTGAATGTTTTTAATCAAACATTCACAGTCTGCTGGCCATGGTGCAGAAAGCACAGAAAATAAATTTTAATCTCTGCAATCAGGAGGCACAAATGACCCACTGATGTGTGCATTTAACGATCACTCAGCCTGCATGCAGGAGATTGGGGTTCTTCCGATTAAATAAATCTCTTGGCAGAACATCAAGTGTAATAACCTGTTTAATTGTACAACATAGTACAGTGGCTCAGTTTGCTTGCAGCTCTCAATAGTCACTGACTCCAAAATTATTATCAGAAAGCTAACCAATTGCAAAGGAGCTGGAGAGCCTGATTGATTAGGTCTGCTGCCTCTAAGCCGGAAGGCCCCAAGTTTATGTTCCACTCCGGGACTTGTTCGTTCTCAAAGAATCCAGGTACTGGTGCAGTCAGGCATTACTTATCAGTGCCAGTCGTCAGCTTGGGTAAGGAGCAGCAAGGGCTGTAAAGCCACATGCCAATGCATAAGAATGATGTTTGAGATTAAGGCAATTAACCAGCATTGTGGTGACCCCATGTAACATGGGAAAAGCTGAAAGAAAAGCCAACAACATCAAAGAAGAACCAATCAAAATCACAATCTATAATTCCCTGTAAAAGGCACCATGCTATAAGTCAGCCACTTACTTCCAAATGATTCATTACTCGGATTCAGATTTAGTTGGAACAGGGCATCTCATAACCTATCCCATAAGTTAGAGTTTCCCTTACCCGTCAGTTGAAGAACATTTGTCCTGCAATTTGCACTAAGTACAAGCTGGTAACAGGGTACCTGGGGCAATGCAATCTGGAATTCAGGAGACAGCTCTTCCCTGCCACAGTTTGTTGGATGATTTGCATATTAATAACAGTAAGTTTCATGAAAGCCTCAGCAAAGTGATGGAAGGGTTGTCAACAGTGCTAACAAGCAGCACTTATTAAGAAATAACCTACTCACTGAGGCTCAGTTTGGGTTACACCAGTTGAAATGAAATGAAATGAAAATCACTTATTGTCACGAGTAGGCTTCAATGAAGTTACTGTGAAAAGCCCCTAGTCGCCACATTCCGGCACCTGTCCGGGGAGGCTGGTACGGGAATCGAACCGTGCTGCTGGCCTGCTTGGTCTGCTTTAAAAGCCAGCGATTTAGCCCAGTGAGCTAAACCAGTCCCTACAGTTCCACTCAGAGACTGATTTCATTCCAGCTTGGTCCAAATTAACTCATATGGTGAGATAAGAGTGACTACATCAAGGCAGCTTTTGACCGAGTATGGCATCAAGGAACACTCACATCATTGGGAATCATGGGGAAAGGTTGGGGTGATACCTGGCACAAAGGTAGAAGGTTGTGGAAGGTTGGGCTCAATCATCTCATTCCAGGAAATCACTGCAGGAGTTCCTCAGGATAGTGTCGTAGGTCCAATCATCCTCAGCTGCTTCAATTATCTTCCTTTCATCATAAAGTCAGAAGTGGAGATGCTCATTAATGACTACACAATGTTCAGCCCCATTTGCAACAGAAAAAGATCATCCAAGTACTGGGAGTTTTACCTGCCAACACAAACTCCAAAATTAATCTGTTCAGCCAAGAAAGAAGAATTTGGGAATTGATAGTGCATCAATTTATTATGCAGAGAATTTAAAACAATGGATCTCCGCATCAAGCCTGATCCCCTGCAGCTTCACCCTCAAGCAGACAACGCCAAGTCGGCCTTCGCGCATTGGCTAGCTTGCTTTGAGGCATACATTGGATCTGCAACTGAACCACCCTCAGCGGCACAGAAGCTCCAGATCCTGTACATGCGGTTGAGCTCTGACATCTTTCCCCTCATCCGGCACATGCCGACCTACGCTGAGGCCATGGCGCTACTGATGGAGAACTACGCTCAGCAGTCCAGCAAACTCTACACCAGGCACCTCCTCTCCACGCAGCATCAACTCCCCGGTGAGTCTGTGGAAGATTTCTGGTGTGCCCTGCACGCCTTGGCAAGGGACTGTGATTGCTAGGCAGTTTCGGCCGTTGAACATTCTGAACTTCTGATTCGAGATGCGTTCGTCACTGGCATAGGGTCAGCTTAGATCCGCCAGCGCCTCTTAGAAGGGGCTACACTCGAACTCGCGGCGACCAAGAAGCTAGCGATCTCACTTACGGTCGCTCCCGCAATGTACAACCATATGCCCCCGACCATTCGGCCCATCCCTCCTGCGCATCATGGACCCCACTGGCTAACACCCCATCATGGACTCCACCAACGGCCGCCCCCAGCCAACCCCAGGTCTGCGCCATGCGGCAGCCAACCAACCCCGGGGGACCCAAGTGCCACTTCTGTGGACAGACAAAACACCCCTGGCAGCGCTGCCCGGCGCGGAGCGCACTCTGCAAGGCTTGCGGGAAGAAAGGACATTTCGCTGCTGTGTGCCAGGCTCGCTACATCGCCGCTATTGTCCCTGCATCCCCCATGTGCATTCCGTGGGTGCCGCCATCTTCCTCGCCTCAGACAACGTGCGGCCCATGGTCTCCGCCATCTTGCTCGATTCACAACACCTGCGCCCCATGGGCGCCGCCATCTTCCCTGCCTCAGGACCCCTGCTCGCGGGCACCTCACCTGGCTGATTATAGCCTGCAACCGCCGCTGATCAGCCGCGTCTTGCCTCCATCACGGTCGACCAGTCCCGACCGCACAACCTCACAACCGCGTCAACGACAGTGAAGGTTGACCGGCACGAGACATCCTGCCTTCTGGACTTCAGGTGCACTGAGAGCTTGATCCACCCTGATACGGTAAGGCACTGCTCCCTCATGGTACACCCCATTAACCAAAATATCACTCTGGCCTCCAGATCCCACTCCGTGGCGATCCGGGGGTACTGTACCGCCACCCTCACCATCCAGGGCGTAGAGTCCAGTGGCTTCTGGCTCTACATCCTCCCCAACCTCTGCGGTGCCTTGCTACTCGATCTGGACTTCCAGTGCAGCCTCCAGAGCCAAACCCTGAAATTTGGCGGGCCCCTACAACACCTCACTGTCTGCGGCCTCACGACCCTTAAGGTCGACCTGCCTTCCCTATTTGCAAACCTCACCTCGGATTGCAAACCCGTCGCCACCAGGAGCAAACGGTGCAGCGCCCAGGACAGGACCTGCATCAAGTCTGAAGTCCAGCGGCTGCTGATGGAAGGCATCATCGAGGCCAGCAACAGCCCCTGGAGAGCCCAAGTGGTAGTTGTGAAAACTGGGGAGAAAAACAGGATGGTCGTTGACTACAGTCAAACCATCAATCGGTACACGCAGCTCGAAGCGTACACCCTCCCACACATATCTGATATGGTCAATCAGATTGCGCAGTACCGGGTCTTCTCGACAGTGGACCTGAAATCTGCCGACAACCAGCTCCCCATCCACAAGACGGACACCGCGTTTGAAACGGACGGCCACCTTTACCACTTCCTTAGTGTCCCCTTTGGCGTCACTTACGGGGTCTCGGTCTTCCAACAGAAGATGGACGGAAAGGTTGACCAGCACGGACTGTGGGCCACTTTCCCGTACCTGGATAACATCACCATCTGCTGTCATGACCAGCAGGACCACACCGCTAGCCTTTCCAAATTCCTCCACACCGCCAAACTCCTCAACCTGACCTACAAGAAGGATAAGTGCGTGTTCAGCACGAACCGATTAGCCATCCTCGGCTATGTGGTTCAAAACGGAGTCCTAGGGCCCGACCCCGATCGCATGCGCCCCCTCATGGAATTCCCACTCCCCCACTGCCCTCAAACGATGCCTGGGGTTCTTCTTGTACTACGTCCAGTGGGTCCCTAACTATGTGGACAAGGCCCGCCCACTCATCCATTCCACCATTTTCCCACTGACGGCCGAGGCTCACCAGGCCTTTGACCGTATCAAGGCCGGCATCACCAAGGCCGCGATGCACGCGGTCAACGAGACCCTCCGCTTTCAAGGCGAGAGCGATAAATCAGACGTCGCTCTGGCCGCCACCCTTAACCGGGCAGGCAGACCTGTGGCATTCTTCTCCCGCACTCTCCACGCCTCTGAAATTTGGCACTCCTCCGTCGAGAAGGAGGCCCAAGCCATCATAGAAGCTGTGCGACATTGGAGGCACTACCTGGCTGGCAGGAGATTTACTCTCCTCACTGACCAACGGTCGGTTGCCTTCATGTTCAACAACGTACAGCAGGGTAAGATCAAAAATGGTAAGATCGTGAGGTGGAGGATTGAGCTCTCCACCTATAATTAGGAGATTTTCGGCAGCAGCTGCGGGAGGTTACACATCTCTGCATAATAAATTGATGCACAATCAATTACGAGACGTGAGTATCGCCCCGATAAGCTGAACAAGACCCCGATGCCCTATTCCGAAGTACATGTGCCATCGCACAAGTGGACCGACTCCGGTCCCTGCACGACAACCTCTGTCACCCAGAGGTCACCCGTTTGTATCACTTCATTAAGGCCTGCAATCTGCCCTACTCCATCAAGGAAGTCAGGGCTATCGCCAGAGATTCCCAGGTCTGCGCGGAGTGCAAACCGCACTTCTACCGGCCTGACCGAGCGCACCTGGTGAAGGCCTCCCGCCCCTTTGAACACCTCAGCATGAATTTCAAAGGGCCCCTCCCCTCCACCGATCGAAATACTCACTTTCTTAACGTGGTCGACGAATATTCCAGATTCCCCTTCGCCGTCCGATGCCCCGATATGACGTCTGCCACCATCATCAAAGCCCTCAACACCATCTTCGCTCTGTTCAGTTTCCCTGCCTACGTCCACAGCGACCGGGGATCCTAATTTATGAACGATGAGCTGCGCAGTACCTGCTCAGCAGGGACATTGCCTCGAGCAGGACGACCAGCTACAACCCCCGGGGAAACGGGCAGGTGGAGTGGGAGAATGGGACGGTCAGGAAGGCCGTCCAGACATGGTCCAGACATTTCCCGGCTTCCCACTGGCAGGATGTCCTCCCGACGCCCTCCACTCCTTTCGGTCGCTCCATTGCACGGCGACCAACAAAACTCCCCATTAACGTCTCTTTGCCTTCCTCAGGAATTCCACCTCCAGGGTCTCGCTCCCAAAGTGGCTGGCAGCTCCAGGACCTGTTTTCCTCCGTAAGCACGTGTGGCTCCACCCAAACCCGCAGTACGCTTACATGGCCCGACGGCTGCCAAGTCAAGGTCTCCCTCAGGGACCTGGCACCAGCTGGGTCCCCACACACCACCCCCTCTGCCCCGGAGCCACCCTTCCTCCCCCAGCGCACCCCACCACAGCCACCGCTCCCGGACGATCCGTCCTTCCCTTGATCCCACCCGGGGACGAAGATGAGGTCGATAGGCTCCCAGTGTCACCGACGACCGAACCGATGCCTGAATCACCACCGAGACTGCGGCGGTTGCAACGACGGATCAAGGCACCCGATCGTCTGAATTTATGAACTGTTCCTAAAATGTTAAAAGCCTACATGTACATAGCATTCCAACACCCCCGCCGGAGTCTTTTTTAACAGGGGGTGAATGTGGTAGTCACCACTGTTGTATTGTATGTACCGCATATGAGATGTATTACGGTAAGGCCCCTATAGTACAGGTATGGGGGTAGATCCCTGCCTGCTGGCTCCGCCCAGTAGGCGGAGTATAAATGTGTGGACTCTCCGAGCTGCAGCCATTTCGGCAGCAGCTGCGGGAGGCTACACATCTCTGCGTAATAAAGCCTCGATCACTCTCTACTCTCATCTCATCGTAATTGATAGTGCATCAAAGATGAATAAGAATCTCGATTGTGTTGCCTTTTTACCCTTTATGTGAACTGCAAGCTGTTTCTTATATTGACTAAATGACAACACAACCAGTATCTTAGCTCAAAAACAGTTTATTAATAACTCAAGACTCGTATCACTATGCAATAATAGACGCGGCTCCGTACTAAACTACACCTAACAACTAAAATGACCTTCACTTAACTTCGAATGACTGGCACTGTGCGAGATAAGGCCTTTATCCGGGTCCACGTGGTCGGTTGGAAGTTGTGTTTGTCTCAGCTGAGCTCATCCTTCAGGATGGTCGCGAGTCCTTGAACTTGGTTGTTCTGCTATAGTTGGTCGCGGACAGGCCAGTCCCAAAAGCGACCGATCACTAATGCACAGGGCTTTTATCCTTCGTCTCTTTCACGCTCTTTTGGGCGATCCTTACTCCAGGCCCAATGGGTTTCGATCACCTCGTCGATGTTAGCCAATGAGTGGGCGGATACCTCGATGGCTAGGCGGGACCCCCTCGCTATCATTGTCCCAGGAATGTAGGCCTTTCCAAATAAGGGGGGTGGCGCCGGTTGGTCTATTATCGTTAATGGTCCTTAATGTGAATGCTATTTTCTTGGGGAAAATGGGAATTGATTCTCAATGGAAGCAAGTTTCAGCCAAGTCTGGTTTCTTTGCACACTACACAGAGGCTGTGTACCTGTCTGTGTCACAAATTTACCACAATTCCCATGGTCCTTTGCAGGTGGCCATTTTACATGGCGACATTCCGCCCTCTTGATCCTGAAATCGAAGTGTGGTGGATCACAGTCTTGATCCCGTAGTCTACCTTATCAAGCTGGCCACTGGTCAGTCAGCTCAGGTCCTACTCTACGCTGTCCTCGACTTCATTGTACAATTTTACCTAATACCTTATCCCATACATTCAGTAAAACAATTCACTACAACTGGCTATTTTATATCCAAATTAAATTCATATAAATTAATTAAACTTAAATGCATACTAAACGGTTGGTTATTAACTAAACTTTCTATGCTACACTCATGCTGCTGTTTTTATATAAAGAATGTATCTACACCACAAAATCTACAAAACTTAAAGAGCAGCACCACATTCTTCCTTCTTATCACATTTCATCAGTGCAGAGGCACAAAGGGTCCATTTAGCAGCGGTTATCACAGTTGTTTTTTTTATCAGTTGTGCTTTCTTAGTAGAGCTCTATTGGATTCTAAAGAGGGGGCTCGAACTGTGAATATCAGGGGCCGGGAGGCTTTTGCCTTACATTTACGGAGTTTGAATGTCAGGACTACAGGATAGATTACTGCAATCAGGAGGAGAGTCTCGGCTACGCAGCAGAGGGGGTTCCATTTTGCAAAGTTTTCCCACCAGGTTGAGGTTTTGCTCTCGATCTCTAATAGTTGCTGGGTGGTATCCTGACTAGAGGTGGTCTGTGAGATGGTGGTGTTTGGGGCTGGCTTATGTCCTAATCTAATTGTGTGCAATACTAAGTTACCTTTAGTGGATGTCCCGGGACAGATTTGACCGATTCCTAATGCATTCCCTGAGCTTCTCTCTAAACATCCAATTTCGGGGCGTCCTTAATTGATAAGCTCCCACCAATCCCCTTTTCCAGTTGTGCCAATGCAGCATGCAGATGTGTTCCCGTTGGGCCTTTTGTACATTGCCATTTGATTATTGCACCCATGGTCTAAGTTCATTTTGGGTTGCGCCCGGAGTTCAGTAAGTCCAGTAATGATCAGTGTGTAGAGTAGGAGTCCTGGATTCATTCTGTATGTTGCCAGTCTTCCGTGTCTTTTCCCTGTATTCCTTCTGGAATCAAGCATAGTATCTTGTTATTATTTTTGGTTAACATCTGTATTTCTTAATCTTTCTCTCTTAATTACAATCACCCTTGATGATTGTCACCATGTGACTCCCTCTTTTTCTTAAATAAATTTTGGAGAGAAAACCAGAAACGCAAATTTAAAGTGCAGAATTCAGTGTTCAAGTATCTCACAGCTTGTGTGGCCGATGTTTGGAGTGGGCGGATACTTTCTTCAACCAGTCTCCAACTTAAACCACAACTGTCATGATATGCAGACATGCAGATAATGACATACAGAGAGGCAGCCAATGAACACAGAGAACAGGACATGATCAATGAGCAGGCAGGACACTCAGAGGTGCTATCGCACAATCAAAGGCATGAGGCACTCACACTCCGCCTCTTTCCACTGATGAGCATCTACAGAGTGAGTCAGTGTGTATGTACAGTACCACACCTCCAGCACATGACTAAAAGCGAGTCTGGCTCAGTCAGACAGAGTAACCACACTGAGGTTAGCAGAGAGTCGATCTCATAGAGAACTGTACTAACTGTGTTACTAGTTCAATAAATCAGATTGAACTAACTTCAAGGTCTGGAGTATCTTTTGGTTAAAGCTGCATCCAGTTGCAGCCTGTGTTATCCCAGAGTTCATAGCATGACAACAACCATGGGAGGTTGAAGCTTTGCTTAACCAGCCATATTTTAGGGCAGCCAGTTTTATATATTTCTTAGCCGTACTCACGTTTGGCTTGGGGTGTAACTAGCATATGGAGTTAGTGTAGTGTAATCGGAAAAGAGAGGATGAAAGAGAGAAACAAAAATGAAGTAGCATTGCTGAGGTGCCCCTGCCATTAGAAGTAGTGGGTAAGCGCTCACAGTGAGTGCATGGGACAGCTGGGACCTTCTAGCTGCTGTGGGTGGTGTTCTCTTTCATATCTGGGGGCTGATATAGCTGCTGGTGGGGGTCTCCTGCAATCTCGGGTGAAGTGTCCTAACTGCCCACAGTTGTAACATGACCCCCGGGACGCGTAAAGTGGAGCAGGCTCTCTAGTGTATTGTTCCCTTGGCTATGGACTGGGATATTGGACTTCTCCTCGACCCTCGTTTATCCATGCGTGTCCCTGACTAGTCCTAACTGGATGCATGGTGGCTTCCTGTCCATTCTGTTGTATCAGCTCCTGTAGTGTCTGTTACCATGTCCTAGAGAAACGTCTGAGTACCCATGCCTTATTATGTGTGTGATTTGCCGGGTCATAGTTTGCACAAGCCCTTTTACCTGCTTCTGTTGCATGCGAAACTAATGTTCAGGACCATTTAGTGGTTTCTTCGTCATCTAGGTTAGCGTGGTTTAAATCCCCAAATACTGCCTTGAAATGTAACCAGAGGTGACCGGCAAAGGCAGTGGGATGTTCCCTTTTCCTCTGTCTCCATTTGTTCAAGCCCTCCACTGGATCCCCTTTATTGTAACCGATAGCAGCTAGTATGGCGTCCTTCATTTCGTCTAGGGTCCCTCCTCCTATATTTTGGGGCTCAGCTCAAGCTGATCGCACGGATGGGCTAAGGCTCATCACTATTAATTTAACCTATTTCCTTTCATCTAAGCTATACATAATTTTCTCTTGGCGAACCTCTTAAAAGAAGCAATCCAGGTCCGCAGTAGGCTCAAATGTGGTGGTTTCATTACACACGTCCCGTAACTGGGTTACTGTGAGCGTGGTGGTGTAGGTAATCGCAGGACCTCAGGCATTCCCTATTCTCCTCTCTGTAGTGACTGGATTCATGGGTGCCGGGGCAGTTTCACTACTCGCTGGGGTTGGCGTGACCTGTGCAGCCGGGCCTGCTGGTGCACCTGGTGCGTTTCTTACTGGGATTGGTCTCGGTTGCTTTTGACTTTCAGTTCTATCTACATACATCTGCACACTTTCCTTTAACTCGGGCAAATCAACCATCTCTTCCTCCTCTGTCCCTACTGTCCCGAAGATACACTCATAAAGCCATTTTGAACTGAAAGTAGTGATTGGAGTCTATCTATCTCTCGCTGGCACTTGGTGTGGTCAACGGTACTTTGCCTTTGCTCCTTGGTGGACTGATGGAGCTCTTAAAGCTGCCTGTAAATCGGCACATTTGTTTGTTAGCTGAGTGACCTTTTGTTTAGTCTCCTCTCTTACCAAGATCGCACGTTATGTGTCTTGATAGGCATTGTCATACTGGGTCTGAAAGCTGCTGAGGTGTACTAAGCAAGACTGGTGGGCGCATTTCACATCGCCGATTTCCCTTTTCTTAACAGCTAACATCTCACAGAGTTCTCCTATTTTCTTCCTCCTGATCTCTTAACTGACCACAAAGTGTCTCTATGACCTCCTCAGTACCTCACAACTGTGCCAAGCAGCACACTATTGCCATTGGCTTTCTCAACTTTAATGCATTCTTCTTATATATATCACAAAGATTCTCCCACCACGTCTGTCCTATCTTTCCTGGATCTGTCTCAGTGTTTGTACAAAAATTCGACCAAAGAGGCCATCCTTTTCCCTTTAAATACTTCCTCAACACATCCTCCCATACGGGACACTGCTCTGACTTATCAACTACTGTAATCTCGGGTTGCTGCTGCAGATTTGGCATCTTCTCTACTAATTGCGCTGCCATCTCTTCTCTACTTTTAATTTGGAACAGGGGGAATAAGGAGTTGATTGAACAACGAATACGGCATAAGGCTATATTCCGGTTCACAATCCCTCTAGATTTGCATGCAAGTCTGACGAGGGTACCTTCCCCTTCCCTGTTAGTTACGCGCGGTTAGTGCACACTTCTGAAATTCGGTTATTTGGCCAATACAAAACTTGCGCTTGTGGTTTGTTTTCCTTTTTCCAATTTAATTTGAAGTTGTGGGATCTCTCGGAGTAACAAAGTCACTTCTAATCGAGTCCCACCAGAGTCTGCCAATAAACGTTGCCTTTTTATATTTCTAATGTTGCCTTTTTATATTTCTAACGTTGCCTTTTTATATTTCTATGTGAACCACAAGCTGTTTCTTATATTGACCAAATGACCACACAACCAGTATGTTAGCTCAAAAACACAGTTTATTAATAACACAAGATTTGTATCTCTATGCAATAATACACACGGCTTCATACAAAACTACACCTAACAACTAACATGGCATTTCCTTAACTTCGAGTGACCGGCACTGTGCGAGATAAGGCCTTTGTCTCGGTCCACATGGTCGGTTGGAAGTTGTTGGGTTTGTCTCAGCTGGGCTCATTGTTCTTGATGGTCGCGGGTCCTTGAACTTGGTTGTTCTGTTACAGTTGGTCGCACACAGGCTGATCCCAAAAGACACTGATCTCTAGTGCGCAGGGCTTTTTATCCTTTGTCTTATTCACGCCCTTTTGGGCGATCCTTACTCCAGGTCCAATGGATCGCTAGGGTTTCGATCACCCTCATCGATCTTAGCCAATTAGGGTGCAGGTACCTCGAAGGCTGGGCGGGTCCTAGCTATCATTGTCCCAGGCACGTAGGCCTTTCCAAATAAGGGGAGTGGCGCTGGTTAGTCTTCTATCGTTGATGGTCCTTAATGCAAATGCTATTGTCTTGGGGAAAATGGTAATTGATTCTCAATGGATGCAAGTTTCAGCCAAGTCTGGTTTCTTTGCACAATACACAGAGGCTGTGTACCTGTCTGTGTCCAAAATTGACCACAATTCCAATGGACCTTTGCAGATGGCCATTTTACATGGCTGCAATTGGTCCTTTTCTCTGTCAAGTATCTTACTCTACAATGCATGCAGATACTCCCATCACAATGTCTTGACAGCTCATTCACAAACTTGTAAATGTGATGGATGTGATGCTCTGTTTTGGGTACTTCAATCATTTGATAAAGTTCCTTCTCAGTCTTGCATTTTGATTTGCATCCTTCCCATCGGCCATGTTACCATATTAGCTCTTGTGCATATCTAGTAGTGTGACTATTTCATCGATCTTTTTCAAGCATGTCATCCCAGTTTCCTTTGTCTACTGCTTTGGCATGAGGAACTCATTATGCCATATATAGACATGAGGAGTTCTTTATACCATACATCCTTTTCCTCCTCCGCCCCTAAGTTCTTTTTCACTCTGGCACCACCAGTTGCAATTTGGTTTGAGCCCAATCCAGCTCCATCAATTGCAGTTGCTTTACCTATTTTTTTAACAGCTCGCCTTGATAATCATCTGAAGTAACCTTGGATGAACTGAAACTTCCCCTCGGTGTTAAGAGATTTTCCTGAACCTGTTTCCAAATTCTTTTCAACTGAACTTTGTTTCCCAACTGTTGCCTTTCCAAACTCTCACTGAATTGAGAGGTGATCTGTGATGCGTCAGCTGTTCCCCTTGGTTTCTGATTCCTCTGCTCAGTGTGCTCTAGTTTTACTCTTGGTCCATTTGTCTTATGGATACGGTGCTCCATCAGTGTTCCAACCTTGATTTCCAGCTCTTTGCGGGAAATTCCGAATCCACTGACATTTTCCGCCAGCTTAACACTCTGTAACACCTCGGTATTCTTCATCAATCACTGTGGCTTGTTTTGCCCATAATAATTTTCACTCGCCGAAAAGGATCACAACCATTCTCTAGTCCCTTGCTGTACCTTTGTAATCGTTCAGTTTATCCACCTGTGAGAGTCTCTATCAAGGTGAATCCAATGTTTTCTTCCAACAACATTTGAAAACGGTCTCTCCCTTCTCATGCTGTGCATAGTTTTGGAGCATTGCCATGTTCCTTTGATTGTGGTTGTATAAAACTGATCTCTGTTCGACATATTCTTCCTTGTTCTGTTTACCAGACAATTTTCCTGAATTGCTACATTGTCCCTACAGTTGTGGTCTTTCTTTGGGTTGTCCACTACTACATCCACTGCACCACCCTCAAATAGTGGACAATTTTTTTCCTCTCTGTACAATGCCTATTTCTCGCGCTCACTTGTATTTTCCACTCGACTGGTAGTTGAGCATTCGATTGAATCTCCTAAGAATTCCCAATAATGGCTCTTGTAATCTTCTCTTAAGCTTAAGTTTAAGCTCCTCTTCCCGTTTTTTGTACTCAAAGCTCCATGGTGGCACAGTGGTCAGCACTGCTGCCTCACAGCCCCAGGGACCCA
Organism: Scyliorhinus canicula; assembly: GCF_902713615.1. Taxonomy (NCBI): domain Eukaryota; kingdom Metazoa; phylum Chordata; class Chondrichthyes; order Carcharhiniformes; family Scyliorhinidae; genus Scyliorhinus; species Scyliorhinus canicula. The sequence continues at coordinate 69,111,792 of NC_052156.1, read as the reverse complement.
GGTTCACTTGCACACTTGGGTGACTGTGTGGAGTTTGCACGTTTTCCCACTGTCTGCATGGGTTTCCTCTGGGTGCTCCGGTTTCCTCCCACAATCCAGAGATGTGCAAGTTAGGTGGATTGCCATGCTAAATTGCCCCTTAGTGTTCAAAGATTACATGGGGTTACGGGTTTGCGGGGGAGTGGGCCGAGGTAGGGTGCTCTTTCGGAGGGTCGGTGCAGACCAGATGGGCTGAATGGCCTCCTTCTGCACTGTCGGGATTCTATGAGACCTCAGCATTGGAATTTCATATCCTAATGCCCTAATATTTTTCTTCATTGAGGCAATCTCTGTTTGAAGCATGGCAACTCTCTCTCTTCAGCAGTGAGTGATTCTTTGAGAACCTCAATATGTTGTTTAGCAGTGAGTGATTCTTTGAAAACCTCAATGTATTGATTGTTCAATGTTTATAAGAAAAGGAGTTCAGATTCCTTCTTGGAGAAATCCTGTTTTAACTGATCAAACTTATTTTTCATTAGCTTTGAATGACTCTTCTCGTAGGTGATACATGAAAGAAACCAGCTATTTCTGATAGGTAAAAGGATCATTGATTTGGCCATTTTGATGTAAATACTGAAGCCCATGTCAAAATTCATTTCTAAAATGAATTCGATCATAAGAGTGCAAAGACAACCTCAGATCACAAAAGTGTATAGCTTGCAATAATAAAAGGACGCATTTGAAACATTTGCAGCCTAACTAGAAGCAAATCAAACAATTCAATAAAGGTCAACATGAGCACCATAAATTAACATGAATCTAGCATTGTTCAAAATATGAATAGAATAGCAGTCAGCAGAAACCAGATTTGATAAAAAGTGCAAGTCACATTCCAACACACAGCAAACAACCAAAGATGCAACCTATTCACATCTATGTTGCACATTGATGATTGACAACTAACCATCTAATCAAATGCATTTGAGACTCATCCAAGCCAATCAACACATAACAGGGGTAGGAATGAATGGAGTCAGACTGATAACATTTTCCATAATGTTAGAGGTCCGGGCAGCCATTTTCATTCCGGAATCACTCTATATCTTTTATCTAACTACTCGCTATCCTTATTTCGTATTTTCATATTTCCACTCTAAATCTTAAGACTGCGCAAGCTGTTTGCTTTGAGCAAGAAACCATTACTGTATTTTTTAAAGTTCAATTTATAAGCCACTAAGTTAAGTATGTCTCTTAAAGCCTTGTGCAGGGGCTTTCTTGAGAACATTTGATTTGTAACTACAAGAAGATTTCAAACTCTCAATTATGATCAATGGACACAATAAAGATTTCATTTCGCACCCGAGATGTGTAGCTTAAATTTCTACTAAGTTAAGGTGCATACGAGACTACACTTAACCACATGGTAGATTTCATCAATTGGCGTAATACGGCAAAAGGGGAGGAGTGCAGAATTGGAGGAAATCGGAAGACTGAAGAAAGATCAGAAGGACAGAAGACCCAAAGACAGCTATCCAAAAAACAGCTAGACTGGGGTAAGAAAATATTTTTTCACCCATTAAAAGTCCTAAGGCCGCAACGGCAGGTGCTTCAACTCCCTCTAGAAAGAACCTTTTAAGGAAGAGCTATTCAATCGGGTGCAGGCCGTATAACTAAATGAAATACAACTGAGTAGTTGTGATTGTGTAATCTTCAAATTACAGAAACTTGTTTACGGCCAAAGAATTTGGTTTCAAGGCAGGATTTATGGCGGACAACTGACCTGATTCCTTCAAAGAGTAGAGAGCAACTTCACACAACCTCAAAGGGAGATCGGGTTGTACCAGATGTCTCTCTTGACGATATATTGGGAGACCTTAGATCTTCAATTTATAGACATTTTGGATTGTCTAAAGTAGCGACAAAAATTGAATCAAAATATGAAAATGAAAATCACTTATTGTCACAAGTAGGCTTCAAATGAAGTTACTGTGAAAAGCCCCTAGTCGCCACATTCCGACGCCTGTTCGGGGATGCTGGTACAGGAATTGAACCATGCTGCTGGCCTGCCTTGGTCTGCTATAAAAGCCAGTGATTTAGCCCAGTGAGCTAAACCAGCCCCCTAAAGGACAGTGGTCCGTTGACAACATCAAGAGGGTTTGGGGAAAAAACCACATGACTGACCAACAAGAAATGTATGAAATGGTCTTTTGCAGAAATGGCACAGCTCCATAAGCAGCAAGAAACAATCACAAACACAAAACTCAATTGCAAACTTAAATCTGCCGAAGAAAAGCTAGTGGCAGCCATTGACCAATTAGGAGCTGCAAAATCTAGGCTTAAAAAATGTGAACAAACTAAAACATTACTAGAAAATGAAACCTTCAAAGTTCAACAATTATCATTCCAAATTGGTGAATTGCAACAGTTAAAATCAGAAACGCTTTCCACAGATCAACAGTTAAGATCACAAATTGATCAACTAAAATCTCAAAACAACCAATTACTTAAAGAAAAGTTTACTTGGGAGAGTGAAATGGACACCATGAAAAGTCAAAACAAAGTTTTGACAGCCAGATTAATGGCTCAGAAGCCTTCAAATCTGTCTTTAAAACCTCAGCGCAATTATCCAAAGCAAACAGTTCTGCTACAGGCAGCTGCAGAAATAATTTTAACTAAAACTGTGCCAGTGCCAGCTCTGGCATTGCTGCAAGCTGCCGCTGACATGACAACTATCGTTCCGGGTTCAAGGGCCTTTGCCCCCGTGAACAAACTGTTATCTCACTCTGAGACCGACCAAGACATGCTGCTGGCCCCAATCCAAATGCCTTTCATGGCAGCTTTAACAGACTCCGAGATTGTTAGACAAGGGAAGACTATTCAGTTGAACAACGAGCCTAGTGGCAAACAAGTGTAATACAACTTAACCCATTAAACACCAAACAGCTTGGAGTTGAAGTGATTAAAACAACAGCCTGGGTTCAAAACCATTTGAAAGATCTCACAGATTATGATGAAATGTTTGAAACAGTTTGGAAGGTTTTTTCTGGAATGGAACTCCAGCTAAGAGAGGAAAACTGTGATATGAGTGCATCAGGATAATTTAAAACCCCTTTTGTTGCTGATTTAAGACCAGAACTGTCCACAGCTTTAAACTTGGTCCTACCCGACTGGCAGTTAGTGGGTATCAACCGTAACAGACCTCAGTCCCAGTCCGAAACAGCAACTGCTAAAAATAGCGCATCAATCGTAGCTTATCCTCCTCCGGTAACACCAATCCGATCCCTGTACTCACTCCGATAAAGAATTGCAGAAAATATATTAAATTCCTTTATTGTGTTGAAGACAGCTATTTTGCGAATTTGTGCACTATCAGATTTGATGATTGCAAAATGGACTCCTACGATCAAGACCCGCCCCCCGGCTGCAGAGATATGCCCCAAGTCACTAACACCAAAAGGGCTATAGCTACGCTTTGCCAAGAACTGTTAACTTGAGAAAGGCAAACTGTCATTTGTTGATTGATGCTTTATTAATTATTGTAAAAAAAAAACATATCTTGTTAACTGTGCTTTTCAACGGATTAACAGAGCCGACGAATGCATCTACAGAAAACCAAGTTCATTCAGCGCAAGATTGATTCAGTCATATTTTCAACAAGTTATTGTGTTTGATATTTTTTTAAAAATGTTTAAAATGAGTTGGCTAGAAAATTAAACTTCATATAATTTGGGGGCAGCAGGGTAGCATGGTGGTTAGCATAAATGCTTCACAGCTCCAGGGTCCCAGGTTCGATTCCCGGCTGGGTCACTGTCTGTGTGGAGTCTGCACGTCCTCCCCCTGTGTGCGTGGGTTTCCTCCGGGTGCTCCGGTTTCCTCCCACAGTCCAAAGATGTGCGAGTTAGGTGGATTGGCCATGCTAAATTGCCCGTAGTGTCCTAATTAAAAAAAAAAGTAAGGTTAAGAGGGGGGGGGGGTTGTTGGGTTACGGGTATAGGGTGGATACGTGGGTTTGAGTAGGGTGATCATGGCTCGGCACAACATTGAGGGCCGAAGGGCCTGTTCTGTGCTGTACTGTTCTATGTTCTATGTTCTATAATGTGGAAGCTGTTTTAAAAACGTGATTTAGAACATAGAACATTACAACGCAGTACAGGCCCTTCGGCCCTCGATGTTGCGCCGACCTGTGAAACCATCTGAAGCCTATCTGACCTACACTACTCCATTTTCATCCATGTGTCTATCCAGTGACCACTTAAATGCCCTTAAAGTTGGCGAGTCTACTACTGTTGCAGGCAGGGCGTTCCATACCCCTACTACTCTCTGAGTAAAGAAGCTGCCTCTGACATCTGTCCTATATCTACCACCCCTCAATTTAAAGCTATGTCCCCTCGTGTTGGTCATCACCATCCGAGGAAAAAGACTCTCACTGTCCACCCTATCTAACCCTCTGACTATCTTATATGTCTCTATTAAGTCACCTCTCAGCCTTCTCCTCTCTAACGAAAACAACCTCAAGTCCCTGAGCCTTTCCTCGTAAGACCTTCCCTCCATACCAGGCAACATCCTAGTAAATCTCCTCTGAACCCTTTCCAAAGCTTCCACATCCTTCCTATAATGTGGTGACCAGAACTGCACGCAGTACTCCAGGAGCGGCCGCACCAGAGTTATGTACAGCTACAGCATGACCTTGTGGCTCCGAAACTCAATCCCCCTACTGATAAAGGCTAGCACACCATGTGCCTTCTTAACAGCCCTATTAACCTGGGTGGCAACTTTCAGGGATTTATGTACCTGGATGCCGAGATCTCTCTGTTCATCTGCACTACCAAGAATCTTGCCATTAGCCCAGTACTCTTCATTCCTGTTACTCCTTCCAAAGTGAACCACCTCACACTTTTCCGCATTAAACTCCTCTGCCACCTCTCAGCCCAGCTCTGCAACTTATCTATGTCCCTCTGTATCCCATAACATCCTTCAGCACTATCCACAACTCCACCGACCTTCGTGTCATCTGCAAATTTACTAACCCATCCTTCTACACCCTCTTCCAGGTCATTTATAAAAATGACAAACAGCAGTGGCCCCAAAACAGATCCTTGCGGTACACCACTAGTAACTGAACTCCAGGATGAACATTTGCCATCAACCACCACCCTCTGTCTTCTTTCAGCTAGCCAATTACTGATCCAAACCGCTAAATCACCTTCAATCCCATACTTCCTTATTTTCTGCAATAGCCTACTGTGGGGAACCTTTCCAAATGCCTTACTGAAATCCATATACACCACATCAACCGCTTTACCCTCATCCACCTGTTTGGTAACCTTCTCAAAAAATTCAACAAGGTTTGTGAGGCATGACCTACCCTTCACAAAACCGTGTTGACTATCGCTAATCAACTTGTTCTTTTCAAGATGATTATAAACCCTATCTCTTATAACCTTTTCCAACATTTTACCCACAACCGAAGGGAGGCTCACAGGTCTATAATTACCAGGGTTGTCTCTACTCCCCTTCTTGAACAAGGGGACAACATTTGCTATCCTCCAGTCTTCCGGCACTATTCCTGTCGACAAAGACGACATAAAGAGCAAGGACAAAGGCTCTGCAATCTCCTCCCTGGCTTCCCAGATAATAAAAATAATAAGTTAAACTTCTAGGAGACAAAGGTTCAGAGCACACTGTTCCCAAGACAGTTGATGAGGATGAATCTGGCAGCAATCCAGGCATTTGGGTGATAATAATAAAAAAAATGTTGATAGAGATGCAAATGACATAATTCCAAGTTATAGAACATAGAACATAGAACAGTACAGCACAGAACAGGCCCTTCGGCCCTCGATGTTGTGCCGAGCAATGATCACCCTACTCAAACCCACGTATCCACCCTATATCCGTAACCCAACAACGCCCCCCCCTTAACCTTACTTTTAGGACACTAAGGGCAATTTATCATGGCCAATCCACCTAACCCGCACATCTTTGGACTGTGGGAGGAAACCGGAGCACCCGGAGGAAACCCACGCACACACGGGGAGGACGTGCAGACTCCGCACAGACAGTGACCCAGCCGGGAACCGTACCTGGGACCCTGGAGCTGTGAAGCATTTATGCTAACCACCATGCTACCGTTTATCCATTTATCCACCTACTATACGCCCCTTTTGTTTCTGCAGGGGAATTAACCATTTCAACAGGCTTTGGTATATAATTCAGAAGATGTCAAAGACTTGGCAATACACATCCAATACGAAGTTAAAAAAAAGATTGACCAACCCTTTGATTACACTCTTTTGGGTTGGCTTTCCGGATGGTTGGGCGGCACTGGAATTAACATCATTCAGGGACTTTTCCTATTTTGCATATTTGGACTTATCATTTACGTACTAATGTTGCTGATCAGATACTTTGGCTAATGCATGCCTATTCATAGTGCCCCACCAATCCACATGGTTCATATTAATTCATATGCACCACTAGCCAATAACATCAAAATGGAAAGTTTCTGTTGAACTATTATTGACTGCATTATTATTCATTTATAAGTAAATTATTATTATTAATCATTTATTACTGAATGATGTAATCATGATATCAATTTTAATCAGTATATCTATGTTTTAAGCAATTTATCAATTTTTACTAAGTAATTTCCCTCATCTCCCTTCTCTATCAGGACTACCCGTTCAAAGAAATAAACATGCCCTCAGTGCACGAGACGCAATCTGTGCTAAAAGTATTCCTTTATATTGGGGGACAAGACTTGCCAATTAATTAAATAAAATAACAACCATCATACAAAATGTAGCAGATTATACCGCCACTGCCCTAGATAAAACCTCTGATGAAATGCAAGCAATTTGAACCGTGGCATTACAAAATCGAATGGCACTTGACTATGTGTTAGCCGAAAAAGGTGGGACCTGCGCCTGATTGGTGCGGAGTGTTGCACTTTTATTCCAGATAATACAAAAGAAGTTAAAGATCTGGCAGCACACATTCAAAAAGAAGTCAGAAAGCTTGACACACCCTCAGATATCTCTATCTGGGAGAAACTTTGCGGGTGGTTGGGGCCCACAGGAATGTCCATAGTACAGACAATCTTTTTCTTTTGTGTAGCAGGATTCATCATCTACATAACATAACTGGTGATCAAATGCATTAGTCAACTATTCACTAAATGCAGGGCCCCACCAATCAGAATGATTCACATGAATCCCACTATACCAACATTCAATGAAATAGAACTAAAATATTACTGTTGAACCATTACTAACCTTTCAATTATTTGACTGTATTACTAATGTATTGCCAAAAGATTGATACTGAATCAGTAGAATCAATTTCAATTCATTGATTAATTGTTATTGTATAATAATAATTCTTTAAGAATTTTAAGAATTCTTGCTGTAATGCATGAAATGCAAAGCTTGCCAGCTCTATTGTTGAAGGTTGTTTTCAAAGAAAGAAACCGTCAAAGACAATGTGAATGAATTCCTCTTCACACTTTTACCTATCTTATCGCATTTCTCCTTCCTTTATTATTATACATCTCACTTAATCTTTCGATTTATCAAAGGGAGGACTGAAGGAAACCAGCTATTTCTGATAGGTAAAAGGATCATTGATTTGGCCATTTTGATGTAAATACCAAAGCCCACGTCAAAATTCATTTTTAAAATGAATTCCATCATAAGACTGCAAACACAACCTCAGATTACAAAAGATAATAGCTTGCAATAATAAAAGCATGGATTTGAAACATTTGCAGCCTAACCAGAAGCAAATGAAATAATTCAGTGAAGGTCAAAATGTGCACCATAAGTTAACATGAATCTAGCATTGTTCAAAATGTGAATGGTATAGCAGTCAGCAGAATCCAGATCTGATAAAAAGTATAAGTCATATTACAACACACAGCAAACAACCAAAGATGCAACATATTCACATCTATGTTGCACATTGATGATTGACAACTAACCATCCAATCAAATGCACTTGAGACTCATCCAAGCCAATCAGCACATTACAAGGGTAGGAATTGATGGAGTCAGACTGATAACATTTTCCTTAAAGATAGAGGTCTGGGCAGCCATTTTCATTCCGGTCTCACTCTATATCTTTTATCTAACTACTCGCTATCCTTATTTCGTATTTTCATATTTCCATTCTAACTCTTAAGTCTGCGCAAACTGTTTGCTTTGAGCAAGAAACCATTACTGTATTTTTGAAAGTTCAATTTGTTTGTAAGCCACTAAGTTAATTATATCTCTTAAAGCCTTGTGCAGGGGCTTTCTTGAGAACATTTGATTTGTAACTACAAAAAGATTTCAAACTCTCAATTATGATCAATAGACACAATAAAGATTTCATTTTGCACCTGACATGGGTAGCTTAAATTTCTACTGAGTTAAGGTGTGTACAAGTCTACTGCACGGTAGATTTCATCATGCAGGCTATCCTACATAAATGCCATGATCACATCTTTTTAGGCTTCACTCTGAGATTGGCAGTTCTCTCATTCATCACAAAATTAATAGCCTTCATTGAGTTCATTGAGTAGATTTAATTGGTCCTTCTTGAGTTCCATTTGGTGAACTCTTCTGTTTGGTTCTGCTTGTGCTTTTTCTCTCATTCTTTCTTTTGTTTATCTTCTGAGTCTAATTCTAGTTCCCTCATCACTGGCTGGTGAATATTGTACTGTTTCTCATTGGTCTTGATAGATTTCCTAGCTACTCCCACCTTGGCACAGTGTTTTACTTTTTATCTTGACTTTGATGTAGCTGGGCTGTTTCTCATATAGACCGGGGTCACAAACTTTTAACTCATTTCCTACTTGCCGTAATTTCCGGGTGCGTTTATCCAACTCTTTTCTCCTCACTCTTGGCTCTCCTTCTGCTGTGGCTTGTCTTCCTTTCTGACTGATTACCGCTTTATTGTTTGCTTGTAGTTCATTGCCAAAACTTCCAAGGAACATCTCACTAAGGGACGGTATGCAACTGTGTCTTGTTGCCTTCAGCTCTTCATTTCATTCTTTAAGGTCTCCGGTTGAGCACTTACTGTGTTCTGTCCATGGTCCCTCCCTCTCTGGGATCAGGGTCATCCACTGCTTCTCCTTCTTCAGAGTTTCTTTTGCTGCCTACTCTGGAGATTGATGTTGTCTCTCCGTTGAGGACTAATTACCTTCTCTAAGCTCCAATGTTGCCTCTTCCTTGAGGTCTTCACTACTTTCTATGACATTGGCAGGACACAGAGTGAGCGAGAGAGAAATAGAGGTTGCGAGCGAGTAAAAAATGTTTTGATATTCTTAAAGCGGGAATGCATTTAAAGTTGTACAACATTAATGCAACAACCACCTGCCCCCTTTTTAGAGTTGCCCTCTGTCTTGGGTCATCTCAGATTTTCCTATCCCTTGCCTTGTCCTTTGTCCCTTCTTGTGGTTGTTGCAGTAATATTGTGCAACTTTCAATGAATTATCGCTTGAAGAATGTCAAAACTTTTTTTACTCGCTCACAACCGCTATTTCTATATCTCTGTGTCTATACTTTCCCGCACTTCTGCAGTTTTGGCGGGAACCTGCAGCTCCTCCTTTTGGACACCCTTCAAAACTGTTTCACTTCTCTACTTTTAGGAGGAACAACTTTCTCAACGATATCCACAGCTCCCTTCTAAGCCTCTCAACGACCTAAAATCAGTCCATTTTCACCCAATTTCCATTTGTTTTTGGCAGTTATCCACAGGGCTGTAATAAAAAAAAACTTTTTTCCTGAACAAATGGAGGTCTTCGCTGCCAAAACTTTAGACCCTCGCTGCCTGCAGACCACCAGTGAAGAGGTCGCTACCCTCCCCTTGCAGGCTCTGCCCAGATTGGGAGCTTGGAATCTCAGCCTCTCTACTTTACTGTGCTTTTTGGGCAGGTACTGTAGTGATCTCTGTATGTGCATGTACATAAGGTGTTAATGTGTAATCAGTAGCACCAGATGATCACGAGAGGGCCGGACCAACAGGGGTATAAAAGCAGCCGCATTGTGCCTCTTTCTCTCTCTTTCGGGTGGACTGTGACCAAGACAGGAGTATAAGATTAGCTCAGTTGGTTAGTGTAGCTAAGCATAGTTACTGTATTTAGATCCCATTAATCTTGTCATTAGTATCAATGTTAAAGTAAAGATCTCATGCAATTATTATTATAGTTACTCAATAAACCTCAATAAAACTGGACGGGTTTGAGTCTTCTTCATCGAGAGCCAGAAAACCCCATCAGCAACCAAGGTTTGAGTAACACAGATTACACTCCGTAGTATATCAAAACACACAAAGAAGTGTAATAAAAGATGATACAGCAGTGTAATAAAAGATGGTACCAGGACGGTTAGCTTTAAAAGAACTCGTTAGATGAGGTTAGACAAAAAGGAAAAAAACAAAGTACCGACTGCTCGACTGTGGAAGACTTCGCAGATCACTACAGGTACGACAGTGCCTTGGGGCATTTTACCCTTTTTGCTTTTAACGTTTCCTGTCCTCGCCTTTAATTATTCTTTTTCTTTTACCTTCAGTCCTTTTTACTTAACTCAGGATCACAGGTCGTGCTTCTGAGTGCAATTTTCTACATTTTCCCAAACGTCTGACTGTCCTAGGCAATTCAAGGCCTTCGGGTCGAGCACTATCTCAGGCACTCAGGTCAGCCTTTATATTTCCTGCAAATACTCACAGATAGGCTGTTTCCTCATCATCAATTTTATCCTCATCACCAGTGTGGTGTCCTGGCATCGAAAAAGTGGAAGCTCTTTGTGTGAAGCAATGTTTATTGATAACCAGGAACAATGGTACAGCATGGAGCTGCTGCTCCAGCCTTTACATCTTTACGACATGTGTTTCCGATGTATTCTGCCCCGGAGGGGACTGCACTCTCTGGAGTGATCACTTGCTCTCGTCGCTGTCCAATGGCAGGTCGCCTCCCGCTGCTGCGAAACACACAACATGGGGCGCGGAAAGTCCCACCACCATGATTTAATGCTCCTTGCAGCAGTCACTGATAAATCTTATAATATTAATCATCATGTTCTTCTCAATGATGTTCTGCCTCCGAAATACATACTTCACATCTTCAATAATAAGCAAGTCAGGGCGGCACATGACACAGTGGTTAGCACTGTTGCCACACAATGCCGAGGACCCGGGTTTGATCCCAGTCCCAACTCAATGTCCATGTGGAGTTAGCACATTCTCCACGTGTCTGTTTGGGTATCACCCCCAAAATGATGTGCAAGGCAGGTGAATTCACCACGCTAAATTGCCCCTGAATGGAAAAAAAAAAGAATTGAATACTCTAAATTAATTTTTTTTAAATAATGTCCAAATCCAGCATTTTTTATTCGGTGAATTAGTTCTGGGCACAGCCTGATGTAATTATGCATAAGGCATAGGGCAGAGCCCTTCATGATCATCCTAGGCTGTGAACAATGCCCCAGTGTTGAATCTTATTGAGGCATGGGTTGTTTGTTCAACTCCTCTGCTGCTGTTCAGCCCACTCTGGAACAAAGTCTGAGGGTTCAGGGTAGACCGTTTAGGACAGAGATGAGGAGACATTTCTTCACCCATAGGGTGGTTGGACTATGGAATTTGTTGCCACAGGAAGTGGTTGAGGCTAAAACATTACATATTTTCAAGAAGCAGTTAGATAGGGCACTTAGGGCAAAGGAGATCAAAGGATACATAATGAATGGCTGAGCAGGCTTGAAAGGCTGAATGGCCTTCTCCTGCTCCTATTTTCAATGTTTCTTTGAAGCCATTTGCCATGGGATCAGGGGCTTGGATTTGTCACGCACAATCCATCCATTGACATGATTTTCTTCCTGAACAACCTCAGAAAGATGAATTCTTTATGAAAACTTTGAATATGTCCAGAATAGAGGTGTTGAATGCTTTGGATGAAGTTACACATAATAAGATACGGTGGGACTGGAAGTCAATCCTGCTGAGGAAATAGAGAGTCTTCATAGGAACACTGTGGATGCCATTTACAGAAAACCCTTTAAAACCCTAGAAATGCACACTTCTGATACACATCTACCCATTTAGGTCTTCATCAGACTGTGCTGGTTGAATAATCTGTGACAGAGAGAGGTAATATTTGGTGAGATCCCTCTCCTTTAAATACTGTGTTACTGCTCCTCCTCCATAGCTCTTTCTATACTTGGCCCAGAAATCTTTACCTTAGTTGTGAGGTGGTGAAAGTCTTCCCACGGTCTCATACTGCCAGAAGCAGTGAGAAGCAAGTGCAGATCTGTGTAGGCAAAAAAATAAATAAAATCACTGCAAAAAAAATCCTTCTGAGGCAATGTGATAAAATTGTCAATGTTATATTGCATTTTGGATTGTCTTTGATCCAATCTGACCTTTAAAATCCTGCCCAAGAATAGTATAAATAGCTAGATTGACAAATCAATCATAACAGACCGTCAACCATAACATGATTGTTAGACTCCCTTGGGACACTTGCTGGGGATTGACCACATTTACTTGTGGGGTGGAGGCTGACGCGTTGCAACTGGATTTCAAGTCTTGGAGCTGCTTAAAGTGGACTTGTGAGCAATTGGAGCAGAGGAGCAGAGCAGCTTCAAGTGGCACCTGCAATTCCTTAGCTGCAATACTTTGTTAAAAAAAACTGTTGAATCGCCAAAGCCCCACAGGATCGCAGTGAAACCTTTCTGGGGTGAACGTCAGCCATCAGTGGCCATTTCTCAAGCAACGAGCAAGTGAAAATAGGAGCTTATTTCTCAGCAAAGGCACAGGCAGACAGCAACTGAAAATTTGAAGGAAGGTTCAGCGATATTTGAACGCACCTTGGCCATTGATGGGATTTTCAGCTGGGACACTGTATGTGTGCAAACAAAATGTCCACTAGTTTGAGACAGGAGGCTCTACAAATCATGGTCTGGTTCTACTGGAGGATTTCGATTGTAACTTCAAGCGCCAAATGGCTGAAACATGAAAATTAGATCACCGCTGACCACTCTAAAAACAGCTCCTATTAAGCAAACAAATTACAGTAAAATCTCAAATCTGTCCCTTACAGGGCCACTTTAAACATTTCTTGAACCAAGCATGACACCAAATTACTTCTATTTCATACATTTATTCCAGCTCATCATTACATTAATCCAGATCTTCCTCATTTTCTTTAACAAGGCTAATGCAATTGTGTGCTATCCTGGAAGATATAGTGATGTTCACTGCTAAGGGGCCATATTTTAACATGGAGAAGTGTGTGGGCCACTGTAAGAACCAAATGCAATGGCCACTCTTCCCCCAAAACCCCCAAAGCCATTGACACAAAGTAAGAACGCAAATATCCAAGCATCCTTTGCACCCATTAATCCTACGTTGGGTAACTGAGTAACTCACCTCCTGAACAACCACCCCCCCCCCCCCCCCCCCGCCCCCCCGCAAAGCCTGTCCACCATCTAAAACGCATATGTCAGGAGTTTAATGGAATACGCTCCACTTGCCTGGATGATTGGGGCTCCAACTATACTCAAAAAGCTCGACACCGTCCAGGACAAAGCAACCCGCTTGGTAGCTCTCCCTTCCACAACCATTCAAACCGTCCACCACCGACGAACAGTGGCAGCCATGTGTACCATCTACAAGATGCACTGCCGTAAGTCACCAAAGTTCCTCAGACAACATCTTCCAAACCCACGAGCACTACCATCTAGAAGGACAAGAGCAGTAGATACCTGGGAACGCCCCCACCTGGAAGTCCCCTCCAAGTCACTCACCATCCTGACTTGGAAATATATTGCCGTTCCTTCACTGTTGCTGGGTCAACATCCTGGAACTCCCTCCCTCACCACACAGTGGGTGTACCTATATATCAACGATTGCTGCAGTTCAAGAAGGCAACTCACCACCACCTTTTGAAGGGCAACTAGGGATGGGCAATAAATGCTGGCCTAACCAGCGATGCCCACATCCCATAAATGAATAAAAAAACAATCCCATCAATTCAAGACTTCCCATTTATTAACAAGCAATTGAGAAAGCCAATAACCAGCCAACTCCCATACCCCCATCTCCATCACCATCTCTAGCCCAACTCTAGCAACCCAAAATGGGTAGGTGGGAAAGCAGCGCAAATCAAACTTAATGTGATTCTTTAAATGAACAGAAACTTCACAACATAACAATTTATCACACACCCAAGTGTGTGTACATCCTGGCAAAGCTTCAGAACTTTACACTTTCTTCTCCAACCACTCCTACAAGGTGCAATCTCTGGGGTTTCAGTCAAGGTGGAGGAAGGCTATTCAGATCCCTGCTCTGTCTCCTGAAATGTTTTTGGTTGATGGTATAATAACCTGCATGCGACACAGGGGGCGGGGTCCATTGTTTTCCCCTTGTGTCTAGAGGAGTAGGAGATCCCCCGTTAAATAAAGGGCTGCTAGCCATGTTGTATAAAAGATTGGCCAATAAGGAACTGACCGACACAGAGAGAGGCCCCGGTGAGGTATTACCGCGCCCCTTGTATATAATTGCCTTGTAAATACATTTCTTCTTTGTTCACTGGTTGGATTCCCCTCTCCTTTATTGAAGATGATATCTGAACTTTGGAGTCCATGAGAACCTTCCCAGAGACGCCTCCACCTGCACCTGTGCAGGAGCAGATTCATCCATCAGGATAAGAGGCTGAAGAATCATAGAATTTCATAGAATTTACAGTGCAGAAGGAGGCCATTCAGCCCATCGAGTCTGCACCGGCTCTTGGAAAGAGCACCCTACCCAAGGTCAACAACTCCACCCTATCCCCATAACCCAGTAACCCCACCCAAACTAAGGGCAATTTTGGACACTAAGGGCAATTTATCATGGCCAATCCACCTAACCTGCACATCTTTGGACTGTGGGAGGAAACCGGAGCACCCGGAGGAAACCCACACACACACGGGGAGGATGTGCAGACTCCGCACAGGCAGTGACCCAAGCCGGAATCGAACCTGGGACCCTGGAGCTGTGAAGCGATTGTGCTATCCACAATGCTACCGTGCTGCCCCTATGCTACCGTTCTGCCCCTGAAGTGGGTAAAAAGTAGAAGCAGTTTGAGGCAAGGCACTTTTCACCTTCATCCATCTCATGGGCTAGCCGTACTTCACTTTTATCACTAAGTTGGAGAACAGATTAGTGCAGGTCAGTGACACACTATAAAGGTAGCTATATCCCATATAAAATGGTGGACATGCTAACATACAGGCTGACGCCTTCAAGGATAAATTTGATTTCCGTGATTGCTGTTCCACAGAGCTGGCCACACAATCCATAAATGCTTGAGGTGGACTCCGCCAGCGTTTCTGAAATCAGGTTAATGTGCTTGGAAGGCCTGCCAAGATGCTGCAGATTTCTGTGGCTCTTTAATTATCCATTTTTCATTGTTTTCCCCGAGAGTACAGCACCTATGAGAAGTTGAACAAAGTAAAGGTGAAGGCCCTGGCAGACAGAGAATATAGGAATTGGTACTGATTAGGGAAATTGTTGCAACTTATCATTATGAAGATAATAAAATTTCACTCATTGCTGAAATTCTGTCCCCATGGCTATGTTTTTTGATAAGTGGTTGGATTATGTTTAATTCTGCTGCCAGGTGGTTGGGAGGTCCCCATATCCCTACCTCCAATAGTAAGGTCTGCCATTGACCACAAGAACTTCGTCCTCATAGTTCTGTTAATAATCACCTTCTGTTCTCTCCCTCTCTTTTTGGCACAGTTCAGCAGATTGAAGTTAAAGTCCGCTGATTGGCATGTTTATTGTGGTGTTTCTCAGCGGCTGCAGCGCCAAGAAACATCCTGATAGCCAACAACACTTTGTCATTTTTTTTGCCCACGGGGAGTTTCTCCCTGCCGAGGTCCCTTTCCTCCTGGTGAGCAAAGACTCCTCGCAGAATGGAGCGCCATTGTGTCTGGTAGCCCCAATACTTCCCTCCCCCCCTTTAGGTAACCCCTTTTTTCCGGTGACACCTTCACCCCCCCAACCTTGGAGAGGCACCCGGATCGCTCCCCCCCCCTCACCCCCCATCACCCGCGTCGAGTTAGCAAGGACCTCCTCAGGCCTGACCCCTGGCAGTGCCAACTTGGCACCTGGGCATTCTTACACTTCCAGCCTGGCACTCTGGTAGCAAAACCCAGGCACTCAAGGTGTGAGGCTTGCAGTTCCAGGGTGCGAAGGTTGGCAGTGCCAAGGTACCCATGTGCCTGGGGGAGTGCCAGGATGCAGCTCTGCCCTGGCCCCGACTACGCAGGAGTCTCCAATGGCCTGGGAGATCCCCCCAGGTGCCGTTACATTGGTTCATGTTTGCGTGTACCAGTACTAACCAGCACACTGGTGAGGTCTCTCAGGCGTGGACTGTGAGTCAGGGGCATTGTGTGATTCCGGCGTCCAGGTATTTAAATAGCCATTAGGATCATTTAAATATTCAGATCTGGATCTCACTCAGCGAGGGCGAGATGCAGATTCCGCCGGGCCGAGCAAGTCGGGTGACTCACTGTCGGCCTGGCGCGGAGCAAGATTTGGGGCTCGCACGTGATTCACCCTTTGCATCAGACTCCGTGCTGGGCGCAATGGGATTGCTGAATTGCACCCCTTGTGCTTTAAGCTCTCTTCTCTTTTGACAGGAGGAGCCACATCTAACACGTGAGTACAAAAGGCAATAAAAAATAATAATTAATTGTTGGCCGATACCTCAGGGAATTATAAATGAAAGGTGAAGACCAGTTGTACAGAGGTTTCTTCAGACCTCAACTGGCAATAATTGGACGTCATATAATCTTCCATGGTCGAACAAGTTGACTGATGACGTGACTGGAGGCCAAGGGTACTCAGAAAGTTTTATGAGTCAACAGTTTTGTCCAGTGATCACTTTATGCCTTTCACTGACTGAGCCAGGTGTCAGTGCTAAACATTTACTTTCAAAATTTGTTTTTTTTTTAATTAATTCATGGGATGTGGGTGAACAAGCATTTATTGTCCATTTATTGAACTGATTGGCTTGCAGGGCCATTTCAGAGGCCATTTAAGGAGTCACATGTCGGCCAGGCCAGATAAGGACGGCAGATGTCTTTCCCTAGAATGCTTTTGAAGCCATTGTCAGTGGAACATGTTCCTCAGAGCATTACCCTGGGTCTCTGGATTACTAGCCCAGTGACAATGTCACTAGACCACTGCCTCCCCTAATGACACCACTTGAGTTGATCTAAATCCCAAGCTTATTCACATTCAAGCAAACTGTATTGTATTATTGACCCAGAAAATATTATCTTGTATTTCGCTGTATTGCAAAAGCTCTGAATGTGAAATTCAACTAAAAATGTTCAGTGTTCAACATGTTTTACATTACGTTATGTTACTTTGCTGAAGTTAAATATTCTGTGCTCCAGCAGTAGAAAACATTTAATTGCAGCACTGTATTAAAACAAGTTCACAAATCCCAGGGCAGGCATTTTGAATTTTTAAAAGACAACGAGCTATGGACTTACCCATAATTGACAATGCACTAATTACGTTCAAATCATGAAACTACTGGCAAACTGGATGCCATTATACGTTGCACATTTCAGCAATCATTTTAATTAATTCCCAGTGGATGTTCTTACAAAGTAGGCATTTTGCTACCTTGACCTTTTTCACCAGGTCAATGGGATATCCATAAACTATGCAGAGTATTTTCCACAGTATGATTAAGGATTATAAAATTCAATTTCTACTGTTACTTTAGAGATTCTGGCTTCAATGTGTACAGCGATGGAGCAGGGAGGGGGCGGCTGAAGCAGGCTGAAGAGCTCAGCAAGGCCGAGCATGTGGACATCCAGCAGAGTTAAAGTGTAAGATGATATTATAATTCCTTTATTCGTATTTCCATCCAGCAGCCAACCATATTGACAGGCAGGAAAACCTGCCGCAGGAGGCGGTAGACGGGGACTTTTGGGCATCTTCGTCTTTGGCAATCAGAAGATGGAGAGGTTGCAGAATCTTTAGTTGGGGTGAGGGTGGAAATCCTCAGAGGAAGGAAGAAAGCTGTGGGTGGACCCTCTTCCAATCAGAAGTGGAAACCCCCCTCCCATTGTCAATGATTGTAAATGACATTGGTCCTTGTGATAGCCTGCTCCATGCAGCATGCCTTTGTATAGTTTGTTCTTATTTTCTGTTTTCTGTTATTAACCAATCCTCAGTTGATGCTGAGCTATTATCCCCAGTGCCATATGCTCTAATTTTGTGCAACAACATTGTGGCAATTTATTAAATGATTTTTGAAAATGCAGGTATATTATCCACCCTGCCAGATTTGTCAAACAGCACATTTCTTTCATAAATCTGTGTTGATTATGCTCAATTATATATGATTTTTCAGTGCCCTGTTAACATGTTTTAATAATAGATTCTAGCAGTCTCCTGATGTCTGGATAACTGGCTGACCATTTCATGGCAGGAATTCTCCTGTCGTTGCGATTCAATTTTCCCGCCGGCAGCGCACCCCGTCAGCGTGTGGAGTGGTTACAATGGGAAATCCCATCGACAACCTGTGGGATGATAGAATCCCGTTTCCAACGAACAGCACATCGCCGACAAAAACATGGCTGGGGAATGGGAGAATGCTACCTCATGTTTATTTTTAGAATAGATAGAACAGTACAGCACAGAACAGGCCCTTCAGCCCTCAATGTTGTGCCATGATCACCCTACTCAAACCCACGTATCCACCCTATACCCGTAACCCAACAATATCCCCCTTAACCTTACTTTTATTAGGACACTACGGGCAATTTAGCATGGCCAATCCATCTAACCCGCACATCTTTGGACTGTGGGAGGAAACCGGAGCACCTGGAGGAAACCCACGCACACAGGGGGAGGACGTGCAGACTCCACACAGACAGTGACCCAGCCGGGAATCGAACCTGGGACCCTGGAGCTGTGAAGCATTTATGCTAACCACCATGCTACCCTGCTGCCCCTGCTGCTCTCTCCATCCTTTGTTGAATAGCAAGAAGGCTTGCTGTCTTCCAATCCACAGGAGTCATTCCGGAAGCTAGGGGGTTCTGGTTGTCAAACAGGCATTGGCGTAACAAGTTGATATTGGGCACGATGTAATGGCCGCACCATGCTTAAGCGAGAGAGCGACGAGGCTGTTAAATCGCGCAAGGCCAAAAGCAGGGACAGCTTTGGGTCCAGATCTGTTTGCAATCCACTGGCCTGCTCCCGTTGGCAAAATCAGGATCCCGCAAGAAACCAATAACCACCACTTAAGCCCAATCTCCATACAATTAGCAGGAGCGACCCCTATCTAACCCAACAACTAGTCATGTGGGTGACGATTGTATGTCTATTTAAAAGTTTGAAGCTGGTGGAAGGGCTGCTGCGGGGACCCGGGGAGGTGAGTAACCATGTTCGCTCACAGGCAAAGAGCCTGGTGGCATTGGGGTTGCTGTCCTGATGCTGGGCGGGGGGGGGGGGGCGTGAACTTTCGGGGGAGTCAGCCTCAGTCGGGGTGGGCTGCCGACCAGGGGGGAGGGGATGTTAGCGGACCACAGGAGTGGCTGCCCATGGCCTGGCGAGACTTGGAAGGGGGAGATCGGTGTCTCAGCGCCCGCAAATCTGCCATGCCAACCCTGGACTATGTGATCCTGTTCCGGGGTCAAGCCCAGCCCCTGCCCGTCTGCCCTACTGTCCATCCATAACTCCTACTGACCACGGAGGCCGCTGGCCGTGCGGCTGAAGGCTATTACTAATGGGCATTGGCATTCATAGTTAAGTGAGCACTTCACAATCCCAAGTGGATCCCTGTGGGTTGGCGTGCCCTGTAGCATGTGGGAGTTATTGGCCAATCAAGCCATGATGCCTGGACACTGTGCCTGAACACTGTGGAAGGCACCACCTAAGATGAAGTGTCCAGCATCCAAACACCCTGGGGCTAGGCCCCAGCACCAGAGATATCTCTGCGACAGATATTACAAAGGTGGGTGAGTGCAGCGGGGAGGGAACCAGCGCCCTGTCCAGGTAACGTTACGTTCAGGTGTCTGGGTATAGGGTGTGGCATCCGGTGTGCTGGGGCCCCCGCAGCAGCCGGGGGTACATGGGCAGTGCATGTCAGATGGGGGGGGGTTGGAGGAGCAATGTGGGACCAGAGGGTCCCCGGGTGGAAAACACCGCTGGTTGTCGGTCTGATACCCTCACCCAATCCTGACAGATATTACACAGGATGGATGATTTCTTGGACCCCGCAGAACGTGCCCTACTGGTGCTGCTGACAGGCCAGGTAGCCAGACGCTGGAGGAGGAGGAGGCAGCAGCATCGACAGAGGCTCAATGCCCATGTGCAGGGTCCCGCCCCATACCCTAAAGACCCAGCCACCCACCAGGCGAGGGAGGGACCCAGAGGGGGAGGCCCGTAATGGTCCAAGGTGTACAGACGTTGCTGGTCTTTCGAACAGTTGACGGACAGCGCGTGCCACTGGAGGCTCTGCAGCAACAAGGAGATGGTGCAACACAAATGCCATGTCTTGATGGACTTCGCATCACGTGGAGGAGGAGGGTACCGACTCCCAAGCCATCAAGTTCACCGCAGCCCTGAACCTCTACATCTATGGATCATTCCAGGTCTCAAGAGGGGACTTGTGTGGCATCTCACAAGCTCCAGCCCACAAGTGCATCCGGGAAGTCACAGATGTTCTGTTTGTCTGGGCAGAAGAGTATATAACCTTAAACATAGACCAGGCCCAACAAGATGTCCGGGCAGCAGAATTTTCTGGCATCACTGGGATGCCCCAGGTTCATGGATTAATAGATGGCATGCATGACACCTTGCGCGCACCGGACCATTTGGGAATGCCCCACATGAACAGGAAGGTGCTCCACTTCCTGAACATCCAGCTCGTGTGCGACCACCACATGAAAATCATGCTTCCCAGGGAGTGTGCACGGCAGCTATATCCTGGGGTAGTCGGATATCCCCGGCTTCTTCAAGGACCAGCCAGTTGGCTCTGGGGAGATAAGGGGTACCCGCTGAGGACCGGCGTGGAGGCCGGAGACCAATGAGGATACCCGATACAAGGAGGTCTCTGCAGCCACATGTGCTGCCATTGAGCAGTGCATTGGACTCCTCAGAATGTGGTTCTGATGCCTCGACCGCTCTGGTGGTGTCATGATATGCAGACATGCACATAATGAGATACAGACAGTCAGCTAATGAACACAGAGAACAGGACATAACCAATCAGCAGGCAGAACACTTGGGGGTGGTTTCCCACTATAAAAGGCACGAGGCACTCACACTCCGCCTCTTTCGACTGGGACACCTACAGGGCGGGATTCTCCGTTGCCCCTCGTAACGCGGGTTTCCGGCGAGAAAAATCGGTGTTAATGACTCCGGCGTCGGGGCCTTCTTTAAGGCCGCTATTCTCCGTTCCCGGAGGGGCTAGCAGCTGACTGACGCGATACGCGTCAGTTTCACCAGCTGCGGAAGTGGTGAGACCCGGCGTTTTTTGGAGGATAAGGAGGAGAGAGACAGACCCGGCATTTGGGGGGGGGGGGGGGGGTGTGTGTGTTCCGGCATTTTGGGGGGGGGGGGTGTGTTCCGGCATTTTGGGGGGGGGGGGGGGTGTGTGTTTCCGGCATTTTGGTGGGGGGGGGGGGTGTGTTCCGGCATTTTGGGGGGGGGGGTGTGTGTTTCCGGCATTTTGGGGGGGGGTGTCTTCCGGCATTTTGGGGGGGGGGGGTGTGTGTTCCGGCATTTTGGGGGGGGGGTGTGTGTTCCGGCATTTTGGGGGGGGGGTGTGTGTTCCGGCATTTTGGGGGGGGGGGGTGTGTTCCGGCATTTGGGGGGGGGGTGTGTTCCGGCATTTGGGGGGGGGTGTGTTCCGGCATTTGGGGGGGGTGTGTTCCGGCATCGGGGGGGGGGGGTGTGTTCCGGCATTTGGGGGGGGGGTGTGTTCCGGCATTTGGGGGGGGGGGGTGTGTTCCGGCATTTGGGGGGGGGTTTGGGGGCAGCGGCGGGCAGAGAGGGGGGGCGATGGATGCCCGGGGCCAACGCACCGTCGCCCCCCCCTCTGTACGCCGCTGCCCCCTACCCCAACCCCCCCCTCACCACCCCCTACCTCAACCCCCCCCCTCACCACCCCTACCTCAACCCCCCCCCTCACCACCCCTACCTCCCTCCCCACCACCCCTACCTCCCTCCCCACCACCCCTACCTCCCTCCCCACCACCCCTACCTCCCTCCCCACCACCCCTACCCCCCTCCAACGCCGGGTCCCCCCCCTCCCCCCAACGCCGGGTCCCCCCCCTCCCCCCAACGCCGGGTCCCCCCCCTCCCCCCAACGCCGGGTCCCCCCCCTCCCCCCAACGCCGGGTCCCCCCCCTCCCCCCAACGCCGGGTCCCCCCCCTCCCCCCAACGCCGGGTCCCCCCCCTCCCCCCAACGCCGGGTCCCCCCCCTCCCCCCAACGCCGGGTCCCCCCCTCCCCCAACGCCGGGTCCCCCCCTCCCCCAACGCCGGGTCCCCCCCCCCCTCCCCCAACGCCGGGTCCCCCCCCCTCCCCCAACGCCGGGTCCCCCCCCTCCCCCAACGCCGGGTCCCCCCCCCCCTCCCCTCCCCCAACGCCGGTCCCCCCCCCCCTCAATGCCGGTACCCACACCCCGTCCCCCTCCCTCTGAAGGCCGGGACCCACACCCCCCCCCTCTCTCCTCCTCCCCCCCTCCCTCTCTCCTCCTCCCCCCCTCCCTCTCTCCTCCTCCCCCCCTCCCTCTCTCCTCCTCCCCCCCTCCCTCTCTCCTCCTCCCCCCCTCCCTCTCTCCTCCTCCCCCCCCCCCTCTCTCCTCCTCCCCCCCTCCCTCTCTCCTCCTCCCCCCCCTCCCTCTCTCCTCCTCCCCCCCCTCCCTCTCTCCTCCTCCCCCCCCTCCCTCTCTCCTCCTCCCCCCCTCCCTCTCTCCTCCTCCCCCCCCTCCCTCTCTCCTCCTCCCCCCCTCCCTCTCTCCTCCTCCCCCCCTCCCTCTCTCCTCCTCCCCCCCTCCCTCTCTCCTCCTCCCCCCCTCCCTCTCTCCTCCTCCCCCCCTCCCTCTCTCCTCCTCCCCCCCTCCCTCTCTCCTCCTCCCCCCCCTCTCTCCTCCTCCCCCCTCCTCCCTCTCTCCTCCTCCCCCCCTCCCTCTCTCCTCCTCCCCCCCCCTCTCTCCTCCTCCCCCCCTCCCTCTCTCCTCCTCCCCCCCTCCCTCTCTCCTCCTCCCCCGCCCTCCCTCTCTCCTCCTCCCCCCCCTCCCTCTCTCCTCCTCCCCCCCCCCCATCCTTCCTCTGTTAGTGGGGGGGGGGGGGGTGCGGCGTTAGTGGGGGTGTGGGGGTGCGGCGTTGGAGGGGGGCAGGGGTGGTGGAGGGGGGTAGGGGTGGTGAAGGGGGTAGGGGTGGTGAAGGGAGGGGGTTGGGGTAGGGGCAGCTGCGTGCAGAGGGGGGGCGACGGTGCGTTGGCCCCGGGCATCCGTCGCCTCCCTCCTCTGCACGCCGCTGCCCCTACCCCAACCCCCTCCCCTCACCACCCCTCCCCCCTTCACCACCCCTACCCCACTCCAACGCCGCACCCACCCCCCCACTAACGCCGCACCCCCCCCCCCCCACTAACGGAGGAAGGAAGGGGGGGAGGAGGAAGGAAGGGGGGAGGAGGAAGGAAGGGGGGGAGGAGGAGAGAGGGGGGGGTGTGGGTACCGGCCTTCAGAGGGAGGGGGACGGGGTGTGGGTTGCGGCGTTGAGGGTGGGGGGTTGCGGCGTTGAGGGGGGGGGACCCGGCGTTGAGGGGGGGGGGACCCGGCGTTGTTGACGGGGGGGGGGGACCCGGCGTTGAGGGGGGGGGACCCGGCGTTGAGGGGGGGGACCCGGCGTTGAGGGGGGGGGGACCCGGCGTTGAGGGGGGGGGGGAACCCGGCGGTGAGGGGGGGGGGCCCGGCGTTGAGGGGGGGGGGGACCCGGCGTTGAGGGGGGGGGTTGCGGCGTTACGAGAGATGGGGGGCGGCGTTGGGGGGGGTAAGGGTGGTGGGGAGGGGGGTAGGGGCGTTGGAGGGAGGTAGGGGTGGTGAGGGGGGGGGGTGGTTAGGGTAGGGGGCAGCGGCGTACAGGGGGGGGGGCGACGGTGCGTTGGCCCCGGGCATCCGTCGCCCCCCCCTCTCTGCCCGCCGCTGCCCCCAAACCCCCCCGATGCCGCAACCCACCCCCCCGATGGCCGCAACCCCCCGATGGCCGCAACCCCCCGATGGCCGCAACCCACTCCCTCGATGGCCGCAACCCCCCCCGATGGCCGCAACCCACTCCCCCGATGGCCGCAACCCCCCCGATGGCCGCAACCCCCCGATGGCCGCAACCCACTCCCCCGATGGCCGCAACCCACTCCCCCGATGGCCGCAACTCACCCCCCCGATGGCCGCAACCCCCCGATGGCCGCAACCCCCCGATGGCCGCAACCCACTCCCCCGATGGCCGCAACCCCCCGATGGCCGCAACCCACTCCCCGATGGCCGCAACCCCCCCGATGGCCGCAACCCACCCCCCCGATGGCCGCAACCCACCCCCCCGATGGCCGCAACCCACCCCCCCGATGGCCGCAACCCACCCCCCCGATGGCCGCAACCCACCCCCCCGATGGCCGCAACCCACTCCCCCGATGGCCGCAACCCCCCCGATGGCCGCAACCCACTCTCCCGATGGCCGCAACCCCCCCGATGGCCACAACCCCCCCGATGGCCGCAACCCACCCCCCCGATGGCCGCAACCCCCCCGATGGCCGCAAACCCCCGATGGCCGCAACCCACTCCCCCGATGGCCGCAACCCACTCCCCCGATGGCCGCAACCCACCCCCCCGATGGCTGCAACCCAACCCCCCGATGGCCGCAACCCACCCCCCCGATGGCCGCAACCCCCCCGATGGCCGCAACCCACCCCCCCGATGGCCGCAACCCACCCCCCCATGCCGCAACCCACCCCCCCCCTGCCGCAACCCACCCCCCCCATGCCGCACCCCACCCCCCCATGCCGCAACGCCCCCCCCATGCCGCAACCCCCCCCCATGCCGCAACCCACCCCCCCCCCCATCCCGCAACCCCCCCCCCCCCCATGCCGCAACCCACCCCCGACACTGAACGGCGTCAACCATCATCAATGGTTGACGCCGTTTTAAATCAACTGTGATTTTCGCCGACGTGACCCGTGGCCACGTCGGCGGGACTTCGGCCCATCCGGGCCGGAGATTTAAGGTCAGTGCAAATAAAATGAAATCCCGCCGGCGCCAGCTGTTTTCACAGGCTGCCGGCGGGATTTGCACAACGCCGGTTTTTTACCGGCGGGAGAATTCGAAAACCTGCGGGAGCGGAAATAACGCCGCTTCCCGCCAATTCTCCGACCCTGCGTGGGGTCGGAGAATCCCGCCCAGGGTGTATATATCACATAACACCTCCAGGACGTGGCTCAGAGCTAGTCTGGTTCAGAGTAATCACACTTAGGTTAGCAGAGAGTCGAACTCACAGAAAACTGTGCTAACTGTGTGACAGATTCAATAAATCATATTGAACTAACTTCAAGGTCTGGAGTATCTTTCAGTTAAAGTTGCATCCAGTTGCAGCCTGTGTCATCTCAGTGTGCCTAACATGACATGATACCAGAAGATTGCTATCCCTAGGTGGTTTACCTCAATCTGTTCCGTGACGACCAGCAAATGTATCCCGGCACCATGGAGAAGTTCCAGGCTCCTCAACAGCTGCGGACCACCGGCAATCTCAGTGCCAACTGGCGGACTTTCAAGCCAAAGTTTCTGCTGTATATTGAAGCTTCAGACCTCGTAGGTGCGTCTGATGCCAGGAAGATCGCGCTTCTCCTCTCAACAGCGGGATCAAGCCATCCAACTCTTCAACTCGTTTAACTTCACCGAAGGCCAGGACAAGACAAAGTTTCAGACCATCCTGGACAAGTTTGATAGTCATTGTGAAGTGGACACCAATGAAATCTTCAAGCGCTACGTATTCAAACAACGTCTTCAAGGTAAAGATGAATCTTTCAACTCCTTCTTAACTAATCTCCGTCTACTAATGCTGTCCTGCAACTTTGGTGATATTGCTGACTCCATGATCAGAGACCAAATTGTTTTTGGAGTGCATTCTGATCCTCTGAGAGAGCAGCTTTTAAAAATCATGCATATGACCCTGTCAGTAGCGATTGAAAATATACAGTGCATGAGCACACCAAAAATCGGTATTCCCAATACAAATCGGCTGAAAATGAGAAACTTGTGTCTCACGAGACAGAGAGTGTACAGGCCATCACCTGGATGCAGCGCCTCAGCATTGATGAAAGCGGCCATTTCGCACGCTCTTCCCAGAGCCCCTCACATGCGCGATGCGAATGGGATAACGAAGCGGCCGATCACCACACTGCGCAGGTGCGAACGTCTGCCGAACGCACTGTGCCTGTACGACGATGAACGGGGCATAATGACGCCATGACATGCCCGAACTGCGGCACCGCCCACTTAAAGAAACACTGCCCCGCAAGAGGCAGGCGATGTTTAAATTGCGGAAAGCCTGGACGCTATGCAGCCTTGTGCAGGTCTGCACGACCAGTCAAGGGCCAGCGCTCCCAATTCCAATGCAGGTGCGTTCGGGGTGTACAACAAAGTTTACAGGATTCTGATCCTGGCAGCACAACGGATCCAGAGGACGATTGCCTGGAGTCCCTATACCGTGTGGGCATCATTACCACACGTGAACATGCCTCACCGACATCATCACGAAGCCTGTCCATCCTCCCTGTGGATTCTGTGGATGAATGGCGTGCGGTGATGCAAGTAAATCAATGCTCTATCCAGTTCAAGCTGGACACAGATGCTTCTGCCAATCTCCTTTCACAGGCAGATTTCAACCGCATCAACCGCATACATGTTGGGCAGCACGGTAGCATGGTGGTTAGCATAAATGCTTCACAGCTCCAGGGTCCCAGGTTCGATTCCCGGCTGGGTCACTGTCTGTGCGGAGTCTGCACGTCCTCCCCATGTGTGCGTAGGTTTCCTCCGGGTGCTCCGGTTTCCTCCCACAGTCCAAAGATGTGCGGGTTAGGTGGATTGGCCATGCTAAATTGTCCGTAGTGTCCTAAAAAGTAAGGTTAAGTGGGGGGTTGTTGGGTTACGGGTATAGGGTGGATACGTGGGTTTGAGTAGGGTGATCATGGCTCGGCACAACATCGAGGGCCGAAGGGCCTGTTCTGTGCTGTACTGTTCTATGTTCTATGTTCTAAGAAGCCACCCAAGTCCTTCCAGCAGCCTGCCAGCTCCTGGATTATAACGGCAATACCATCACAGCACTGAGATCCTGCCATCTGCTCGTCTCCAACAGGAGCATTCACGCAAGGCTAAGGTTTGAAATCGTCAAGCCAGACAGGGCCTCCCTACTCGGCGCACATGCATGCAAGCAGCTAAACCTTGAGCAGTGGGTCTACACAATGACCTCCCCCCAACGTGGATCTTCAAGCCGGCATCGGCAACATCCTCGCTCAGTACCCGGATGTGTTTGACGGGATGGGCACTCTGCCATATCACTACCAGATCCTGCTGTGGCCTGATGCCATGCCTGTGGTCCACACATCATGCCGGGTCCTGGCTCCACTGAAGGAGCACCTGAAGGCACAGCTCAAGGATCTTCAGGACCAGTGCATCATTTCTAAAGTTACGGAACTGCCAGATTGGGTCAGCTCGATGGTATGGGTAAAAAAGCCTCCGGGGAGCTGCGCATCTGCATTGATCCCAAGGATCTCAACCAGAATATAATGCGGGAACACTACCCCATCCCGAAGCGGGAGGAACTCACAAGTTAGATGGCACATGCCCGGTTTTTCACAAAGTTAGATGCGTCACATGGATTCTGGCAAATCCAGCTGGATGAGTCCAGCAGAAGGCTCTGCACCTTCAACACACCGTTTGGCAGGTACTGCTATAACCGTATGCATTGTCTCAGCCTCGGAGATCTTCCATAGAATCATGGAGCAGATGATGGAGGGCATTGAAGGGGTTCGTGTGTATGTGGACAACGTTATCATATGGTCCACAACCCCCGAAGAGCACATCTCTCGTCTCCAGCAGGTATTCCGCCGTGCCCATGCCAATGGCCTCAAGCTGAACAGGGCCAAATGTTGCTTTGGCATGTCGACACTTAAGTTCTTCGGTGACCAGATATCTCAGCAGGGTGTGCGCCGGACACAGACAAGGTCAAGGCCAACGAAGCCATGAAGGCCCCTGAAGACAAGAAGGCGGTGCTGTACTTGCTAGGCATGGTATACTTTTTGGGCAAGTTCATCCCAAACCTGGCCTCACACACCACAGCCCTCAGACACCTGATGAAAAAGTCTTTGAGTGGCAGGCAGCTCATCAAGCAGAGTGGTTGGAGCTGAAAGCCAAGCTCACCACTGCACCTGTATTGGCATTTTTTGACCCTGACAGGGAAACATAAATCTCGACAGATGCGAGCCAGGACGGCATTGGCGCAGTGTTGCTCCAGCACGATAACACCTCATCCTGTGCACCGGTTGCCTGCGCATCACGGGCGATGACACCCACCAAGCAGCGGTACGCTCAAATTGAAAAGGAATGCCTGGGTCTTCTCACTGGAATGATCAAGTTCCACGATTATGTCTACGGCATGCCGACATTCACTTTTGAGACGGATCATAGGCCTCTGGTCCACATTGTCCACAAGGACCTGAATGACATGACGCCCCGGCTGCAGCGCATCCTCCTCAGACTTAGAAGGTACGACTTTGAACCAGTGTACGTGCCTGGCAAGGAGCTCATTATTGCGGATGCCTTGTCCCGCTCTATATCCTTGCCTAGTGAACCGTCAGCATGCATCCAACAGATTGAATTACAGGTGCAGCTGTGGGCCAGCAACCTCCCGGCGTCGGATGAAAAGATGATTCACATTCGCGACGAGACAGCCAAAGGCCCTCTTCTGCAGCGTGTCATACGCCACCTCACCAATGGCCGGCAAAAAGGGCAGTGCCCTCAATTCTTCAATGTGATGGACGACCTGACGGTGGTTGATGAATCCTCCTCAAGCTGGACTGCAATGTCATTCCACTCAGTCTCCAGAGCTTGGTGCTCCGGCAAATCCACGAGGGACATCTGGATGTCGAGAAGTGCAGGCACAGAGCCAGGAAAGCTGTCTACTGGCCTGGGATTAGTCAGGACATCTCAAATATGGTCCTCAACTGTCCACCTATCTCCGCTTCCAGCCAGCACAGAGCAAGGAGACGCTTCAGCAGCACAAAATCGTGACCCCCCCATGGTCCAAGGTGGGCATCGACCTCTTTCACACCAATGGTCGTGATTATGTGTTAATCATTGATTATTTTTCCAACTACCCAGATGTCGTGAAGCTCTCGGATCTCACATCCAAGACCGTCATCAAGGCCTGTAAGGAGACGTTCTCCAGGCATGGTATTCCACTCACTGCCATGAGTGACAACGGTCCTTGCTTCAGCAGCCAAGAATGGTCAAGATTTGCCCAGTCATATCAGTTTAACCACGTCAATTCCAGCTCACAGTACCCGCAGTCCAACGGAAAGGTTGAGAAAGGGGTGCACATGGTGAATCAGCTCATCTGCAAGGCCGCGGATTCTGCTTCTGACGTCAACCTTGCGCTGCTTGTGTACAGAGCAACCCCTCTGTCTACCGGCATGTCACCGGCTCAACTCTTGATGAACAGGGACCTGCGGACGACTCTTCCAGCCATACACTTGCCTGACCTGGATCACCTCCCGGTGCTGCAGAAGGTGCAGAATCTTAGGGACTGGCAAAAGCAGGGCTATGATGCTCATGCCACGGATATGCCTGTGCTATCCCCGGCGGATGCTGTTCGGATCAAGCTACCTGATGGAGGCTGGTCAGCTCCAGCTATTGTTGTTTGACAGGCTGCTCCTCGATCGTATGTTACGCCTATGGCTCTGTTGTGCGGCGAAACAGACGGGCACTGCGCACAGTTGCCTGCCCGCAACCACATTCTTCGTTGTTTCCATCTATTATTGTGCCACCTCCTGATACCTCGAACCACAAGGCCACCAATCAGGCTTCAATCCCACCTGTCAAGGCGCCGTCGTCTCCACCACCACCTCTCCGATGGTCGACCAGGATCAGACGCAAGCCCCAGGGACTGGACTGATGACCATTTGTTTTGTTTGCTATGTTCTGTTTTCGTACATTAGACACCTGTTTTCACATGTACATGTGTTCCCTTCTGCCATAGTATGTAAATAAGTTAGTTTTTCGACCTACACATGTAAGTACTTTCACATATTCTGCAGAAAAACATTTCAAAAGGGGAGATGTCATGATATTGCAGACATGCACATAATGTGATTGTGGTGATACAACCACTGTAGATATGTGTGCTTGCAGTAGAAGGATGTATGGCCGTACCTGTAATACAGGTTTCTCCGGTAAGCCCCTGCCGGCTAGCTCCGCCCACAGTGAGCTTGTGTATAAATATGCGTTAGCTTCACTGAGATACTTTTCTACAGCTGCCGCCGGAGGAATAGCATCTCACAGCAATAAAGCCTCTCTTGTACTTCACTCAAGTCTTTGTGTACAATTGTTAGCGCCACAATTTATTGCTGTGAGATTTTCCTTACACCCTGGACATCAGGATCAACCCTGACCGCCTGTAGCTGGATCCGCCGTCGCCCCACGCAGTAGATGAGACACTGCCTTTCCAAGTAGAGAGCGACGCTTCAGATGTTGCCCTTGCCGCCACACTGAATCCGGCAGGCAGACCCGTGGCATTCTTTTCCCGCACCCTCCACACCTCCGAAATTCGACACTCCTCTGTTGAAAAGGAGGCCCAAGCAATCGTTGAAGCGGTGCGGCACTGGAGGCATTACCTGGCCAGCAGGAGATTCACTCTCCTCACTGACCAACGGTCGGTAGTCTTCATGTTCAACAACACGCAGCGGGGCAAGATCAAAAATGACAAAATTGTGCAGTGGAGAATCGAGCTCTCCACCTATAACTACGAGATCTTGTATCGCCCCGGCAAGCTCAACGAGCCCCCAGACGCCCTCTCCCGAGGTACTTGTGCCAGCGCACAAGTGAACCAGTTCCGTGCCTTGCACTAGAGCCTTTGCCATCTGGGGGTCACTCGTTTGTACCATATAATCAAAGCCCGCAATCTGCCCTACTCCGTCAAGGAAGTGCGGAAAGTCACCAGAGACTGCCAGGTCTGTGCCGAGTGCAAGCCGCACTTCTACCGGCCAGATCGTATGCGCCTGGTTAAAGTGTCCCGCCTCTTTGAACGCCTCAGCGTAGATTTCAAAGGGCCCCTCCCCTCCACCGACCAGAACACCTACATCCTTAGTGTGGTTGATGAATTTTCTAGGTTCCCCTTCGCCATCCCATGTCCGGGTATGACATCTGCCACCGTCATCAAGGCCCTGGATTCCATTTTTGCTCTGTTCGGTTTCCCCGACTACATCCACAGTGACAGGGGATCCTCATTCATGAGTGATGAGCTGCGTACGTTCCTGCTCAGCAGGGATATCGCCTCCAGCAGGACGACCAGCTACAACCCCCGGGGAAACGGGCAGGTAGAGAGGGAGAACGGGACGGTATGGAGGGCTGTCCAGCTGGTCCTATGGTCCAGGAACCTCCCAGCTCGCTGGCAGCAGGTCCTCCCTGACACACTCCATTCCATTCGGTCACTACTGTGCACCGCAACTAACAGTACACCCCATGAACGTGTTTTTGCCTTCCCTAGGAAGTCTACATCCGGGGTGTCACTCCCGACTTGGCTCACGACTCCGGGCCCAGTCCTTCTCCGTAGGCATGTCAGGCACCACAAGGCGGAACCCCTGGTGGACAAAGTACGCCTGCTCCACGCCAACCCCCAGTATGCCTACGTGGAGTTCCCCGATGGCCACCAGGACACAGTCTCGCTACGGGACTTGGCTCCCTCAGGTGCCAATCCCACGCCCTTCCCTCCCCCCCCCCCCCCCGTGCCATCCTCCTTTTCCCCGGTGCCCCCGTATTCGTCCCCACCGGGTCCATCCCTCGTCTCCCTGCCCATACTGAAGGACACGGAAGATTCCAGCTCGCTCTCGGAGTCATCCCGTCACTGGCCAGCACCAACACCGCCAACACCTGTACCGTCGTCGCCAACACCGCCTGTGCCGACGTCGCCACCACAGCTACGCCGATCACAACGGAACGTTCGACCGCCGATTCGGCTCAACCTGTGACCTGCTAACCGGATGGACTCTTGGTTTTCTGTTTTTTGGACCTTTTGTACATAGATCATCTTTTGTATTGTAGTTCCACGTCACCCCCGCTGGACTCATTTTTTACCGGGGTGTGAATGTGGGGATACAACCACTGTAGATATGTGTGTTTGCAGTCGGGGGATGTATGGCCGTACGTGTAATACATTTTTCTCCATTAAGCCCCTGCCAGCTAGCTCCGCCCACAGGGAGCTTGTGTATAAAAATGCGCTAGTTTCACTGAGATACTATTCTACAGCTGCCGCTGGAGGAATAGCATACACAGCAATAAAGCCTCTCTTGTACTTCACTCGAGTCTTTGTGTACAATTGTTTGCGCAACAGAGATACAGGCAGGCAGCTAATGAACACAGAGAACAGGACACAACCCATCAGCAGGCAGAACACTTGGGGGTGGTTTCCCACTTTTAAAGGTACAAGGCACTCACACTCCACCTCTTTCCACTGGGACATCTACAGAGTGAGTCAGGATGTATATATCACATAACACCTCCAGCATGTTGCTAAGAGTTAGTCTGGTTCAGTCAGACAGAGTAATCACACTTCGGTTAGCAGAGAGTCAAACTCACAGAGAACTGTGGTAACTGTGTGACAGGTTCAATAAATCATATTGAACTAACTTCAAGGTCTGGAGTATCTTTCAGTTAAAGCTGCATCCAGTTGCAGCCCGTGTTATCTCAGTGTGCTTAACACGACAAATGGCAGGTTTACAAGCAATCTGAACTGCTGCTGAAACTCCCCTCCATTTCACTGGGCAGTTCCCCAAACCCCAGGAAATGCTCCACTTCATATTTGAAGGCAAATTAACAATATTTTTAAAGAACTCATTAATCTCTACTAGATAAATATTAAATCAATGAGTACCTGCCCATTTGTAGTTATTAAATCCTTACGTTGACAACCCAGCGTAAAAATCATAATCATACCACTCACAACCCACTCAACATGGGGGCTAAAAGCACACCATTGCTAGACCAGTCACAGTACAGAGTACATCAGTTCTCAACTAGTCCAGTAGTGTGTATTGCACAGAACAAGGGCCGGGATTCTGTGATCATGAGGCTAAGTTTTGACGCCGTCTGAAACGCCGTCTCATTTTTCGACAGCGTCAAAAGTGCCTCACGATCAGCAATTCTGGCCCCTAATGGGGGCCAGCACAGTGGTGGAGCGATCTCAGTGCTCTTAACACGACAGGTGGTACACCCCCCAGAAGGTCACCTGCTTTGTGGTGGTCTGCTGTGTCCTCCACAAACTGGCATAGCAATGGGGCAAAGTGGATGGGGAGGACTATGTGGCCACCTCCGAGGAGGAGGAGAAGGTCCCAGACCAGGATGGGGAGGACCATGTGGCCACCTCCGAGGAGGAGGAGAAGGTGCCAGACCAGGATGGGGAGGACCATGTGGCCACCTCCAAGGAGGAGGACAAGGCGCCTGACCAGGAGGGCTTGGAGGACAAACACAGGGAGGTACTTCAGGACCAGCTGGAGGATGAACAACAGGGGACAGTACCGAGGGTCCGGCAAGCCCGGAGGGCCAGAGAGGCCCTCATTCTTGCCCGCTTCACAAAGGACGTGGCCTCGTCTGTCATCCCCCCTCTCCCAACCCCCCTTTCCTCCCCCCCCCATCCTTCTGCCTTCCCCCTCCCCCCACCATCCCTCACCCTCCTCCCCACACCCCCCCCCCCCCAAATCCCATCCTCCAAGGGTCTGTGCAACATCACTGTAGGGTGATGGAAGTGTGTTGACACTGTCAGCAGGTCACTGTCATGGGCAGCATGGTGATGATAACCCACAGAGAGCTGACCACTGGTGCTCCTCATTCAATGCCACAGTATGATTCCTGTCTGTTTGCTGAGTGCTCGCTCACACCCATCATCTGCACGTGATGTGCTGGGGGGGGGGGGGGGGGGGGGGGGGATCCAGGACCTCCACGTTCTGGATCCATGTGGTGACTGGGGATGATAACGGTGGCAAATTCAAAGTTCTCCTCCGAGGTGTTTTTGTGGGAGTGGGTGGGGCGGCCACCCTAGATGGGCCGGCGGCGTCGGCTATGCGTCCTGTGGGACAAGTGGTCAGGGATTCTCCGACCCCATGCCGGGTTTGAGATTCGCCGGCCCACTGATTCTCGGGCGCACACGAGATCGCCGCCGCGTCGGTCAGAAGCCGTTGAAAATGCCCCCCCCCCCAGCGATTTTCCGGGCCTTAACGGGCTAAGTGCCCACCGAGTTCGGCCGAGTCCTGCTGGCGTGGGTTACGTATGATCCCACCCGGCGGGACCTCGGAGTTCTGTCAGTGGCGGCCGTCCTGGTGGGGGGTGGGGGAATCTGACCCCGGGAGGGGCCTCACCGGTGGCCTGGCCCGCGATCGGGGCCAACCAATCGGCGGGCAGGATAGTTCCATGGGGGCCCTATGCTCCTCTGCACAGGGCCCCTGTCAGGCCCCGCCATATTGCCCGGGGACCGGCGCAGATACGGGAACCGACGTGCATGCGTGGACTTGCGCCGGCCGTGGCACACCGGCATTCGGGCGCCAGAGCTGCGGACACCACTCCGGCGCCGTACTTGCCCCCTTGGAAGGGGTGAATACCTGCACTTGAGGCCCATTGACACCCGACTGGCTATTGCCACTTTCACACTGGCGTCAGAACATGGCCGCAGGATTGGAGAATCCCAGCCGTGGTCAGTGGGTGGCATGGGTCAATATGTTTGGCATTAACAACTCACGTGTGACAGATAATGTGGGTGGGGGCCGGTGGATTCTCATCTATGCACTGTGCGACAATCTCTACAGTGGTCACTGCTCGGTCCTCGGACACCCCCTCGACCTCCAGGGCCCGTTCCTCATTGGGCTGAAGACTCTGATGACCGGCACCCCGCCACCCATCTGGGCCCTCTCCAGTCAGTTGTGAACCAACTTCTCCTGTGGGGACGCAAAGGGGGCATTGTTAGCAGAAAGAGTGGTTCATCGCTGGTGGGGGGGGATCTGGGGTTGGGGGAGGGGGCTTGGGGAGATGGGCCGCATGGGGGTAGGAGCAGAGTATGGGGAGGTGAGGGGTATGGGGGAGAAGGGGTGTATGGGGGAAATTTGTGGGGGTGAGGGGGGTTGGGGGTCCAGTGAAAACTCATCCATGCAGCCCGGTGAAGGACATTGATCTTCTTGCGGCATTGGGTGCCAGACCTCCTGGTCACGGTCCCCAAGCTGACTGTCGCTGCGACTTCCTACCAGGTGGCAGTGGCTGCCCTGTGGCAGACCCTCCGTGACCCTCACCTGCTAGCAGGGGGCTGGCGAGCGCATTGCCGGCTGGCGAATCAGTTTTGGTTAAATCGCGCCCATTATTCTAGATTAAACGTAAACCAACTGGGCAGCACGGTGGCGCAATGGTTAGCATTGCTGCCTCACGGTGCTGAGGTCCCAGGTTTGATCTCAGCTCTGGGTCACTGTCCATGTGGAGTTTGCACATTCTGCCAGTGTTTGCGTGGGTTTCGCCCCTCCAACCCAAAATATGTGCAGAGTAGGTGGATTGGCCATGCCAAATTGCCCCTTAATTGGAAGAAAATTAATTGGATACTCTAAAGATATTAGAAAAAATGTAAACCAACCAATTGCCTGCCATCATGATAATAGGGTAAAGAAAATTTCTGGAGTTATTGCGAGGAAATGGTTGCAGTGTGAGTGGGATTTCTGTTTGAAGATATCCATCTTCAAGAAACTCGGTGTGATCAAGATGAAGGTACAATCGCGACACAGACCAAAATAAATCAATTGAAGAAGGATCAGTTTCCTCCTAATCTGTAACTCACATGGCAGCATTTCTAGTGTTTAAATAGAGACAGGGTGCAAAGAAACAAATCTTTAATGTTTTTTTCTCAAAATGAACTCTGCTTCGCATTTACCCGAGGTGTAATTTTACATTTCTATCCTTAATTTCACCTTCAACATTTCACAACTTGGAAATTAAATCCTTCATATCAGTTCCGAAATGTGAAAGTAACTGGGTTTGAGTGGTTGAATTAACATTCAGAGATACATTTTAGCACATTAAAACGCTGGTGCTATTCTGACAGCTCACAGCGGAGCAGTTCTGAAAAGGATATCAGGCGCTTGATGAACTGCAATTTAATTTCAGATAATTCCTTTTGACATTCTACTGCATTGCAGAAAAATAAAATCCAACTCCATTGGGCATTTACGGCTTAAAATGGGTTTCTCAAGGGAACGACTAATTAAAAGCGACCCAATTTGCTTACTTCATCATTTGAATAAAAAGGCTAATAGTTTGCAGCCATGCTGTCTATGTGACTAATTATTCATCCAATTATGCAAATATCCAAGATTTCACAACTGTGTTCTTAGTCTGCTGATGACCTGGAAGGCGATTGTGCACAAAAATAATTTTGATTTTGTTTGATTTTGTTTTAATGTCAACCAAGTATAGAAAATTTGTAACAAAAATATCTAATAATTGACACTTTTCACAAACTAGATGGATGTGTCATTTTGCAGGCAAGGCTAATTAATTTTACTTTCCTGTAAACTGAGTTCCTACATCTTACTTTGCCCAGGCGAAACCCTGTCAAGGGCAGGATTTTCCAGAACTTCCCAAATGTGACTCCCCCACACACACAAGCAGGTCCCCTGACGCCAGAACGGGCAAGTCAAGTAATGCCGTAGACATCGGCAGGACCAAAAGATCCCACTGGTGGCCAATGGCAAGTTCTTGCCGGCGCTGGCAACCCGCTGTTTAGCCGGAAAATCTTTGCCTGAGATTTAAAGTTATTCTTAAAGATGTGGAGCATAATTTTCTTAGACGGTGAGGATCTGATGTAATGAAAAACGGTTACACATGAAAGGGCTCAGCTCACTATACCACAGCACATTCACAACTTGTCAGTTTAATGTGGGGGAAGAGAGGGGGGTGGGTGACGTTGAGCAGTGGAAGGGGGAATTTTTCTTCATGAATTTTTATCGTTAATCTTCCAACTCAAAGGGTACGGCAGCCAATTTTAAATTATGGGGACCAGAAAAAAAACAAAAGAATCAGCAGGGAAGCCTTAAAACCTGTAAACGTTTAGGCATAAACATCTCACATGACCTGCCAAATGATCTAAGGATGCCAGAAATGCTCATTTAAAACTGATTTCAAGGGCAGGATTTTCCAGAACCTCCCAAATGTGACTCCCCCACACACACAAGCAGGTCCCCTGGCAGTGCAGAAGGAGGCCATTCGGCCCATCGAGTCTGCACCGGCTCCTGGAAAGAGCACCCTACCCAAGGTTTACACCTCCACCCTATCCCCATAACCCAGTAACCCCACCCAACACTTGGGGCAATTTTGGACACTAAGGGCAATTTATCATGTCCAATCCACCGAACTTCCACATCTTTGGACTGTGGGAGGAAACCGGAGCAACCAGAGGAAACCCACGCAAACACGAGGAGGATGTGCAGATTCCGCACAGACAGTGACCCAAGCTGCAATCGAACCTGGGACCCCGGAGCTGTGAAGCGATTGTGCTATCCACAATGCTACCATGCTGCCCGTTTAAGAAGTAACATTTCATGTCACGTTGTTCATTTTTCTAAGTTATGGAGCTTTATTTGTCAATGAAAACACCCAAGTTCTACCCAACTGGGACTGTCCCTTTGGGCTGGATTTAATGTTCCTGGCAGGTCTCGCCCACTGGTTGAAGAACTGCTGAGAAAATCGCATTGTTTCAGACTAAATTAAATGGTTCTCGGTTGGCCTTCACTGGGATTAAGGGCTTGTAGGGCAGTGGAATCAACGAATTAATGGCGCATATAGAGACAAAAGGCTATGATTTGGTGGCAATTACTGAGACACGGTTACAAGGAAACCAGGTCTGGGAATTGAATATCCGAGGGTACTCAGTATTTCGGAAAGATAGACTGAAAGGAAAAGGAGGTGTTGTAGCTTTGCTGGTTAAGAAAGGGATCAGTGCTTGATGTGTTGGGTACTCTGGATCCATGGAGACTGCGTTTACCTCAGCAGTAACACATACAGGCTAACAACACTTGAAATAGTACAACACTATTTTATTAAGCTAGAAACTGTTGAACATACTTTCACTGTGGGTCGACACTATGTTAGATTAAACTAAAGACCTATGCCTATCCTAACCAGTCTATGCACTCAGCACATGGTGAAGATCTGTGCTGCAAGCTGTGAGCTTCTGAGAGGCTGCATCCCGAATGAGCGGGAAAACTGATGCCCTCTCTCTTTATAGTAAGTGTGCTCTAACTGGTGATTGGCTGCGGAGTTGTGTGTGTTGATTGGTCTTGCTGTGTGTCAATCAGTGTGTGTGTCTGCACCATGATATACTGGTGTATATTATGACATCCCCCCTTTTATAAAAAAATGTATGTTTGTGGCAATAAATAATGTGTGTTGGTAATGTTCCTAACTATGTGTGGGGTGCGAAGACATATTTACAAGACTATGTGCATAAGAACTAAGCTATTTACATGGGAAGGTGTCTGGTGCAGATAAACAGTATGCAACAAAAGAGTAACTAGATCAACATTATATACAAACCAGGGAAATTATCAAACAAAGCAACAAAACAATTCAGAGAGTCCATAAATTCGAAAAGTTCACAAATTTAGTCTCTGAGGTGGGATACGAATTCTGGTTGACGGCCTCAAGGGTGGGTCGAGAGCCGCCGGTTCAGGAGTGGGCTGGACTGCGTCAGAGTCTGGGGGAGGCAGAGCGACAGGGAGCTCTGCATAGTTCATGGCAGGGTCGTCATGACGGAAAGGCGATGCCGGAGGATCACGTGGCGAGTGTGGAACGAGACGAAGGGTGTGTCGATTGCGGCGCAGAAGAGAGCCATCCGGTAGACGAACCAGGAACGACCGGGGGGCCACCTGCCAAAGGACAACCGCGGTTGCATCCCAGCCACCATCCAGAAGAAGGATGCGGACGTTGTCATCGGGAGCCAGAGCAGGGAGATCAGCTGCACGGGAGTCATGAGCCGCCTTGTGCTGTGCACGAGACAGCTGCATCCGGTGAAGGACTGGAACATGGTCGAGTCGTCCTCAGTGTGCGATTCATGAGTAGTTGGGATGGCGACAGGCCAGTGGACAGGGTGGCGGAGCGGTAGG
This sequence comes from Scyliorhinus canicula, assembly GCF_902713615.1. Taxonomy (NCBI): domain Eukaryota; kingdom Metazoa; phylum Chordata; class Chondrichthyes; order Carcharhiniformes; family Scyliorhinidae; genus Scyliorhinus; species Scyliorhinus canicula. The sequence goes on along the minus strand of NC_052156.1, from coordinate 69,072,369 downwards.
CCAGCAAGGCAAGGTAGAAATCAGACCCAGCATCGGCAGCCTTGCATAGGAGCCGTTTGACGATATGTACTCCCTTCTCTGCTTTGCCATTGGATTGGGGGTAAAGGGGACTGGACGTTACATGGACAAAATTGTACCGACTGGCAAAGTTGGACCATTCTTGGCTGGCGAAGCAGGGGCCATTGTCGGACATAACCGTGAGTGGGATGCCGTGATGAGCAAAGGTTTCTTTACATGCACGAATGACTGCAGGCAAGGTGAGGTTGTGCAAACGTATCACCTCCGGGTAATTCGAAAAGTAGTCCACGATCAGGACATAGTCTCCACTCAGCGCTTGGAACAGGTCGATGTCCACCTCGGTCCATGATGACGTGACCAACTCATGGGCTCCAGGGTTTCACGTGGTTGGGCCGACTGGAAACGCTGACAAGTGGGGCAGTTGAGCACTATGTTGGCTATGTCCTCATTAGTTGATCCAGGACAAGCTGGCGCATGCAATGCAGGATGACAATGCGGTCCAGTTTTAGAAGAACCCCGTCTACTAACGCCAGATCATCTCTGACATTATAGAATTGAGGGCATTGGCCCTTGAGCCACCCATCCATTAGGTGGCGCATGACACGCTGTAGCAAGGGGTCGGCAGCCGTCTCGCGGCGAATTTGGACGAGGCGTTCATCCGAAGCAGGTAGATTGGAGGCCGCGAATGCCACATGGGGGTCAACCTGGCAGAAAAACCCCGCTGGGTCACATGGAGTGTTGACTGACCTGGAGAGAGTGTCTGCAACGATGGGTTCCTTGCCTGGGGTGTATACCAGCTGGAAGTCGGATCGCCGGAGGTGAGAAGAATACGCTGGAGGCGAGGCGTCATATAGTTCAGGTCTTTCTGTATTATATTGACCAGCGGGCGATGGTCTGTCTCAACGGTGAACTGAGGAAGTCTGTAGACATAATCATGGAATTTAACGACACCAGTCAGAAGGCCCAGGCACTCCTTTTCTATCTGTGCATAGCGCTGCTCCGTTGGGGTCATCGCACGCGACGCATATGCAACGGGGGCCCATGACGAGGCCTCATCACGTTGAAGGAGCACTGCTCCAATGCCGGATTGACTGGCATCGGTAGAAATTTTGGTCTCCTTGGCTGGATCAAAGAAAGCTAAGACCGGGGTCGTGGTCAGTTTTGCCTTGAGTTCTCTCCATTCGTCCTTGTGGGCAGGGAGCCATTGGAAGTCTGTCGTCTTCCTGACCAGGTTCCTGAGAGCCGTGGTATGAGAGGTGAGGTTAGGGATGAATTTCCCTAAGAAGTTGACCATGCCTAGAAAGCGGAGGACGGCCTTCTTGTCCTCCGGCGTCTTCATAGCTTTGATGGCAGCTACCTTGAGTGGGGAAACTGATGCCCTCTGTCTTTATAGTGAGTGTGCTTTAACTGGTGATTGGCTGCAGTGCTGTGTGTGTTGGTTGGTCTTGCTGTGTGTCAATCAGTGTGTGTGTCTGCACCATGATATACTGGTGTATGACAGTACTGTAATGAGGAATGATACAAGCACTGGTGATCAAGATGTGGAAGCAGTCTGGATAGAAATAAGAAATGACAAAGGGAAGAAGTCCTTGATAGGAGCAATTTATAGGTCCCCAAACAGTACTTCCAAAGTTGGGCACAGTTTAACCAAGAATTATTGGACGTTTGTAAGAAAGGTACGAAAATAATCATGGGTGATTTTAATATGCATATCGACTGGATTAATCAAATTGGCAAGGTAGCCTTAAGGGAGAGTTCAATTCAGGAAACGGCGGTTCCATAAACGTTGGAGATGCAGGCGCCAAGTCAGGGACTACAGGAGGAGTTTTAGCATCCATCCTGTTGGAGGAGTCCAACTGCCTAAAAGAGGCGGTGCCAACAATGCATGCTAAACCAGGCCAACAACGCATGGGTGACGTCCGTGGTGGAGGCCATGGGTGCAAGGGTATGGCCATGGGTCAAAATGTCCAAGGCCTGGGGCACTCTGTGCTGGTGGTGGGTGAAGCACAGGACCGGGCAGCCATGTCACAGGCAGCCATGTACCAGGGCAACATGGACGTTGCAATGGCGCTCCGGAGCTTGGACCAGTCACAACCAGTCACGACTACGGTCTTAAAGGGCATTGGCCTGGCGCTGGTTGACCTGAGCCAGTCACAGAGAGACCTGGCCCGGTTCTTGAGTGATGTAGCATAGTCCGAGAGGGATATGGCACAGTCCCTGTGCTCCATGACTTCGAGCATGACTACCCTGGTTGAGATGAGAGTGGGACTCTAGGACTGGCAGCGGCAGGTGACAGCAAGCCCCCAGAGCTTTCTCCTACAGTGTCCCCATCCCAAGGAATAGCCCGGGGATCATTGGGCACCCTGAGGGAGGAGGAGGTGTGGGGCCCACCCCGGTGCCTCCCACAGGGGAGGTGCCGGAACACCACAGCATCTCTGAATCCCCACACCTGTCCTGGCACATCCGATGGGCAGTGAGCAGAACAGTGTGGCACCATGGTACCCGTGATACCCGAATGACTGCCATGTGGGTGTGGATTAGCTGAGGGCATCACTGGCGGGACATCAGCCCTGCGTGGGTGAATGTGCCACGGTGAGTGCCGGTGACCATGGTGAAAAGTACGCCAGTCACGGCATGCTCCACGGCTCCCCTGCTGTCCCTGCAGGAGGGCAATGCCTTGGATGGGTACATTGTGCTTGTCATATGAGGAGCGGTTGAGGGCTCTGGGTCTGTACTCGTTGGAGTTTAGAAGGATGAGGGGGGATCTTATTGAAACTTACAGGATACAGCGAGGCCTGGATAGAGTGGACATGGAGAGGATGTTTCCACTTGTAGGAAAAACTAGAACCCGAGGGCACAATCTCAGACTTTAAAACAGAGATGAGGTGGAACTCTTTGCCGCAGAAGGCTGTGGAGGCAAATCACTGTGTGTCTTTAATCTAGAGATAGATAGGTTCTTGATTAAAAAGTGGATAAGGGGTTATGGGGAGAAGGCAGGAGAATGGGGATGAGAATAATATCAGCCATGATTGAATGGTGGAGCTGACTCGATGAACCAAGTAGCCTAATTCTGCTCCTATTTCTTATGGTCTTACCTGGTGTACCACAGGCTGCACTGGGCCACGCCCATCCCATTTATGGGTTGGCGAGGGTGTGTGAGTTCCTAGGTGGGTGACCTGGGGTGTGATGGGCACCCATACAGTGATGGTGCTCTGCGCATCTACGGACCACAGTGGGCCTGTCAGAGGGGTGCAAAGCCAGATGGTTGGCAATGATGCGACGTGCCTGGACGCCATGGTCCTGTGGGCCACCCTGGCCCCACGGCCCATCCTCTGGTCGCCCCCGCTACTCCACCCAGCCCTGGCTGACATCCCCAGCTGGTGGCACAACTATCAGTCAACTGTTGTGCCTTGGGAAAGTTGGCTTACCTCCTCGCTCTCCCTCATCAGCCATAGCACCTGCTTCCTGATGTTAAATACCGCATGTGAACGTGCCGTCATCACTTCTGCCTGGCAGAGACGGAGCATTGTGGGAGGCTGGAGAATATTGAGTTGGGCCCGTTAATGATATGCTAACGGTCGTTACTGTACAATTTGCATGCCCATGCCAGCATGTGGCATGGGAGGCGCCAGAACATGGTACTGTTAGGTGCCCATTGGGCGCCTGTCGCTGACCTCGATTTCTGACCTGGGAATGGGATGCATGTCTACCCATGATCATGCAGACTGCGAGCCAGAAAGCCTGCTCCAGCAGTAAATGGAGCCATTTATTGAGAATGACAGGTAAGAACTGAATTGATTTCTCAAAGATATTACGGTTTTTTTGTTTTATCAGTTTCCTTCCTAACTTTGTATTTCAGGGCTTAAGCGTTTGTGAGAAAAGGAAAGGAAATAACAAATGTTAAAGAATAGTTAAAACAGAAGATAATAGAGGTTTTGGATAAATGCTACTTGAGGTGGAGATATTAAAGCATCAGTTTTATTGTGGGCTCAATTGACATGTGAGAAGATAGAGTGAATAAGGTATGGTTAACAGATTTGGAATCTATTAGAGATGATAATGCCGTGGCAAAATGAGGAGTATGTGAAAGCATTGTTTCAGATAAAAGCCCCAATATTTGCAGAGAGGTGAGCAGGATGCACAGGAGTGCAATAATGCGAGGAAAACCTTGGCGAGGGCTGCAGAAATTCTCCCCATTTAAAACAGGCCATTTATAGAATAGGGAAGTGTTATTCTGCGATGTCTACCAAGTGTTAGAAAGCAAAGGCCTGGAAGAAATAACTGATTCAACGTTTCTTGTCTGCTTATTGAGAAAGGGTATGGGCCTTTGAAGAAGTTCGGAAAATAATGGATAGATATTTGTTCTGACATATAAATAAGCTATCTCAACCAACTATACCTATTCGGTAGTTCCCATTTGCTTTCCTTGTAAATTGCACACTTAAATCCCAGGATCAGACTGTCTCCATGACACATCCCAAAACTCAGTTTAAGGCGCATTGATAAAATCCAAGAATCTGGAGATTATTTGATACGTTATTTCTCATAATGGCTTTTCTGAAAGAAAAATTCATTACTTTTCAATTGATTGTTCAGATGCCTTGCGTGGTCTGGTATGATTTAATTTATTATAGTTTATTTGAATAATGCTCTTCATTCTAAAGTGTATGAGTGTAACCAGCCCAAAGTAATTCTTCACTGACCTCTTCAATTATCAATAATGAGTCAAGGAGACCACATTGACTTTTACAAAGACAGAGACAAGCATACTCCAGACTCATCGTTGTCCTGCCTTTGATGTCCCAAAATGTAACTCTAGGAGAGATGGGCATGAACCGCTTTGCCCATTTGACAATGTCGGTTTCAGCAATCAGAATTTGAAGCGTTTACCCTTGAAGGAAATGTTTACAAGCCAGAATTTTGTATTCTCATTTTTGATCCCCAAAAGACAAGACACAATGTGTCTTTCAATGCCTTCGTGATGCAGACAGAATAAGTGCACCTGCCAGTTGCAAACGTAGATTGGAGCTAATGTGTGTGCGATTGCATACATAAATTGCATTTTTGAATTTGTGTGACAACATTGTGCATCCATGTTAAAGGTTTTCTGGGAGATCACATGATTCGAGAATTTAGCGGAGGAGACAGGGATTTGTGTCCCACTGCATTTCCTGGTCTTGCACATTTGACTCTCACCCATCGAAACAATCACAGAGGACAGAAAAGCTAACTCCTTAGACTTGATTGGTCCTATTGCCTAACTACATCTCTTGCTGTCTTCAGGTGTGTAGTATAAGAGGAAGGAAGGTCGATGGAGTTGCATACTGTGACTGGTGCCCCTCTGTTTTGCACATGGTAAAAGGAACATACTGCAGGAAATTGTCTCAATTCCAAGATACTTCACAGGGGGCAAGAGAAACATAAAAAGATAGTTCTCATTCCATTTGTAAAATAGAGGGTCACTAGCCACATATGACATGTCAAATAACTTGAGGATACCAAAAGAGGTAATTCAGGAAAAATCAAGACCAGTAAGTCAAGAGTTACACAACTGTGATCGACCAACATTTCCAGTTTGTTACTTGTTCAGCAGAACATTTGCAGATAATAGACAGGGCATGATGGTAGTGATGTATCCTCCTGTTTTCCTTCTTGCACCCCAGATTTTGGTGTTCTTTTGCAGAACTAAAGCAGTGCTGCATTGTCAAGTGTGCCACGTTTTGGATGAGATGTTAAGCCAAGGTCTGGTCCGTGTTACGTTCCAGTGATTTGCAATGATTGAGTCTGTGTGCCAAAGGGCGTCTCGTTCGTGACTAGTTAAGATTTATTAAATTACAATAACATGGGGAGAAAACAATGCCACTTCTACTAACAAACGTAAACTGTTAACAACTAGAATACGAGAGCGAATACAAAACACGACTATTCACGACGACACCCTGAGGTTGCAGTGTCACATGGTGTAACTCTACTGCCACCCACTGGTTGGAGGTCTAACATATTAACATACAGAATTGGTAATGCATATCTTTACAGTCTGCCCCCTCAGATGGAGTTAAAAGAGCCATGCCGCAATTCAAAGAAGATCAGGAAAGTTCTGGTCAATATTTATCCTTCAATGAACATAAATTAAAAGTAAAGATAATCTGGCCGCTGGGCGGCACGGTGGTGCAGTGGTTTGTGCTGCTGCCTCATGGTGCCAACAACCCGGGTTCAATCCTGGCCCCGGGTTACTGTCCGTGTGGAGTTTGCACATTCTCCCTGTGTCAAAGTAGGTCTCACCCCTGTTATAATATATATCTATGTATATAATGCAGTGCAGACAGGCAGTGATTGACACACAGGATCACCAGTGAGCACACAGAACAGAGCAGCCAATCACCAGACAGGACACTACCAGTCCAAAGATGTGCAGGTTAGGTGGATTGGCCATGCTAAATTGCCCTTAGCGTCCAAAATTGACCTTAGTGTTGGGTGGGGTTACTGGGTTTTGGGGATAGGGTGGAGGTGTGGACCTTGGGTAGGGTGCACTTTCCAAGAGCCAGTGCAGACTCAATGGGCCGAATGACCTCCTTCAGCACTGTAAATTCTATGATTCTATGATAAAGCCAGAGGGCACGAGGTTTCCCGCTCTCTCTGGACCCAGCCACTGAGACAGTCAGAGTTCGTGAGCTAGACAGTGCAAACACCATGCGGTAGCTAGTAAGTCTGGTCAGGCTAGTACTAGGTCTCCAGTCAAGTCAGTATAGTGTCAACCCACATTTGAACATGTATATTAGTTAAGACGTTAAATAAAATCGTGTTGCATCTTATCCAGTGTTAGAGGTCTGTCTCTCGCTACACTGCATCCAGTGTAGCCCACGTCGACCCAACCCACAATCAGCCCCCACAACCCAAAAAGATGTGCAGGGCAGGTGGATTGGACAAGCTAAATCACCCTTAATTGGAAAGAATAAGAATTGGTATTCTAAATTTATTTTAAAAAAGATAATCTGGCTGCTATCTGACTGCTGTTCATGGGAATGCTGTGTGTAACTTGACTGCTATGTTTCCTACATTAGAACAGTGTCTATGCCTTGAACATACCTAATTGATTTGAAAGCTCCTTGTAACGTCCTGTGGCTGTTGTAACTAAAGTGCAAGACTGCTGAAAGCACTTTGAATGGCTGAACTACTGCACTCTCATGCACAAAATATTTTATTTCTGTACTTAGCAGAAATTGAGAGGAATAAGTTAATGCTGATGTTTTTTATCCTTAATAAATTTAAATAAAATCACTCGCCATAGTATATGGATCCACTGAATTTAATCTCTTTCACAAATGGACTGGTTGAAAATATCTTTTCCATCAGCGAATGCATTGTTTGGATCGAACCGCCCTCTCAATACCCTTGCATCTTTTTTTTTTGTTAATTAACATTTTAAAGTTGTTTTGACAGTTTTTACAATCATCAGTAGCCCTCATGAATTCTAGCATGTGGGGAATTTGCTTAATGTTCTCATCCTTAGGACTTTTGGAGCATATGATCATATTTCTATTTATAAAAACTTTTTTGACTAACGAATCAATTTCTACTTGATAAAACATCGATTTTCTTTGCAATGAGCTCTTTGCCTTTCATTTTCTGGTATTACTGCAATATGAATATCTTCAGCATTATTGACAAACTTAGTGACAGTTTTTGTTGACCTTTTGCATGAATCCAAGCACAAGGTCAAGATGTGTCTTAATATTTTACATCTCAGAGTGTTGCAGAGACGATACACAAATGTACAGGAGTTTACAATCCATTGACCCTGAAGTTTGAGATAGCGTCATGACCAAAAAGGCTTTACATGGATATATGTTTTCTAAGTTTTGATTTTATGTTTGGACTGGTCACATCAATTTACATTGCTCATAAAACCCATTTTCAGAAGTGACAACTCACATACTCAAGCGGCAATGTCCCAATTTACTGCCCATTGCCTGGGCTGGATTTTGCAGCAGCTGCCCAGGGCTGGGATGGCAGGTAGTGGGAGCGTAAAAATGGGGCATTGTGCATATCTTGGGCCCACCCCGACCACTCCCATGAGTGGTTTACACACAGCAGGGGCAGGCATCAAGAAGCCTTTTCACCTATAGGTCAATTAAGGCCCTCAAGTATCTAATTACTGGCCACTGAAGGGCATACTCCATGGCAGCTGGGATTGTCCCTGCCACGGAGGAAGCTCATGCCACATGTTCAGGCCATGCAGTAAAAGCTGATGCCTTGTTGCTGGACCAGGGCTGGTGCTTCCTGTGTGGGCACACTGTTCTCATCAGAGGTGCTCCCTCCCCACCCACAGGTTTTCCAACCCCATATTTCCCATTGTTCCTGCCCTGTCCATCGCAACCCTCCGACCCCCCCAGGCTAACCTGATTCGGCAAGACCCCATTGCTGGGATAATAGATACTGGCCATTTGAGTCTTCAGCAACTCTCAGAGTCGAGACCTCCTCTCGTGGGACAAAAATCCCGACTCAATACAATTAAAGCCGCATGAAAAGTTCAACCCATTGGGTAATCCAAATCAATTTTAAAGCAGTTCAAATTGATTCTGTGTGATAGTAAACTTCTCATTTGAAACATTGGAATTTACAGGGTTGATTTTTACATTCACCACTGGGACAGTGATCTGATGGAGCAGATCGTTCTCGCTTTATAGAACTCACTTGATTCTGATTCCACATATTCTATTGGAATGATAATCAGATGCCTTCTGTAACGGCAGGACATCCTTCGGAAACAATTTACAAGATGGAAATCTCCCTCAGAGATTCCACCAAAAGTTAAGTTTAATTTCAATTTACATAGATTTTACATAGAATTTACAGGACAGAAGGAGGCCATTCAGCCCATCGAGTCTGCACCGGCTCTTAGAAAGAGCACCCTACCCAAGCCCGCACCACCAACCTATCCCCATAACCCAGTAACCCCACCCAACACTAAGGGCAATTTTGGGCACTAAGGGAAATTGAGCATGGCCAATCCACCTAACCTGCACATCTTTGGACTGTGGGAGGAAACTGGAGCACCAGGCGGAAATCCACGCATACACTGGGAGAATATGCAGACTCTGCACAGACAGTGACCCAAGCCGGGCGTCGTACCTGGGACCCTGGAGCTGTAAGCATTTGTGCTAACCACTATGCTACCGTGCTGACTTTCTGCCTTTCGTGCTGCAATTTCTTCCACTTTAAAGTGACTTTACAAGATGAACCTGGCTAGTGCTTTGCTATGCTGTTGAAGTTGCTTTCATTCTCTGCTTTACTGTTCTTCTCCAACAAACACTTGCACGCACGTCTTACATGCATGAAGGGATTGGCCTCCTTGATAGCTGCATTTTGTTTTGCCACTCAGACATATCCACGTGGTGTTTTGTTTCGAAAAGAAAGGCTGCAATGCAATTCGATTTTCAGTGATTAGCAGCAAAAAGTAACATTCTGCAATAACTTCAAAACCACCAGCTGTTCAGAAGCTAGATTCCTGCTGCGGATCATTTTAAAAGTGCTTATCCCAAGTACAAACAGAAGGAACAATTTTCCGTGAAAAGGTTTAATGGTCTTTGCTTTAAACATTCTCCCTGACAGAGAATTCTAAGGTTTGGTAACTCTCTGTGCATATGGCTGGAGGTTAAAGTCTTCCAATATTTTTCAATTGTCTTGATTGAGCACCGTGAATTCTTGCTGTGGCAATCTCAGCTGTTCTATTTCTTTGTTTCACTCTCCTCTATGTTATTACACTGCTCTTTTAACCATTTTCAAATATCGATCCTGCGATGCTAGTTCATTGTATTTTCCCCCATCCTGATGTTAGAGTTTTACACAGATTCAAACATTAAACCTGGGCTTTATTTTAATGCATAACTAAAATAAATACTATGCCTACTTGACTTTAAGGGTAATCCAGTTGATCCTGCATTGCATTGCAATTATCTTTCAGGAAAATCTATTACCATGCAAACTAGGGCTGTATTTTTGTATTTTCTTTTAAAAGATTGCCTCATGAACAACAAACATTTTCAGTTCTGCTAAAAATATTTTGCTGTCTAGTTTGTGTGGTTCAAAGTTTGATTAATTTTCTGCTCTACCCTTTCTAATTTTTCCTGGTCAAATTCCTTTCTCGTCCTGACTTCACTTGTCATATTATTTTAATTTACTTTGTCACAACTCCTCCCCGTTTACTTCCATCCATATCAACAGGCACTTTAGAAAAGCTATTTACTTATAATTACACTCTCTTGCATTAATTGTGAGGGCCATCTGCTGCCTTTCCTGAGAGTGACTCGTAATTTCCATTATTCTCATCAAATTAACTCAATTCCATCCACTGATTCAACATTACACTACACATTACACTATCGTCAGTTCAATTCAACTTCAATCAAAACAGTTCCAAATGACGAGTCCAGAAGTCAGTTTAAGTGCTGCATCTTTTGGATGAAACATTAAACTAAGAACCATTTGCCCTCTCAGTTGGATGTTTAAGATCCAATGACACAACTTCTAAGAAGAGCATAGGAATTCCCCTTGGTATATATATATATAATTCTTTTAATATATATATATATACATATATAGGAAATCCCATTGGCAAGCGGCGGGAAGAGAGGCCAGTGAATGGTCAGTGAGAGGTCACCGAGAAACTTGCGGCTGGGGTTCTGGACAATCCCGCCAATAACATTTATCCATCAACTAACATCACTAAATCTGGGAAATGAAGGGTACCAGTAAAATATTCATCAATTGGTCTTGCAACCATTCAAATGGAACTCCCGTATTAGTGATTTGCATTGGAATTTGAAAATTTTGAAATGGTTTTTCCCTTGTGGGAGTTTACTGAGCACAAATTGGCTGACACACTGCATTAAAGCAGTGACTACACTTCAAAAGCGACTGTGCTGTGCTTTATGTTTCCTATATTCAGGATGGATGTCATATTGTTCACAAAGACCACGCAAGCTTAGTTCAATTACAAAGCTAACATTATTCTACTACTTAATATACAGCTCAGCCACTTCTATCACAAGCAATAATCTATTAAACTGCAATCTACACTATACTAATACTTGTCTCATGCACTCTGTCTGAAAATGTACTCTGCTCTCTCCTACACTCTTTACAGTCTCCTCTACCCTCTCCCAGAAGCCTGATCATCAGACCTTTTTATAGGTCTGTTCCCAACTCTATATGAAGCACTTTCACACATTTAATACATATCATGTACAATGTTATGTCAAATATCATAATATTACAATTACAGATCATTATTTGTTACAAGTTCAGATGATTAGGTTGTTTCCTTATCCTCTTGGACCTCCTTAATACATTCGGGATGTCATTAGAATTGTCTTTTGTCTGTTCATGCGTTCTGTTTGACAACAAAGTGGTCAGAAAGTCAATATTGCAAAACATGGGCTCGGTTGTGTTAGAGTTGGTTCTGGAACTTGACTTTCAATAAAGCCCATTGATTCCTACGATACATCACTCCAGATTTGGTTTGTACCACATATGAGCATGGCGCAATGTCATTCATCAGCTTTGCAGTTTCTGACCAACGACCATTCAGATTTTGTATCCTAATTATATCTCCTTGGTTAAGTGAAGGTAGTTCCTTTGCATGTCTTTTGAAGTAGAATCTTTGTTTGCTTTTTTGTTGTCACATTTTGTCATGTATCATGTATCTAGGGCAGCACGGTAGCATAGTGGTGAGCACAATTGCTTCACAGCACCAGGGTCCCAGGTTCGACTCCCGGCTTGGATCACTGTCTGTGCGGAGTCTGCATGTTCTCCCCATGTGTGCGTGGGTTTCCTCCGGGTTCCCCGGTTTCCTCTCACAGTCCAAAGATGTGCAGGTTAGGTGGATTGGCCATGCTAAATTGCCCTTAGTGTCCAAAATTGCCCTGAGTGTTGGGTGGGGTTACTGGGTTATGGGGATAGGGTGGGGGTTTGGGCTTCGGTAGGGTGCTCTTTCCAAGAGCCGATGCAGGCTCGATGGGCCGAATGGCCTCTTTCTGCACTGTAAATTCTATGATCATCAGTTCATCCAGGTTTGGAATGGTTATGCCTATTACATTAACCCTTTATATACTAGACATTCTACAAAATGTCCCAGCCATAATGTCATTGGCTGAAACATACTATGGAACATCCTAAGATCATGGAAGCTGCTAAATCAATGCAATTTATTTTCTTTTTTCTCCATCTATCAGCATTGCAATCTTTAATAATGCTGTCCTTAATTCTGTTCCGAAGAGACTCCTGCAACCTGTTCATTCTTGGTGAATGGCCCCCTTTCTTACATTTACAACAGCATCTATTCACGAAAGAGAACAATCAAAATAAAGAACACTGCAAATCTGCACTTGATGGAAAATAATTAGTTACGTGGTTTAATCCGGTTTGATGAACAACTTTTACTGAAAACTGACTCACCTTGTGAAATTCTTTTTTAAAATGGGGATATTAACTGTTCTTTAACAGAGGTTAGCATTTTAATCTGTATCATAAAATGAACAATTTACTTTAATGATGTAGTCAACGAAGTGTGTAACAATCGAATGAGTCCAGAGAGGCTTTTGAGTAATAAACTCTCCATTAACTGACCTGAGTAACGAGAGACAGGCAGTCTTTAGAATTGGAATCTTATGCATAACTTGATTGCACTTTTATAACAGTCATGATATACTATAACTCCTATAAATAATTTACAGTTAAAAGTGGTTAATAATGCTCATCTATGGATTTGTATAATGCACATTACTTGTATAAGTGCTATGGTGTTTGTGTAAATAGTGATTTGTATAAAGGGAATATATTTTATTCTCAGAAATCATAATAATAGGCTCTGTTGCATTGTCCAGTAATATGTTGGTTACTGCACTTGATGCCTTCAAGAGATTATGCTTTTTCATCTGTCGGAATTTTGCCATTTGTTTGGCTTTATGAGCTCCTTATTTGTCTATGTTAGCATTTGCTGGTTCCAATGCATTAGCAAAATCTCTATTGTCACCAGTAATTGCTGTTGTAATGTGAGCAATATTTTATCAACAATCGTAAATACATGATCTGCTGAAGCCCAGTGACTTCAGTGACTGTTAAAACCTAGGTGATCAACCAAAATTGCCAAGTCAAGCTTCCAAGTTGTCACATCTATCTTTGGCACTCGAGTGAAAGTGTCAATCATTCAAACCATTTAGTTACCGAGCAACTGGGATAGATTCTCCACCCCTTAACTTAATGGGAGAATATTTTTTCCCAACTCTGAGTTCATCTTAAAAAGTTTAAGTGAAGTAATTTCTGACACTTCAAAGAATATAAAAATGTATTTGTTCCAACCATTGTGCTTCAAAAGACTTTTCGTAATGTAGCCACCCTAAACTGGGTTTTGTTCATTTGGGTACAATTGCTCCACGCATTCATAACATTCCCATCAAAGTTAATGAATATGGACTAAGCTTGTCTTGTCCTTCCCCAATCGAACAAATATTTAATGATTCTTGCCTGGCAAAAATCACTTCTTGCACTTCCTGAGACTCATAACAGTGGGAAAGGAAATAGATGCAGCAGCAAGTGTAAAAATAGTCTCACAGATTTATGATGTGGGACGATTGTACCCAAATGAGGAAAAACCATAGCAACTGAAGTTCAAAGTAGCAGTATTATGAGCAGACTTTAAAAGCATTATCATTGATACATTATACATTTTCATACGCTTTGAAGTACTATTTTTAGAACCTTGGAATATATTAAAGTGTTTTGACTTCTTAAAAAAGCAAGTTAATGACCTCCACCAAGAACACTTTGTTGGAACACCTGAAGTGACGAACAAGATACTCCATTTATTCTCCTGCTGTCATATAAAAGTCAGTAAAATTGAAATACTGATTCTAATAGACCATTAAAGAGAACCCATCTTGTTTCAAGTAATAAAATTTGCATGTTACCTTTCCAATTTTACAGAGTGCATGGTTCTGGGATTTCTTTTTTTAACAGAAGAAGTGGCTGTGATTTTGGTAAACTCTCCTTTTAGCCTGATAACCTGGGCAAAAACAATTTTTACATCTGCCAGTCTGAAGATATTCCATAAATATTAATGTTAAATTTAAAATGATTTGTGTTGATTCCTTCCTGTTGAGAGCCACTGCTAGAGAGAGGAAAACATGTAATTAAAAGGTGAAAAACAGGCACTAATTGTACAATTTGGTCAGTCCATGTGTATAAGTGTGGCAAGTGTATAAAGAAGGGATTGGATTCTCCGATCCCCCAGCCGCATATTTCTCGACAGCGCGCTATACACTGGGGGGCAGGATTCTCTATTTCTGCCACTTATCAATAGGATTTCCCATTGAAGCTACCCCACGCCATGGGAAACCCATTGATGGGGGTGCACTGTCGATGGGAAAAGAGAATCCCAACGGCCGTAGAATTTGTGCTGTGAGGGAAAAAAACTAACATTTAACTAAAGTTTAATGGGTTGGAGACAATTAGAGTGGCCAAAAATTCTAATAACTTGTAAAAGCTTCGTCAAACCCATGACAATCATTGTCAAAGCTGAAGATGATGAAGAGATTCAGATTACTTTGTTGTCTCTTTGGGGTTTCGATGGGGTTTGTGGATTTTCTAGCTTCCCAAAGGTATGCTGCTCAAATCCACTGTTCTCTTCACTGAACTATTTATTTACATCAAGTATTTACACATTTGGACCTCCACAAGAGGTAAGAACCTCCGCCCTCTTCAAGATCTCCCTTACAACTTAGTCATGTCACCTAGCATTACTACTACATCAGTATCATGTATGTGTTACAGACAGGAGTAAGGGGGGGGGCTTAATTTAAACAGCATTAATCTCTCCCATCATCCCCTGTCTATAAAGAGAAATGATGTGGAGATGCCGGCATTGGACTGGGGTGAGCACAGTAAGAAGTCTGACAACACCAGGTTAAAGCCCAACAGGTTTGTTTCGAATCACAAGCTTTCGGAGCACAGCTCTGAGCTCCGAAAGCTAGTGATTCGAAACAAACCTGTTGGACTTTAACCTGGTGTTGTAAGACTTCTTACTGTAAAGAGAAAGGTATTTTGATTTGTTTCCCTGTTTCTAAGTGGTGGCATATTTCTCAACCCCTTAGCTTTTGTGTGACCCAATTTTACTATTAACAACCCCACATGAGACAGGATGAACTAAAAATTAGTAAGTTTATTGCACACATTTAAGCCATGGAAGGAGGGTCACAACATCACCTGAACACTCAGGAGACAGTAAAGAGAATGATGGAGAAAAGAAGGTTTTACAGTCAAAAGACCACAGACAAACTAAACATTGCTTCATAAATATAAAAGCAAATTACTGCGGATGCTGGAATCTGAAACAAAAGCAGAAAATACTGGACAATCTCAGCAGGTCTGATAGCATCTGTGGAGAGAGAAGGAAGCTGACGTTTGAAGTCTGGATGACTCTTTGTCAAAGCTGGAGAGAAGAGAACTAGAAATGGGATGAGATTTATACTGTTGTGGGGGGGGGGGGGCGTAGAGCATGGGCTGGATAGGGGGCCAGCGATAGGTGGAGATTGACAAAGATGTTGAGGACAGAAGACAAAGGGAATGTAAATGGGGGTGATTAAGGCTAAGGAGGGTGCCAATAGTGGCACATAAAGAGATTGGAACGTGTGAGTAGTACAAGAATGGTGAGCAGTGTGTCAAAGCGCAACTAGGAACAGATGGCCCAAGTAGGGTTGGGGGGGGGGGGGGGGGCAACAATGGCGAGGGGAAAACAGATCAATGGAAGAAATGAAAATACATTTATCAAAATAAAAACAGGGTGAAGGTGAGATTTCACAATCTGAAGTTGTTGAACTCAATGTTAAGTCCAGAAGGCTGAAACGTGCCAAATTGGAAGATGAGGTATTCCTCCAGTTTGCGTTGGGCTTCACTGGAACATTGCAACAGGCCAAGGACAGATATGTGTACGTGAGAGCAGGAACATGAGTTGAAATGGCAAGCGACAGGGAGGTCTGGGTCCTGTTTGCGGATGGACTTCAAAGTGGTCACCCAGTCTGTGCTTAGGCTCTCCAATGTAGAGTAGACCGTACTGGGAGCAGCACATGCAATAGACCAGATTGAAGGAGATGCATGAGAAGCGTGGTCTCACTTGAAAAGAGTGTTTAGGCCCTAGAATGGTGAGCAGGGAGAAGGTAAAGAGGCAGGTGTTACACGTTCTGCGATTGCACAGGAAGATGCCGTGAGAATAAGGTGAGGTGCTGGGGTGATGGAGGAGTGGACCAGGGTACCCTGGAGGGAACGGTCCCTGTGAAATGCTGACAGGGGTGGGGGAATGATGTGTTTGGTTGTGGCATCATGCTGGAATTGGCAGAACTGGCGGAGAATGATTCTTTGGAGGTAGAGGCTAATGGGGTGAAAAGTGAGGACTTGAGGGACACTATCCTGATCCTGGGAGGGAGGGAAAGGGTGAGAGCAGATGAGTGAGAGATGGGACGGACACAGTTTAGAGCCCTGGGGCGGGATTCTCCGCCCCGCCGAGTCACATTTCTGCCCCGACCGGCTGGCGGGATTCTCCGTTACGCCGGCCGGTCAATAGGGTTTCCCATTGTGGGGCAGCTCCACGCTGTCAGGAAACCCCCGGGCGCTGGCATAACGAAGAATCACCCCGGTGGAGAATCCCGGCCCTGTAGTTAATATTAGTTCACATGAATTGCAGAGTCCGGAATCAAAGTTCAATGAGGTATTTCTTCACGGAGGTTGGTGCATTCAAATCCAATGTGGACTCATTCATTTTTCCGGTGGTATTGACTTCACATGATGAGATAGGCATGCAGAGATGAATCACTCCAACAGGTCATGGTGCAGAAATTCCAGGAGAAGCAGGGTAGATGGGGCCAGGGGTCCAACCTGGGCCAGAATTCCTTCGGTGTGGCCTGCTTGTCAAATGTTAAACATCAGACTGAGCTACGCAGCTCAGCAATTAACTTGTTCAATAAACAAAAGGCTTCGTTCACGTGACATGACCTCATTGCCAGGTCGAGAACTTGGCTTGGCCTTCAGGACTGTCTTATTGGTTACAAGGAATATTTGAGAGGCTTAGTAGGTGTCCTGTCTCCGCTGGCAAATCTGGACTTTTGAATAGAAAAGGCCTTGTTGTTTCTCCCTTTTAAGTTGGGCTGTGCAGTCCTCAGGTGATCATTGTTAGCTCCTCAGAGATAATGGGTTGGATTCTCCACTGTCGGGATTCTCCGTTGCGCCAGCAGCCCGGGATTTCTCGATGGCGTGGGGCCGCACACGATGGGAAACCCTATTGGCCAGCTGGCGAAACGGAAAATCCGGGGGCGCATCGCACCAGAATTCGACGGGACGAAGAATTCCATCCAATGATTGTGAGGTTTCCAAAGCTGCCAAATGGCTTATTTTTTTTCTGTGGTCAGCTATTTTAAGGATCTTTGTTCAGTTTTTAAAATTTTAGAAAGACATGCACATATCTCTCTCTCTCTATATATAAAATAAAAATATACAGTGTGTGGTTTTAGTCCCTCACAAATACTTCTGATATCAACCCTTTACTCTACAACAATGTGATAGTTTAAAATTAAGGGAGGAGAAATCCTAGAGGCAGACCTATGGCCAGAGATGATCCATTCTGTCGCTGGCTAGGTCAGCCCTATAGTTCCCATCCTGAACACAGATGGCACAGCTTTACATCAAGACCCCGACTGACCCACTCCCTACAAAGACACTTTCCCACAAGCGGATGCAATAAGATCTTCAATTATAGTTGGTGGCATCGAGGCAGATGCAACAGATGGTGAGACTGACATGCAGCACCAAATAAAGAATGAAATATCAGGTTGGGTTGCTTCTGATGAAATATCTAGTATAATTCTTACCATGGCACACATATATACATATATCTGCGCTGTCAGCCCTGCTGTCAGACCTATAGGGTGAAATTCTCCCCAAAAATGACTAAGGACGTGATTTAGTGGCCTTGTTGCGCCCAACTTGGTATCGGGACTAAGCTGTTGGATCTCAAGTGAGGCCTCTCATGGGAATTGCGATGCAAATGTCTCTCGAGATCCAACGGAATCTCGTGGGATGTCACAATTTGGGTCTCGCCCTCACTGGGCCGGACATCACGATTTGGATCTTGCCCTCACTGGGCCTGACACAGATCAGCATATTTGAATGAGCCGCATTGCTCATTTAAATATACGTTCATCGGATTCTCCCGGCAACCGGACTCAACAGCCATGCCTGGGAGGTACCTGGGCGTAGTAATCCAGGCAGGTCTCCCAGGCCATTGGAGACCTCGGGTGGTCCGGGGGAGCCAGGGTGGCTGTGTGGAACTGCCAAGCTGGCAGGGGCAATGCCAGGTTGTGAGGCTGGCAGTGCCAGGGTGCCTGTGTGTCAGATTGGCACTTCCAGGGATCAGGCACTGGGTAAAGGCGGGGGGAGGGGGGGTGAAGGGGTTGAAGGGTGCTTCCCGGGGCCACCTCCATGTTGAGGGGAAGGGGTGGTCGTAAACATGGAGTGGGGCTGAAAAGGTGGTTGGGGGGGGGGGGGGGGGGGGGGGTGGGGGGTGATCAGGCAGCCTTCCAAAATGGCGTCCTGATCTGAGAGGAACCTTTGAGCTCACCAGCAGGAAATCCCTCAAATGTGGCCTCGGCCACAAAAAAATGGCTAAGTGCTGTTGAATAATGAGTTGCTTTTCGCTCCCTAAGTTTCATGTTGAGTGGGAATCGCAGGGTGATTTCTACGGGGTGTGTAGGCATGATCCAGATCCCAATTTACCCACACTAATCATTTATTGTAGCTTGGGGAGATTGTCACTGAAACATCCAATACTTGGGGCATGATTTAACTGTTTCTCTGCGCCCAAGCTTTTGTCAGGATGAAGCCATGAATCTCACGAGTGGTCTCTCGTGATATTTGCGAAGCTTGCAGCACTCGCAAAGTTCAACTGACGTCCGTGAGACATCGCAATCTGGATCTCGCGAGATCCAGATCAGCATTATTAAATAAGCCATTAGGCTCATTTAAGTGCACATGTGCGGAATTCTCCTAGCATCCGAGACCTAATGGACTTGCCTGGGATATCTACCAGGGCGCTGTTTAGTACTGGTCCACGCAAACCAGGTATAATGGCACCTAGGGCGTCTCACAGGCTTTTGGAGACTATTGGGTGGTTGGGGACAGGGCAGGATTGAACCTTGGCACTCCTGCTAACACCTGGGCACCTTGACTGCCAACCTGCCACCTTTCCACTGCCACCCTGGCACTGCCAGGCTGGCATAGCACTGCCAAGGTTCCAGTGACAGGGTGCTCAGGTGGCACTGCCAAGGGTCAGGCCCATTGGGGGACTATGCCCATGAAAGGGGGGCTGAGCGGGGGTATGAAGTGTGGAGGGGTGAGGAGCAGGTATAAAGGGGCCCAATAATGGTTGAGGGGAGTGAAGTATGGGGGTACTGAAAGGTGGGGGGACCCAAAGGGAGGGGTGGGGAGGCCTGAAAAGGAGGCTCCTCAGTGACACCATAGCAGGGCATCCTCACATGTTGGGGGGAGGTAATGGCCTTGTGTGTGGGAGTGACATTGTCCATGGGTGGGGGATTTTGGAGACCCTCAGGCTCACTTGGAGATCAGGACACCATTCCAAAAAAGACACCCCAATCTCTGAGGAGCTGGTCTCGTGCTGCAAACATTTTGAAGGGTGGGCTAGACCAGGGATAAACACCCTGAGACCCCATAAAAAACTAAAAGCACGATCTGTCAGCTTCGCCGCGTCCGACTCGGGAGGCGACGAGGCCTGTAAATTTTGTGAAAGGCCTTTTGCGAGATTTACCAGCCTCATCACACCTTGTGATCTGGACCTCACGCATTGAGGTCCAGGGAGACCAGGGAGAAACTCCCCAAGGCCCCAAAAAATGGATAAGGGCGCAATCTATCAGCCTGGACAAGGTGACCAGGTGGCATCATGTCTGTGCCGGGGATCAGGCCCAGGGGTGCATTGCCCTTATGAGGTGAGGTGCAGGGGGGGACCTTGATGACACCCTTATTGGTGAGTTGGGGCATTGTGTAGTGCTCCGAGACCATGGTGGGTGTCCAGAGATTGGGACGCCATTTAAAAATGTCACACTGATCTCTTCCTGCACTGGCGTGCAGAGCTCGTTAGGGCAGGAAACTGGACTAAGTTCATCCTTGACAGGGCATTCGTCACTGAGGCCCAGAAATGAAGCAGAATCCTGTTTAATAGTGGGGTTGTTCTCCTCGCTGCCAGCAGGGGGTCAAATAAAGCAAGCGAATGCCCAATCAATATATTATTTAGATATTAAGTGAGAGACACCGGAATGCATGTCCACAGATCCTTGAACGTGGCAAGATAGATGGACAAAGTGGTCATGTGGAATACTTTCCTTCATTGGGAAAGTTATTGAATACAAAAGCAAGGATGTTTCGATGGAACTGTGAAAAACGCTGGTTAGGCCACAGCTGGAGTTTTGTGTACAGTTCTGGTCACCACATTACAGGAAGGACATAATTGCTCTGGAGAGAGTGCAGAGGAGATTTACCAGGGCTTGAAACTAGCAGCAATCAGGAGATTGGATAGGCTCAGGCTGTTTTCCTTAGAACAGAGGATGCTAAGGGGTGACCTAATTGAGCTGTACTAAACTGAGAGGCCTAGATAGGGTAGATTGCCCCCTGGCTGAGGGGTCAATGACCAGGGGACATAGATTTAAGGTAATTGGCAGATGGATTAGAGGGAACATGAGGAAAAGCCTTTTCACCCAGAAGGTGGTGGGCATCTGGAATTCATTGCCAAAGTTAATGGTTGAGGTGCAAATGCTCAACTGATTTAAAAGGCACCTGGATCTGCATGTGCAGTGCTGTGACCTGCAAGGCTACAGTGCTGGAAAGTGGGAGTTAAATGAGCGGCTAGTATCTTTTTTCACTTTTTTAGCCAGTCCAGATACGATCGGCTGAATGGCCTCTTTCTGCATCATAACTTTTCTGTGGTTCTAAAAACTTAAAAGCAATTGACATACATGCTCATGAAAATCTCAGTGTTAAAGAGAATTAAAACAAAATAAACGAGTTTAAAACAGTTGAATTGCTTCTCTGAACTTAGGCCCTTTGGACTTAGATTAAATTTATTTCTCCAGAATTCATTCCAGGTTATATTGGCATTCCATAGAAGTGTCATTGATCTAACATGTAGATGAAGGACGTAGAGTTGTCCAGGATCTTCTCATTTACTTACAGTAATAAAGCTTCTGCCTGTTTGACCTTCCTCGACTCATCCATTTGACTGCCAGAAATGCATGACACACACAAGAGTTTGAGGAAGTGACAGGGCAGCATTACATAAAACATTCAGATAGGAACAAACATGCATCATTTATGGAATCCTGTAACAGTGATGTCACCAAGCAGGCTAAGCAGCCAATCACATTGAAGAATTCTCTCAGCCTGCAAACAAGGACGTGAAATTAATTGTTTAATATTTATTTTTCATAAATTTTACAGCGAGTAAAATAACAATTGGAGCATATCCATAGAATCCCTACAATGCAGAAGGAGGCCATTCAGCCTATCATGTCTGCACAAACCCTTTGTAAGAGCACTTCAGCTATGCCCACACCCCGACCTATCCCCATAACCCCACCTAACCTGCACATCTTTGGACTGTGGGTGGAAATTGGAGCGCCAAGGCGAAACCCACGCAGACACGAGAGGAACATGCAAACTCCTCACAGTCACCCAAGGTGGGAATTTAACCCGGGTCCCTGGAGCTATGAGGCAGCAGTGCTAACCACTGTGCCATCCAAAGTTGGTTGAAGCTTTTTTAATGTAAATTTAGAGTACCCAATTCTATTTTTTCCTAATTAAGGGGCAATCAGTTTGGCCAATCCAATTACCCTGCACATCTTTGGCTTGTGGGAATGAGACCTTTGAAGCCTTTTAAAAATATATAATTCTTATATTAAAAACTACAGGTGACTGAGCATCTTGTCGCTCGACATCCAGATCCTTGGGGTTTCTGTCTGGCATTGATTGTCACAGCTAACTAATCTTCACAAACTTGTGTGGAAAACCTTCTGGCACGCTGTGGATTGTTCACATCTCCCCTCCTCTCCAACTCCCTCAGCAAGGCTTCCCTTGCAGCGTCAGAGAATGTTTGGAGCATTGTTCTCTCACCTGTTATGCCATAATTCACTTTACTTCATGCTCAGACTCTCTTCCACAAATAGTTCCCGCACCTGCTCCACCAGAATGCAGCTCACCCCACATTTGTTTTCAAGAGCCATCAAATGTTATCCCTTGTGCCTCTGGCGAGAAAATCTACCGAGCAACAAAAAACAAATTTGTATTATCAAGCATCTTTCATGACCTACGGGCATTCTAAAGTTCTTCACAGCCAATGATGTACACCACGATTGTAGCATAGGAAATGGGGCGGCTAACAGATACTGATAGTACAGCTGACTGCCACTGCAAGAAGGCATCCTTATTGCTGCTGGAATACCAAGAATTGACCTGCATGCGTATGATTGCACACCAGCTGGACATCCAGGGGGTAGACTTATTTCTGCTTGCAGTGAACTGGGAAATGTTGAAAATATCCCCTGCTGAAGCCTGGAAGGCCCTTGCATAAAAGAAAATCTCCGAGCCACAGTCACTCACAGTCACTGGTGATGCATAGAATCTCTAAAGTGCAGAAGGAGGCCATTTGGCCCATCAAGTTTGCACCAACCCTCCGAAATTCCATCCATGCCTTGCTCCCAGGCTGCTGTTCTTGCAGCAAAAGTTTCAGATTTCAATGAGCACCTACTTAGTGAATTGAATCATCTGAACCCGCTGAGGTTCCTGTAGAAGATTTGCTTCCTGACATCGCCGGGGGATGTGGTCTTCTACTGTGAGCCTTTGTCCACCTCCTGTTCTTTCTTTTCCCTTTTGAAGCAGCTTTTTCTTCTCTGTGTCACTTCTGCTCATTCTGCATGTCATGCTGCAGGACAGGGGATACAAACGGCTGCTCCCATGTCTGGCAGCAAGTGGTCCAAGTCGAACCCTTGAAGCCAAGGCCAAGACTTTAGCACATGCCACGTGACTCACCATGGACTTCAGCAATTTAAAAATCAGCAAATCAGCAACAACTAACAGAAATCAATCAGCAACTAACCTGAAAGTGGTTGATGTTCTTTTTCAAAAGCATTGATGGAGACTCTTTCCTGCCACTGAAGATATGATTAAATGTGCAAGGTTAAAAGATTCCACTAGCTAGTGTTTCAGGTCAAAAATTACACTGCTGAGATCAATTCACTCTTACTCACTGAATGACATGACAAGCTGCCTTCTCCACGTGCTTCTGACCCATGATCCTGCTCTGACACTAACTCCCTCGCAAAATGGCTTCTAACATGTCCAGCACCAGAACTGCTCATATGCGTAACATGAACAGAATTTTAGAATTGAAACGGTCCTCATAGCACAGAAAATACTACATTTTGCAGGAAATCTGTTTTATTCATTGATTAAAAATTTAAGTGCTGAACAAAGTGTCTATATTCACTAAAAAAAAAGGAGAAAGTGCATTTATGTGTGGGAAATGTGATAGTTCCCAAGTTTAGATTTAATACTCTAAACATCTTTTTCAGAAAATAAAACTTTGATTCAAAAAAGCAAACTGACAATATTGATAGTGCAGCCTGAAAATTTCAAATAATTTGCAGCAAAGCAGTGATTCTATGTAGGTCAATCATGCTAAATAATTCAACCACTTCGTGAGTGAAAGTTATCAAGCATTACACGAACAGCATGGCAATGCTCAATGCCTGAGAGGCAAATCCCTGAAAGAACAGCTAGTGCAGATGTTTATAGCAATTTGGGTTTTGTTCAGTGAACCTCAACTGTAATCATCATCCTGTTGAACATGTTTCATTCACTCACAGAGGCATTGTCCTGAATAAGTCTCAACATTTGTGCAATGCTGTAGGTAAAGCACATGTAGTGAGCACTGAAATTCACACAAATAGATAATTAAACAATGATGGTGAAAAAGCAAACTGATGCCACAGCTGCAAGTTAAGAGGTTAGTTCAGTTGGCTGGCTCGTGTTGCCAACGGTACGGGTTCAACTGCTTTATTGGCTGACGTTACCAACCTGTCCCTTGCTTGAGATGTGGTGACCCTCAGGTTGAATCACTCTCTCTCTCAAAGGGGAGAAGGTTGGACAATGGTAACTTTCTAATCAAAGGTATTGAAGACATTGGTGTTGTGATACCATGATTGTGTTGTAATTTACCGACTGACCACTAGGAGTCCCATTAGTATATAAGTGAATGTGAGAGTCAAGTGACCTCAGACTGACGAGGGAGTTGGAAGAGAGATGGGCCGCGATTCTCCGCTCCCCACGCCGGGGGGGAGAATCGCGGGAGGGCCGGGCGAATCACGCCACTCCGCCCTGGCAACCCCCGCGATTCTCCCACCCCCGCTTGGAGAATCGCCGCTCGCCGTTTTTCCCGGCGACCGCCGATTCTCCGGCCCCGATGGGCCGAGTGGCCTGACGACCCCGACCGGTTCACGCCGGCGGCAACCACACCTGGTCGCTGCCGGCGTGAACATCGCGCGACAGGTAAGCGTGTGGCCTGTGGGGGGCGGAGAGAGAATCGAGCACCATGGGCGTACTCGTCAGATGTCTGGCCTGCGATCGGTGCCCACCGATCGTCGGGCCGGCGTCTCTAAGAGACGCACTCTTTCCCCTCCGCCACCCCGCAAGATCAAGCCGCCATGTCTTGCGGGGCAGCGGAGGGGAAGACGGCAACCGCGCATGTGCGGGTTGGAGCCGGCCAACCTGCGCATGCGCAGCTGACGTCACTTAGGCGCCGCCGGCCGCGTCATTCTCGGCGCGCCGCTTTGACGCAAGCGTCAAGGCCCGGCTCCCGAGATTCGCGCAATGCCGCTCCTAGCCCCCCCCCCCCCCCCCCGGGGGGTGGGGGGGGGGAGAGAATAAGGAGCGAGGAGCGGCCTCCGACACCGGAGTGAAACACTCCGGGTTTCACTCCGGCGTCGGCACTCAGTCTCCCGTAGGGGGAATTGCGCCCATGGTGTTTTTGCATGATCATACTCTTATTCATCTGTTGTTTTGTATATATTTGACCCACAGTTAATGTTAATAAATCATTTATAGCTTTACTACAAGTATTCTTGTAATATAAATTAGGCCATCAGACAGGAACATTACAATTGGGTTGCAAAATAATTTGGGGCTTGAGTGCTAAATGGGCAGTGTTGCCTGGTAATTGCACAGTTCAATTAAAGGTGACAGAACTGAATGCCACGCAATTGGTATGACAAGCAAATGATGAAATTGACCCCATTTAGAGCTGCTGCCTAAAAAGTAATGTTTATGGGTTTGTATTTGAGAAAATGACAATTTTACGAAGCAATGACTGGAGCCAAACTACTTTAGATTGACAAATCTAGGCCAGGGGTTTCCAGCCCTTTGTCGTGTGTTTTCCAGTGGCAGAGATGGCTTCCATTGGCCCCTGGCAAGATCTTCCAGTGCCGCTGATGTCTATGGTGGTTTCTATGGCTCGCACCCTCCTCCGCTGGGGAACCTGCCCTCGGGGAGGGGGGAGGGGGCAATCGCCATTGTGGGACAAGAAGATCCCACAAGTAGCCAATAGCCAAACAACCAAATAAGTGAAAAGCAATTTTTCATCCTTCCACCATCATTTAAAAGAATGATTGCCTATGCTCCTATGATTTATTTTGGTGAGAATAAAGACATTCTTAAGGTCATCAGGTTCAGACTGAACAAACGTAACCAAAATGGATCAAGTAAAATAAAGGGGAAAAAAACAGTTTCTCAATTTCAGCCTGGAGAAAGGAGAAGGCACTCACTGAGAGGAAAATAAGATTAACAATTTCTAGGGATGACCTGAGTGACCTAGAAACATCAAGGCAAAAAAGTATATTACAAAGGCAAAACAAAACAATTGAAAATATATCGCAGCGACACGCTGAATAAAAGATAGTAAATATTCTGAATAATTACTCCCTTCAAGTATTCACAAAGGAAAACATGGACAAAATGTTCCATTTGAATAAACATACAAAGGCACAGTTTAGGACGACAATATAAATGAGATTGAAGTCCCAGACAAATGGAAAAGATCAGTAAACAAATAAATCCTCAGCAGCTCAATGGCATTTGTTCTACAGTGTTAAGAGAGACAAGTAAGGAGATTTGTGAACTCATATAGGGGATCACAGGATGCAAAAGAGGTCCTAAGGAATTGGAAACAGGAAAATGTGTAATGTGGCCCCTTTAAAGGGGCATGCTCCACCGATCACATGACTGGCTTGGGGTGCAGGACCATGGGCAGTGTGTACCAGGGACCTGAAGTATAAAAACCTGATGTATAGTGTTGTGTGCCTGTTATCTGACTGCTTTTGCCTTTCATCAATGAACCCCTTTTAATACCACTGGAAGCCTCCAGTGTCTGTCTCGAGCCACGACAGGAACCATGGGCGGGATTCTCCGACCCCCCGCCGGGTCGGAAAATCGCCGGGGGTCGCCGTGAATCCCGCCCCCGCCGTCCTCCAAATTCTCCGGGCCCCCAACAATCAGCCCGGTGTGAGTCGCACTGCCCACCTCGGAGAATGGAGGGTTCCGGCACGACTCAATGGGCCCCTGGGCTGCCCAAATTCTCCAGCCCGCAATGGGCCGAAGTCCCGCCCGTCTTTTGTCGGTCCTGCCAACGTAAATTGGAGTAGGTCCATTACTGGCGGGACCTGGCGGCGAGGGCTGTTGTTGGGGTGGCGCGGGGGCCCCCACTGTGGCGTGGCCCGTGATCGGGGCCCACGATCTGCGAGCAGGCCTGTGCCGTGGGGGCACTCTATCCTTCCGCACCGGAAGCTGTACCGGTCCGCGATTCCCAGTGCTGAAGCGAAGCCCTCTGCACATGCATGGGGATCACGCCAGCATGCGCTGCCACTTCCGTGCATGCGCCAACCCGCGCCAGCTGGCGAAGGCCCTTCGGCGCTGCTTGGTGTGGCACCAAGCCCCTTTCCCGCCGGCTGGCGGGGCGCAAACCACTCTGGGGCGGGCCTAGCCCCCGAAGGTGTGGAGGATTCTGCGCCTTTGGGACAGCCCGATGCCAGAGTGGTTCATGCCACTCCGTCCCGCCGGCACCCCCCGGCCCGTCGGGTAGGGGAGAACCCTGCCCCATATTCAGAAAGTGTAGCTAAACAGTCCCAGTATACGACACAACCATTGGCTTAATTTCAAATTGTGAGATGAATCATCAGGGATAAACATCGGAGATTACCTGCAAGAGGCAGTCGACGCACTAGGGCAAAGGATGGAGGAGTCTGTTCAAATTCTGTCTGATGTTGTGGCTCTGACATGTCACACCTCAAAGTTTCTATGGCAAGGGTGGTGAAGCACTTTGAAACTTTGGTCCAGCAGATCCATCTGGATTTGCCCTTGGACCTGCGACGACAGGGCACCATAACCTCCGTATAGGAGTCCCTTCTCCTCAGGGACCCTCAGGCATCCACAGGGCGGACGAACTGCCGCTGGAGACCACAGGGCCATCCACCTAGGTGACTCCAAATGCCGATCTCAATCCCTTCTGTCCATGACTCCATCATCTCCATCGGGGGTACAGGCTGAGCAAGGTACACCTGCCCCACAGCAGGAGATCCAGAGCAGGCCAGGGTCCTCCATGTCTCGGCCCTCTGGTGGACGTCTGCCAATATCTTCAAAGACAACTGGACATAGCAGCCAATGTGGCTGCCTCCTGCTCTGCTGCAGATCTTGGGATGTACCTAGATCTAGCGGTAGGATTGTGAAAATTAAGAAACTTTGACAGCACTTCTAGTTCAATGGTGCTCAATCATTGACCTTTTAAATACATTTGTTGCTCATGAGAATGATCTAATAATTTGAAAGTATCTTGCATTTACAGCAATGTTCCCTCTTATTGTGAGGGTGAGCCACGCTCAGTGGTCACCTGCCTTTGTGAGCCTTCGTATAGCTGAATCATGATAGTTACTGGATCCTTTTGTTATGTTAGGGAGATGTATCAAACTTTACTAGAACTGTCATCAAAATCTCTTAGTAACCTAAACTCCTTACAAGATGACATGGAGTTAGGTGTGCTGAACTACCTTGGAGGGTTAGTGTAATTGTTTCTCAAAATGAGAAGCTGTCTTCACTGGCAATGCCAAAGCACAAAACCTGCAACCATGATGGTCTCTCCAAACACATTCAACCAGCATAGTGCCCGCTAAAAGTTTCTCATTAAGGTGATTATGAGTGCATCAAGACCCTTGATACAGCTCTGGCGCTGCTGTGCTGACTTTCAGCACCCAGAGCGCATAGATCCAGGGTTTACCGCTGACCTTTACCAAGATCAGGGCCTGGTGAGCCATGAGGGTTGAAGGTGCAAGTCCGAATATTGAACTTGCTCCCTATGTTACTGGTTTTAAAGGCCTTTGTGTAGACTAGCATGCTAACAAGGGACAGAAGGAATGTGGTCATGTTCCTGGTGCCTGCATTTTACTCTCTGGAATCTTACGACTATCAGTGTGGCACAGGCACATCATGTTTCTGTAATGGCATTCTCACATGGAAGTTGACCTTAACCTCCGTCTTCAGGTTCCTACCCTTCCTTCTCTTCATAATCTGAGGAGCTCTCAACATGCTCCATGTCTCCCTCTGGGAAGGGATTCCTCTTTTGAAGTGCCAGGTTGTGAAAGGCACAACAGACGACGATTATGTGGGACACCCTCTTTGGAGAGTACTGAAGAGACCCACCTGAACAGTCCAAACATTGGAGTGGTTGGGGTGGCAGCCCTCAGAAAATTTCAGAAGCATTTAGATGAGCACTTGAAATGCCATAGAACACAAGGCCAAGGGCTAAGTGCTGGAAAATGAGATTGGAATAGATCGGTGCTTGATGGTCGTTGCAGACTCAATGCAACGAAGGGCCTATTTCCGTGCTGTAAAAACTCTATGACTCTTAGGTAATTGAAGATGCTATTTACAAGTCCATAAGTACTCAAGTGCTTTTAGACAAGCAACTCCAAAACTTTGATGAATGGATCTTTGAGCATCTGATATTCCAGTCTTAATGGCTGCATTGGAGTTTCTTTTGATTATTTATGTGCCCTAATGCTTCCAACGTAACCACCCCCTTCCTCATTACTCCTCTTTTATTAAATAAATTTAGAGTACCCAATTATTTTTTCCAATTAAGGGGCAATTTAGCATGGCCAATCCACCTAAGTTGCACATCTTTGGGTTGTGGGGGTGAAACCAACGCAGACACGGAGAGAATGTGCAAACTCCACACGGACAGTGACCCAGGGCCGGGATTTGAACCCGGGTCCTCAGCGCCGTAGGCAGCAATGCTAACCACTGTGCCATCGTGCTGCCCTTTCCTCCTCTTGCTTTGCAAAGTTGCAGAGCGTATTATGACGATTGTGAAGAATCTCAGATGACTGAAATGCAAATTACAATGCCTCCCCTTATACTTGAAGTTGACCAATTATCTTGTTGAAACAGGTGGAGCAACTCTCACTACCATAATAAACATGCATTTCCAGAGGAGGTGGTCATCAGTCCTTGTCAGGTAACTGCCTAAGCCAATAGATCTGGTTGGCAACATATTAGTTGGTACAGACACACGTTCACAAGACATAGTCCTTTTCTGCTCCTGTTTGCCTCTTAGCTTAATCAAGAGTCAGAAGGGCACTTCATCATTGTGAACAACTAGCATTTGAAGTTAGATGACAGTCTGTCCTCATTCCCAAAAGGCAGATGAAACTCAGGTCAAAAACTGAGAAATAAGAATTATTCAATCCATCCAGATGTGAACAGAATTACTGACCTGCAAATAAACCTACTGCTAGATTTATTCTGAGTTATGCAGCATTTTTCAGGCTTTACACATTGACAATTGCCTGCAAGCTGAGGAACTGGTTCTTAGGCATTTTTTGTAAATCAGAGTCAGCCTCTCGGACCAAAATTTTCCGTCAGGGTTGAGACCCATTTTTCCAAAGCTGATCAGACACAAAAACAAGCACTTACTTTCTTCTGATATTCTAGGGCATGGAAGAAGAACTGTCAGTTCAGGAAACCACAGACAAGGCAGCATAGAGAATCGGCGCACAAGCCTCACCCCTCTTATAGCACAAGGTGTCCTATTCAGTAAATAAAGAATAAATAAATGTCCCAAAGCTTCTTTGAAAAGCTATAGAAAGAAGATAAGTGGGTGAGGGGGGGATGGTGGATGAGGTAAGAAGGTAAGGAGGGTCAGGTGGATGAAGAGGTAGGGTGGCTAAGGGACTAAAGTGGTTAAAGGGGAAGGTTGGGGAAGGGGCTAATATGGGTAAGTGGTAAGGTGGGTGTGATCACCTTCACAAGGACCACGGGGGATCGTTGATTGATCTCCCTGTGGGCTTCGTAGAATACGAGTTCCCGTGGTGAGCGGGCGGAGGCTTGTCAAACTGGGGGTTGTTAGCGGGACCCTTAAATGTAGCTCAGACACCTGGACTAGCAGTTGCTGATAGCCCTGGTCAGGACGTTTGCTTTGTGAGCAGCTTTATTTTCTGTTTAAAATAAACCAGTTCGGCCTTTCACTCCGTGCCTCCTAGGATTATTACATAGGCGACGAGGATCAAGCACGGGATTCTGAGCAGCCTTTTCGAAAATCCCCGACGACAACTCCAGTAAGGAATAAAACAAAAAGTAAAACCCAGAAATACCATTAATTGGGAAGTTCAGGCCTTATGATGTCGTTGAGGACTGGTCCCAGTACGCTGAATGCATGCACTACTTCCTCCACATCAATGACATAGAAAGGGATGACAGACATAAAATAATCCTTTTGACAGCATATGAGGCCCCAATGTTCAACAATATTACGATGTTAACGTATCCTGCAGCTCCTGACATTAAAACGTTCAACAATTGTGAATTCAGTAAAGAACGATTACCACCCAAAGCCAACCTAATCCTCCAGAATTACTGATTCAACATGGCTGGGAGGACCTCTGGGGAACCTGTGACAGAATTTTGGCCGAGATTAAGGAAGCTGGCTGGATACTGCCCATCCCTGACCGAGATGTTACACAACCAACTAGTGTGTGGGATCAATAATGTCACGATACAAAAACAATTGTTTGGAGAACCCACCCTGGACCTCAAAAGGGCTGTAGAATTAGCACAGAATGTGAAGAAAGGGGCCAAGAACTCTGAGGGAGGATGGACAGTCACGTTCTCATGCTGGGGGAGGGAGGACCCTCATACAGAAAAGTCAGGATTCCCAGTGGAGGCTTCCACATGGCTCACCCATCATTAAATCAACAGTCAACCAGGATATCCTGGCATCTCAAAACACGGTCACCAAAATCCTGAAATACCAGGGAACCTTCCCTGAAAGAGTTCAAGTGTCAGCTGCAAGGCTGCTGTAAGTGTGGCCAAATGACACAATCCAGGCAAGACTGCCAGATTCAGCAGTATGTGTGCTGCCCAGGCCGGAAGCCAAAACCGCCTCCAGCCCAGGCCTTGCAAGACTCTCAGCCCACAGAGGATGAAACGATGCAACTAAACTGCATCACCACCTGTAAGGTTGACCCAATAAAGATAACACTCTTGGTCAATGGCCATTCCCTAGAAATGGTGGTTGATACGGCCCTCTCCATTGTCGGGGAACAGAACTTCTGGCATCTCCAGATGGGCATCTTGCCACTTGGCCTGCAAGCATCAGGGCCATGTTGGTCACATGTACAGGGGATACTTTGAGGATTATGGTGACCACCATGATCCTGGTTATCCATGGGCAGCAGATGGCCCGACTCCTGCTTATAGTTGTACGAGGACCAGGACCCAGCCTCTAGGAACCGATGAACTGTACAAAGTCATTGGTAAATACCCAAGGTATTCCAAGAAGGTAGAATAATGGAAGAAAGGGCAAAGATTTATGTGGACACCAACGCCCTACCCAAATATTTCAGGGCACGGCCAGTCCCATACGCTTTACTTACCAAAGTAGAGGCCGAACCTGAGGGATTAGGGAGCCTCGGTATAAAACGACCAGCGCAGTTCACCGTGTGGGCTGCACCAGTTGTCCCCGTTGGTCTGCCTTTGTGGGGATTATAAATTAACAGTTAATAAAGCCTCACATTTAGATCAGTACCCCATGTCACATATAGAAGATCTATATACCAAACTGGCAAAGGGTCAAACCTTCACCAAACTAGATATGAGCCATGACTACCTCCAACTAGAACTAGTCAAGTCATCCAGGAAGTACATAACTATTAACACCATAAGGGTTTAAACGAATATACACACCTGCCTGTCGGAGTCTCATGATAATGCACCATTTTTCAACGTGTGATGGAGAACATTCTCCAAAGGCTACCTAAGATAGCAATATACTTAGACCACATACTAATCACAAGAACCATGGAGAAAGAGAACTCAGCAAACCTGGAGGAGGTTTTGAAATGGTTTTCCGAGGCAGGTTTCCATCTCAAAAGAGAGAAATGTGTGTTCCAGACAGGCAAAGTGATCTACCGAGTCAATAAATAGGTCTACACCCGATGAAAGATAAAGTTAAGGCTATCAAAGAGGCAACAACTCCACAAAATACAACAGAATTAAAATCTTTCCTCGGCCTCGTAAACTACAATAGGAAATTTATCCCAAACTTAGCCATTTTATTGTCACCCCTGCACCCTTGTAAGCGGCACCTTTAAATGTAACTCCAAGACCCGGACCGGGCATTCCCGGTAGTCCTGGTTGAGACTTTTGTTCTGAGTGATGAGATAGCAGCTTTATTTTCAATTTAAAACAAACCAGTTTGGCCTTTCACTTGCACCTCCTGGAATTATTAGAATGGGCAAGGGGTAGGGTGGGTTGGGGGATAAAATGGGTAAGTGGGTAGAATGAGTTAGGGAATAAGGTGGGTAAGGGTATAAGGTGAGTGAGAGAGTAAGATGGTAGGTGGGTAGGATGCTGTGGTTGGGTCAGGTTGGATCAGACGTGTCAGGTAGTCAGGGAATTCGGGTGGTGAGGGAAACTTCGGCTGGGTCAGCAGTGCATTGGGGCGGCCAGGGAGTAGCAGGGGATGTCAGTGTGATTTATTGGGGGGATCAGTTCTGTAGTTACTCAGGTGTTAGACTAGGTTTTAATCTGTCCAACATTTCCTGTGTAACCATCCAGGTAAGGACGTCAGAACCGTCGGAATCTCCGAACAACTCAGTGTTGAAGATTTTCCGGAGGAGTCCAGGATCAAGAGAATTGTCCATCAGAAGTTCAAACTTCCTGGCCAATTCCCATAGAGTCTTGATATTGGGTCTCCCACGGGATCCCATATTGTGTCTTGCAGGGTACGTCTGGTCTCCGACTATTTGGAGGCTGGAAGACCTGGGCCATGGACATGAAAGGCACTGGCCCTGAACATAAACTTTTCTTTTGTTGAAAATATCAACTTAGCCCTTCTCAAAAGTGCTTGTTTAATACAGCGAATGACAATTGATCTGGCTCTGTGCCTCTACTTTATTAGAGATGAAGGGTGTGATTTCCGGCTCCTCAGCCGGGTGATTCTCGGCACACGCTATTCGCTGGTGCCGGGATACTATCACCCTGCTGCTTATCAATGGGATTTCCCATTGTAGCCACCCCATGCCACAGGGAAATCCACTGGCGGGGGTTGCGCTGCCAGCGGGAAATGTGAATCACATCAGCCGGAGATTCCGGCCGAAATCAGAGTGACTTTCCTCCATTCACAAGTTTTAATGAAAAAGTTGTCATTGATATGAAGTAGTGGTCTAGATGCCAAGTTAAATACTTGGTACAGTGGGGGATAAAAGGGATGAAGGTTATGATTGATGAAAGAGAATATAAGAACAGAAGTAGATTAACTTAGGTTTCCTTCTTCTTGCATATTTAGAATGAAATGGTGTATATTCTGGAAATATTTCTGGAAATAGAACATAGAAAAATACAGCAGAGAACAGGCACTTCGGCCCACGATGTTGTGCCGAACTTTTGTCCTAGATTAAGAACAAATTAATCTACACCCCATCATTCTACCGTGATCCATGTACCTATCCAATAGCCACTTGAGGTCCCTAATGTTTCTGACTCAACTATTTCCACAGGCAGTGCATTCCATGCCCCCACTACTCTCTGGGTAATGAACCTACCTCTGACATCCCCCCTATATCTTCCACCATTCACTTTAAATCTATGTCCCCTTGTAACGGTTTTTTCCACCCGGGGATAAAGTCTCTGACTGTCTATCTATTCCCCTGATCATCTTATAAACCTCTATCAAGTCGTCCCTCATCCTTCTCCGTTCTAATGAGAAAAGGCCTAGCACCCTCAACCTTTCCTCGTAAGACCTACTCTCCATTCCAGGCAACATCCTGGTAGGTCTCCTTTGCACATATATTTATATTCCTCTTTAACTTATTTTGAAAATGTATACATGTGGTAAGAGTTTTACACAATGGATATGTAGCTGACTAAAAGCATGGAAAATCACTTTTTGATAACTATTCCTATGATTGATGCATTTCTTTCATAAGAGGAATAATTTAAATACCGGGACTCCAAAGTGATGGAAAGGGAGAGCGAGAAACTTTATGGAGTAGGAGACCATACTTACGCTGCCATTTTCATATCAAAGTACAGCAAATATCTGGGGTCTGGAAACATAGCTGTCATTTGTCCTCACCATTCTGTGGAGCAGAACTTTCGTGTAGTGTTGAGCAGATTTAAAAATTACTCAGACTGTCAACTATATCTCCTATTCACTTTATAAACTGAAACAGAATCTATCACCTACACTCTCAAAATGTTCATGAATTTACTGCAACAGCAATGATGATAATCAATTGCCTTTGAAGACCAAGGACAGCCTAAGGCACTTCACAAAGGTGTAAGGAAAATGATTACCAGGAGGTATCAGGAGGGAAGATCAAAAGCTTGGTAAATTGTTGAGCTGGATGAGTTACAGGGATAAGAAGAGGTGAGTGTATGGATGGATTGAATAAAGACAGAAAAAAAAGACTTGGGTTTATTTAGCATCTTTCACGATCTCACTAGATCCCAAAGCACTTAACAGAAAATTAAATATTTTTGGA
This sequence comes from Scyliorhinus canicula, assembly GCF_902713615.1. Lineage (NCBI taxonomy): Eukaryota > Metazoa > Chordata > Chondrichthyes > Carcharhiniformes > Scyliorhinidae > Scyliorhinus > Scyliorhinus canicula. The sequence goes on along the minus strand of NC_052156.1, from coordinate 69,037,159 downwards.
AGTGTAGTCGTTGCTGTAATGTAAGAAACACAATAGTTAATTTGTGCACAGTAATCGACATTGAGAAAGCTAGATAATTTCAGGGAATTGGTGCACTTAGTTGCTCTTAGATGGCGCAAGACATAATGAAACAAATTCCCTGCCCCTCCTGAAAAAAATGGTCATTTTTTTTACATTCTCCCAAGAGCCTTTTGGAGATTTGCTTTAACTTCTCTTCTGAAGATGGCACCTCTGGCAGTGCAGCACGCCTTCAATGCTGCACTGATGAATCAACTTAAATGATTTACTCAAGTTTTTAAACCTGAATTCACAACCTGGTGAAGGTGCCACTGCGCTAACATTACCAGTTTGAAACAATGAGAGACAAGATACCTCAGTGTACAGAGGGCAATGGGTGAGCTGAAGTGTTTTGACTGGTGTAGTGCTTCGTGAAGCCATGTCACGTTCATAACTTTAAAGCATAAATTGTGCTCAGTGTGGAATCATCTGGAGCTGGCTTTTGTTTTTAAAATTGGCAATGATGGCCTGCAAAAAGTCACTGTCAAGGGGCACCTGACAGGTCTTTGGATTCAAGAGCTGCTACACTGTCTCAGAAGGACAAAAGGAACATTCCAGATGGGAGGTGTTGCTATCCACGTACACTCCTGAAACCCTCCAAAAAGGTATTTCCTGACTTGAATCGGTCACCCTGAAACCAAGCTGGTGATTGTCTCAAACCCCAGGGTGAATATGTGCAAACAATCATCCAGGTTGTGGTTAATCCACTTAATCTCAACACTTTATTTGGAAGAGAATTGTGAAACTGAAACTGCATAGTAAGGTTGGTCTCCCTGTTCATTCCTTAAGTGCTGTCTGCAAAAGAAAATAAATGCAGAAGCAGCAGCAGAAAATGCAGTAGAAAGATATAATAGATATAGATATAGGACAGAGGTCAGAGGTGGGTTTTTTACGCAAAGAGTGGTGAGGCCGTGGAATGCCCTACCTGCAACAGTAGTGAACTCACCAACATTGAGGGCATTTAAAAATTTGTTGGATAAGCATATGGATGATAAGGGCATAGTGTAGGTTAGATGGCCTTTAGTTTTTTTTCCATGTCGGTGCAACATCGAGGGCCGAAGGGCCTGTACTGCGCTGTATCGTTCTATGTTCTATGTTCTATGTTCTAAAGGGCAGGAAGACCCATAATTTAAGAGCCGGAGACAGTCACATCATTAGTTCTTCAAACTTGTTCAGTTTTACTTTCACTAATACAGCAAAATACTCCCCTGATAACGTGGCTACATGTGGTGATATGATTAGCATAGCTGCCTGCCATTTGTGCAGAACACCGGCTTACCATTGGCCCTGGTTGGTCATGTGCCTCTCGACCGGTTGGTTGAGACCAGTCATGTGACGGCTCCCCGATTGGTCGAGAGGCTGAGTTAACCCCGCCTCCAGGGCGGGGTATAAATACCCAGTACTCCCGACGGTCTTCCTTATACCTGTAATCGGTTTACGCTGGACGCATATCCTCTCCCCCGTCTTTCCGCCATGGTAAACGAGATTGCGAAATACAAGGTCTTCTCCACTTTGGCCGGCAGGAGGTTTACCCTCCTCACAGACCAACGGTCAGTAGCCTTCATGTTCGATAATGCACAGAGGGGCAAGATTAAGAACGACAAGATCTTGCGGTGGCGGATTGAGATGTCCACGTACAACTACGATATCTTGTATTGTCCTGGGAAGCTCAATGAGCCCCCTGATGCCCTGTCCCGCGGCACCTGCGCCAGCGCGCAGATAGACCGCTTCCGCTCCCGCCACGCGGACCTCTGCTATCCAGGGGTGACCCGTTTCTATCATTTCATAAAGACCCGCAACCTGCCCTACTCCATCGAGGAAGTCAGGACAGTAACCCGTGACTGCTACATCTGCGCAGAGTGTAAACCGCACTTCTACCGCCCCGAGCACGCACATCTGATCAAAGCATCCCGCCCCTTCGAACGTCTCAGCATAGACTTCAAGGGGCCCCTTCCCTCTAGCAAACGCAACATTTACTTCCTGACGGTGATCGATGAATATTCCCGCTTCCCCTTCGCCATTTCCTGCCCCGACATGACCACATCAACCGTCATTAAGGCCCTCCTCTCCATCTTCTCCCTGTTCGGCGTACATACACAGCGATCGGGGGTCCTCCTTTATGAGCGACGAGCTGCGTCAATTCCTGCTCAACAGGGGCATTGCCTCTAGCAGGACGACCAGCTATAACCCTCGGGGTAACGGACAGGTCGAGCGGGAGAATGGTACCATCTGGAAGACCATTCTACTGGCCCTCCGGTCCAGAGATCTCCCTATTTCCCGATTGCAAGAGGTTATCCCCGATGCCCTACACTCTATCCGCTCACTCCTCTGTACCACAACTAATCAGACACCTCATGAACGTCTTCTTGTCTTCCCCAGGAAGTCGTCCTCTGGATCCCCTCTCCCGACGTGGCTGGCCGCCCTCGGACCCATCTTGCTCCGGAAGCACAAGTCCGACCCGTTGGTGGAACAAGTCCAGTTACTCCACGCTAACCCGCAGTATGCGTATGTGGAGTACCCCGACGGTCCGCAGGACAAGGTCTCCCTCCGGGACCTGGCACCCGCTGGCGTGCGGCCCTCCCCCCGTTCACCACAGACCCCCCCCCTGTCCCTTTTGCCCCAGCGCCCTACCCAGGCCACCCCTCCCCCATCCATGGCGTCTCCCCCACCAGCCCGGGTTATGGAGGCAAGTCAAGGACCATCGCTCCTGGAGTCCAGGACATCAGCTGAACCACCACCATCGGCTGAACCAACGTCACCAACTCCACTGCGGTGGTCTGCCAGGATGTCACGGGCAACGAAAAGGCTGTTCAAGTCCATTTAACTCTCAGCACCACCATGGACCTTGGATGGACACTATGTACTGTTGCTAAATGTCTGGGCCAGTGGGAAGCCAAGGATACATTTTTTTTTCCTTCTCTAGTTACTACTCATACCACCAGTTATCCCCCCCCCCCCCCCCCCAAGCTCTCGTTGACACCCCACCCCCGGCTTCTTTCTCCGCAAGGGGTGAATGTGGTGGTATGATTAGCATAGCTGCCTGCCATTGGTGCAGAACACCGGCTTACCATTGGCCCTGGTCGGTCATGTGCCTCTCGACCGGTTGGTTGAGACCAGTCATGTGACGGCTTCCCGATTGGTCGAGAGGCTGAGTTAACCCCACCTCCAGGGCGGGGTATAAATACCCAGTACTCCCAGCAGTCGTCCTTATACTGTAATTGACTGCAGGGCTAACATCTAGCTGATTAAAGCCATACTTTTGTTCAGCAACTCGTCTCGCGTTCAATTGATGGTACATCACTACAAATCACCAATATTGTGAACTGCTGAAATCCATCTCTTTGAGAGAATTCTGCGACAACTCTGGTTTACAACTTCAGCTATTGAATTCACCTAACTACACTTCAGGAGTAAGATAACTCTCCTTAATCAGGCTTGCACCATGTGTTTTCCAAGACAAGTTCAATCATGTGAAATACAAACTAGTCTTTCGTTCATAATTTGTAAAAGTGCATTATTCAGTGTTAAAGTATTTTGCCCAAATCTTTGGGAGTGCATAAACTGGTGAATGAGTGATGCAGTGTTAGATACTTGGAGTGAACACCTGAATGAATAATCTGCTGTGATTATTGGTTACTGCGTTACTGTACCCTTATCATCATGTAAGGTGATGTCCCCTTTCAGACCGGGCTTGGAACCCTGCGGGACTCCGCCTCTAGCTCTGCCCATTAGGGAGTCGTATATAAGGGGCCACTCTGTAGGCGGCACCCAGTAAGCACCCGTCTCGGCATCAGGCTAGTTCTCAGCTTATTAAAGCCTTCTTTACCGTTCTACTCTCTTGCATCGTTATTGAGGGTACAACAATTTAATAAACTGAATTACATTAGGATGGACGCAGGTCTCAAGCCAGAGAAGCTCAACCTGGAAGCACGTACACCGGAGGTCAGAGAAATTTTTAAGTACTGGCTCTGCTGCTTCGAGGCCTACCTGCACTCTTCAGAGACCCCCATCCCAGGGCCACGCAAGCTGCGCCTACTCCACACCCGGGTGAGTCACAGAATCTCCGCCACGATCGAGAAGGCGACAACTTCTGACGAGGCGGTCGAGTCAAGCGGTTCGTCAAACCCATAATCGAGGTACATGCCGGCACCTGCTCTCTCCCTGCCGGCAGCGCTCAGGGGAAACGCTAGACGAATTCGTAGAAAAGCTCACCGCGCTCGCCAGGAACTGCAATCATCAGGATGTGACGGGGAAAGTCCATATGAACCTGCACATCAGAGACGCTATCGTATCCGATATCCGTTCGACCTACATCTGGCAGTGACTCCTCGAAAATGGAGCAAAAGACCTCCAGGACACGGTAATGCTCGCCACCTCGCTGGAAGTGGCCCACCACAACCTAGGCACGTACCCCGCGGACCCTGCAAGCCCCCCTCGGACTTCCCAAGACTCGGCCACACTACGGGTCCGTGCCGCGTGGCGACCCGCCCAGACCGGGAGCACACCATGCTATTTCTGTGGGCAGGGCCAGCACCCACGTCCACGCTGCCCAGCCTGCTCGGCCATCTGCAGCGACTGCGGGAAGAAGGGGCATTTCACGAGGGTCTGCCTGGCCAGGCCCAAGGTCCAGAAACAAAAAGATCATCAGGCCCGAAAATCAGGCTCACAGGCCGGCAGGCCTCTCAACACGGCTGCCGACCGACCAGTACGCCCCCTTCTGACGCGTCATCGGCCTCGTGCGAGTCATGGGGCTGGCCATCTTGGTGGCGGCCATCTTCTCGACCTGACACATGCGACCGACGGCGGTGGCCATTTTGTGAATACGACTCGTCTGAGGACTCGGACTACCTGCAACTGGCAGCGATCAAACGCGGCCAAAGCACCTGCAAAATTCCATGATGCAGGTCCAGATCAACGGGCGCGACACTCCCTGCCTCTTCGACTCCGGGAGCACGGAGAGCTTTATCCACCCAGAAACGGTAAGACGCTGTTCCTTGTGCACCCATCCCGTGTCCCAAACCATAGCCCTCACCTCCGGGTCCCACTCGGTCCAAATCAAGGGGTATTGTATTGCGGACCTCTCGATCCAGGGCACCGAATACGCTCGTTTCAAACTTTATATCCTCCCTCACCTCTGCGCCCCCCTGCTGCTCGGGCTGGATTTTCAATGCAGCCACCGAAGCCTGACACTGAAGTTTGGTGGACCCTTGCTCCCCTCACGGTATGCAGCCTTGCGACACTGAAAGTCACACCCCCTCTCTATTCGCAAACTTCACTCCCGACTGTCAGCCCGTCACCACCAGGAGCCGGCGGTACAGTGCCCAAGATATGACTTTTATCAAATCAGAGATCCAGCATTTACTTACAGAGGGGGTCATTGAGGCTAGCAACAGCCCCTGGAGAGCACAAGTGGTGGTAGTACGGTCCGGGGAAAAGAAACGGATGGTCGTGGACTATAGCCAGACCATAAACCACTTCACGCAGCTCAATGCGTACCCCCTTTCTCGCATAGCAGAAATGGTGAATCGGATCGCTCTATACCGGGTATTTTCCACTGTCGATCTCAAATCCGCCTACCACCAGCTCCCTATCTGACCGAAAGACCGCCCCTATACTGCCTTCGAAGCAGCCGGCCGGCTCTTCCACTTCCTCAGGGTCCCCTTCGGTGTCACAAATGGGGTCTCCGTCTTCCAGAGGGCGATGGACCAAATGGTGGACCAGTGCGGCTTGCGGGCTACATATCCGTACTTGGACAATGTCACCATCTGTGGCCATGATCAGCAGGACTATGACGCGAACCTTGAAAAGTTCCTCCAGACCGCCAGAGCCCTCAACCTGACCTATAACAAGGAAAAACGCAACCCGACTAGCCATCCTCGGCTACGCCGTTGGAAACGGGGTCCGAGGTCCCGACCCCGACAGCATGCACCCCCTTAAGGAACTTCCCCTCCCCCGTAGCCCCAAGGCCCTCAAACGGTGCTTGGGGCTTTTTTCCTATTACGCCCAGTGGGTCCACAAATATGCGGACAAAGCCCGCCCAATCATAAAGATCACGACATTTCCTTTGACGGCTGTGGCCCGGTCGGCCTTCAGTCGCATCAAGGCTGACATCATCAAGGCCGCTATGCAAGCGGTAGACGAAACCATCCCTTTCCAGGTAGACAGCGATGCGTCAGACATCGCCCTGGCTGCTACCCTCAACCAGGCAGGCAGGCCAGTAGCTTTCTTCTCCCGGACCCTCACCGCCTCCGAGATTCGGCACTCTGCAGTCAAAAAGGAGGCACAAGCCATTGTGGAGGCCGTGCGGCACTGGAGGCACTGCCGAGCCGGTAGGAGGTGCACCCTTGTTACCGACCAACGGTTGGTAGCCTTCATGTTTGATAACGCACAACAGGGCAAAATTAAAAATGATAAAATCAATGAGGTGGAGGATCGAACTCTCCACCTACACGTACAATGCTGAACGAGCCCCCAGATTCCCTGTCCCGTGGCACGTGCGCCAACGTGCAGGAGGATCGCCTGCGGGCCATCCACAATGACCTCTGTCACCCGGGGGTTCCCTGGCTCGCCCACTTTATCAAGTCCTGCAACCTACCTCACTCTACCAAGGAGGTTAAGGCCATGATGAGGGCTTGCCAGATCTGTGCGGAGTGCAAACCGCACAAGGCTCGCCTCGTAAAGGTCTCGGGGCCCTTTGAGCAACTAAGCGTGGACTTCAAAGGTCCCCTCCCGTCCACCAACCGCAGTACCTACTTCCTAACCATCATCGACGAGTTCCCCGCTTGGTTTGGTTTCCTCGCTTATATCCACAGCCACCAGGGTACATCGTTCATGAGCGATGAGCTGTGTCAGTATCTGCTCAGCAAGGGCATCGCCTCGAGTAGAACGACCAGTTATAACCCGAGGGGAAACGGGCAGGTGGAGAGGGAGAACGCGACAATTTGGAAGGCTGTCCTTCTGGCCCTACGGTCGAGACGTCTCCCAACCACTCGCTGGCAGGAGGTCCTACCCGATGCCCTACACTCCATTAGGTTGCTCCTCTGCACGGCCACGAATGAGACCCCTCACAACCGCTTGTTTGCCTTCCCCAGGAAGTCCATCTCCGTGGTCTCGCTTCCACATTGGCTGACGACTCCTTGATCTGTTCCTCTCCGGAGGCACTCGAGGAGCCATAAAACGGACCCCCTGGTCAAGAGGGTCCGACTAGTACATGCAAACCCTCGATATGCCTACGTCGAGCACGCCAATGGCAGGCAAGACACGGTTTCCCTCCGGGATCTGGCACCCGCTGGTTCACCCACTACAGATGCACCCCTTCTCACAGTTTCCCTGTGGGACCTTGCACCCACTGATGCCCCCCCGGTCCCCCTCTCCGTCAGTGGACACCGACCGCGCGCCCGCTAGCCTCCCTCCCTCCACACTCCCCGCTGGCCAGGGCCGGCCCAAGGCACCGGCAACTCGGGCAGTCGCCCGGGGCGCCATGTGCTAGGGGGCGCAAGACTCGGGTCCCGCGCATGCGCAGTTGGGCCGGTGCCAAATGCGCATGCGTGGTGGCCGCCCTCCCCCAGGGCGGCCCCCTCCGCCCTCCCCTCGGCCCCGCCCCCGCGCCTCGGGCCCGCCCCCCTCGCCTCGGGCCGCCTCGGGCTCGCCTCGGGCCCGCCCACCCCGCCTCGGGCCCGCCCACCCCGCCTCCGCCTCGGCCCCCCCCCGCCTTGGGCCCGCCGCCCCGCCCCCCCCGCCTCGGGCTCGGCCCCTCCCCTCGGGCTCGGCCCCCCCCCCGCCTCGGGCTCGGCCCCCCCCCCCCCCCGCCTCGGGCTCGGCCCCCCCCGCCTCGGGCTCGGCCCCCCCCCCCTCGGGCTCGGCCCCCCCCGCCTCGGGCTTGGCCCCCCCCCCCCCGCCTCGTGCTCGGCCCCCCCCCCCGCCTCGGGCTCCCCCCCCCTCGGCTCGGCCCACCCGCGGCCCCGCCCCCTCGGCCCCCCCGGCCCCTCCCCCCTCGGCCCCCCGGCCCCGCTCCCCCTACCCCCCGGCCCCCCCCCCCGGCCCCCCGAAGGGCGTCGAAGTTCAGCTTGCCCGGGGCGCCAGCAACCCTAGGGCCGGCTCTGCCGCTGGCGCCAGCATCGCTACCCCCACCCCCAGCTATCTCCCCAGCGCCCCGACCCCCTACCCCAACCCAGTCCGAAGCTCCGACCACCGTGCTCCTGGATGTACCCTCACCTTAGACGACCGTGTGCGCCGCACCACTGCCCGAGCTGAGAAGGTTGACGAGGAAGATCAGGGCGCCAAAACGAATAGACTTGTGATTCCACTTCACTCTCGCCGGACTTTGCGTTTTTTTTAAACAGGGTGTGAATGTGATGAATGGTTACTGTGTTACTGTACCCTTATCATCATGTAAGGTGATGTCCCCTTTAAGGCCAGGCTTGGAACCCTAGGGGACTCCCCCTCTGGCTCTGCCCACCAGGGGTCGTATATAATGGGCCGCCCTGTAGGCGGCACCCAGTAAGCACCTGTCTCGGCATCAGGCTAGTTCTCAGCTTATTGAAGCCTTCTTTACCGTTCTACACTCTTGCGTCATTATTGAGGGTACTATATCTGCTTAATGTAAATCCATAATAACCTTGCTGCTGGTTATTCAAATTGCCTCCACACTCAGACATTAGGAAACACACCAGTCTTATTTTTCAAAAACACATTGGCTAGGATCTTTTGCATGGTGAGGTTCCAAGTCCACTATCTAAAGAGCTGTGGCCTCCGACACTGGTTGTTCCACAGCTATTTAATGCATCAAAGAGCGTTAGTTTGCTGGGGATGGAAATCTTACCCCTCAGTTGGGAGGAAGTCCCACTTCAAAGAGGTGCCAACCAATCTGATTGGCCAGCAACTCTCTAGTCCCAGCAGCACCAGACGTTGCAGTGACTAAGACTGGGAGTGCAAGCACTCCCCCGGGTCTAAGTCCTGGGTGGGGAGGGGAGCTAAGGCCCGGAAGATGGGGACTGAGGAGGGTGGGATTTTTGTTGGAAAGGCAGGGGACAGAGGAAGCAATTGCAGCGGCCATATATTGTTGGGGCAGGAGTGATGTTACAAAGAAGCTGTTAAAGGAGGCTGCCCCTCCCCCACCTCTTGCCTGAGGCCTGAACTCAACCCACCAGCTGGGAAATTGAAACTGGGCGGGAAACAACCCTTAAGTGATCATTAATTGGTTACTTAAGGCCCTCAACTAGATCACGGGTGGATTAGGCCTCTCCGGCAGGGGGAAGCAAAATTCTGCGCACTGGGAAGGGAAAGGAACAGAGGTTTCCGTTCACTTGCATCTCTGTCTGTAACAATGACTTGAAGTTTACAGAGAATGGAGAATGTGAAGCTGGCTGGGAAATCATTGGAGTAAATCAGGTGTATGGTAACAACGGCAGGACTGAAGGTTTCAGTTTCAGGCGAACAGAACCAAACTACGTTCCAGAGTTGGATACAGCCATTCTTTGTGATGGAGAGGCAATGGAATTGAAAGATTAGCTCAGTATTGAACAAGATGCCAAAGTTGTGAACAGTCTGATTCAGCCATGCTGTCAGGGGTGATTGGGGCAGAGCTGTGGGATGGGGAAGGGGAGCTTTTGGGGATGGAGCTAGTGGGGAGGATATGGTGTTTGTGGCAAAAGCAAAGGGAAAGTATTTTTTCCCCTGTATTCCACTGGAAGACATTTTGGCTCATTGAAGATTTAACATTGAATAACAACTGGATAACATAGAAGAGGGAGGTTTGAGAGAACCGGTAGAGAGGTAAAACTGGGTGGTGTCAGCGTACATGGGATAAGTAATCCCAATGCGGCTCTGATCAGCTCGGTAAGCGTGGAAGCAAGTGTGGTCAATCTCAGAGCTGGTCGGTGGAAGATGAAAACTGATGGTGTGATGGACTGTGTCAAGGATCAATGAGAATGAAGCACACTCCCGCCCACGGGTTTCCCAATTGTTACCAATTCAGGCAGCAAAAGCACTCTGCGCAGATGCAATATGCAACCGGGCAATAACCAAGGAGGCTTGTCGCAAAACTCACTCTGCTATAGAGTGGTCCTTTTACCACAATCACCAATGTTTTCCCAAGACTTTTAATTCCAAATGGTTTATTGAATTCAAATTTCGCCATCAGCTGTGGTGGGATTTGAATCCAGGTCCCCAGATCCTGTCCTTGTATCTACTGATAATACCACTACGCCACTCCCTCTTCTAACGATGCACATTTCATCTCTGAAGTTTGGTGAAATACTTTAATAAACGGTTGTGATATTTGTAAAGTGTTTCTAACATTGACGAATGAACAAGCGGAGGCTAGCTCTGTGTCTGTAACCTCAACTCCCCCGACAAGGAGCCATGTTTATATAATCTGAACCATTCCATATTGGTACTTATTCCAGAGAAAACCCTGCATTATGTATGATACTGATACGAGGGGGGCACAATGGGAAGCGATGCAATGAAACCCTTTTATACAGCTGTTGAATGTAGCAAAGGCAATTCATCGTAGCATTTAACCACCAAACAAACGGCAGAACACAGAATCTTTGTGTGCATCCAAGCAGGCGATTGGCCGATGGAGCAGGTCCAGTGACTTTGGTTAAACTTATGCAACTGAGGATACATGGCGGATTGATGAGGTATGCAACAAAGGTTCCAATATTTCATATGGAAGAAATGAAAACATGAACTGTCCATCATTCAGGCATTTTTACTCCAGAGATCATGTCCCTATGGAATGCTTTACTCGCCAAACGCCTTGTCATGAGTAATTATCATTTCAAAGAACAAGGGTTCAAGACACTGCATGAGCACGCCTGCTGTCTGATCCATCTTCCTTTCAAATTTACTAAAGCAAGATCACCATTTTCAATTCATTTTCCACAGCTTGCTGTTCAGTGACTACAAAATACAACAAAGACAATCCATGGATCGCCTCCTGTTTGTAAATTATTTTGCTGACATTAACAGTTGGATTGAAAAAGTGGAAAGGTAATCCATACCAAGAAAGGATTGAGGTGACTGAATAAGAGTGCAGATTTAAAAAAGGTCAAAGATATTTTAGACATAGAACTTACAGTGTATAAGGAGGCCATTTGGCCCATCGAGTCTGCACTAGCCCTTGGAAAGAAACCACACCTCCACCCTATCCCCGTGTCATGGAAATTATAATAAAGACAAATTCATTGAGATTTGATTTAAGGACATTTATTTACACACCTATTTGCGGAGAGGGGCGTGGTCTGGCTGCATAGCCATTCCACAGCACTCTGAGTTATACACTTGAAAACCATTATATTTATAGTGTGAAATAAAAAACTTTGAAGAGATAAACTTCGGGAACAAACGCAAGCGGAACTATGAATGTTTTGCCCTTGGTTTAAAAACAATTCTCCAGTACGCATTTTGTTGGCCTTCAGAAGAACAACTTCTCATAATAAGGCCGAGTTCAAAATATGAAGCAATATTTTGTTTACGTTACCTGGCCTACTTATTATCGTTCAAAAGCAGTGTTAAACTATAGTCAAGCATTTCCCAGCATGCTTCTAAATGGTCAACTCATTAATTTCCCTTCCACACCCCGTAACCCAGTAACCCCGCCTAACCTTTTTGGACACTAAGGGCAATTTAGCGAAGCCAATTCGCCTAACCTGCACATCTTTGGACTATTGGAGGAAACCGGAGCACCCGGAGGAAACCCACGCAGTCACGGGGAGAATGTGCAGACTCCGCACAGACAGTGACCCAGCGGGGAATCAAACCTGAGACCCTGGAGCTGTGAAGCAACTGTGCTAACCACTGTGCTACCGTGTTGCTCCCAAACTTGTGAGATTCTTTGTCGGTGGGATCCTCCACTTTGCTGGCAGTGCACCCACATCTGCGCGTTTCCTGATGGCTTCCTTGATGGCCAGATCGGAAATTGGAGAATCCCGCTGCCAGTGGGGTAGTGCCACGCCAGAAAATGTGGCTGGCGAGACAGAGGATCCCGCCCATTTTATATACACAGAACGTATCTGAAAAAGGCCACAGGAACATTCAGTCCTGCCAGTCTGTTCTGCAATTCAGTTAGACGTTGGTTGGTTTGCATGAACATAGTGGCTAATAGTCTGGATTCTATAGTGCACGATCGAATGGTCTCATCGGCAAAGACTCTGTGATGCGCTGAGGTCGTTAAATCTCACGAGAGTCCTCTTTGGAGATTTACAATGCTTGGAACATCTCATGAGATCGGACAAGATCTTGCGAGACATCGCGATCTGGATCGCACCCTCGCAGGGTGAGAACCAGATTATCATTTGGTGCCCAATTCTCCCGAGGCCCAGGAATAAACACTGGTGCCTCGGAGACTGCGCTATGTACCACTGGTACATGGGGGGAGGGGTCTCTCAGGCCATCGGTGACCCCCGGGTGGTCGGGCTGTATGCAGGGTGGTCCCCTGGCACTTCCGCTGGCACCCGGGCACATTGGTACTGCCAGCTGATGTGGTGAATGAAATTAGATGAATATATGTAATTCACACTGTCTTTGTAAGCGCAGTAGCTGTCCTACCACTAGGGGGAGTAGCGCTGGGAGCACTTCGGAACTTGTACTGGGCTCCACCCTTGGTTCTGCCCACGACTCCTCCCCCTAGTGCAGCTGTATAAATACCCGCATCCAGAGTCAGCCTGGGTCACTACGAGTTCATCGACAGGTAACAGGCTGGCTCTGAAGTAAGTCGATTAAAGCCTAGATTCACATCGGAAACACGTGTCTGGTGAATTGATGGTTCCACCAGCTGGTGCCCTGGGAGTGTCACCTGGGCAGCTTGGCAGTGCCACACTGTAAAGTTGGCACTGCCAGGGTGCCCAGGTACCAGGTTGCCCGTACCAGACATCGGGTCCAGGGATTTCCTGCCCTTTAGATGTGGGGTGAGGGGGATCTCGAGGACCCCCTAAGAGGTAGGTTAGGGCAGTCAGGGATCCAGAGGCCGGGGTGGGGATTGCGCGGGCGGTCAAATGATAAGGCGGCATTTAAAAATGGTTCCCAGATCTCTTCCTGCATTGATGAGCTCAGCTCGTCAGTTGGAGCAGGAATTGAGGTAAGTGCAGCCTTGGTGGGGCTTCCTGACCAAGGCTAAAAAAACTGCAGAGTCTTTTGATAGCGACGTCACTCTCGGCGCTGTATGTTGTTATACACGACCAAAACAGGACTCTTTTGTGTGTGCTAAATCGCGCCCATTGTCCTTTATACTCTCGCTCAAGAAAAATCTATCAATTTTGATTTAAATTGTTTGATTTGCCTTGTCTCAACAGGCTTTTGAGAGAGTCCCAAATTGCCATTATCCTCTGTGTGAAGAAGCACTTCCTAACATCACCGCTGTGTGGCCGAGGTCTAATTTAAAGATTATGCTCCCCTTGTTCAGGACTCTCCAATAAAGGAAATAGATGGAGGAATTGGGGTCATGTGTGCGCATTTCTGAGACATTACGAGTGCTTTTGAAGTCTCAAGATGATGTTTTTGGGGTGAATCGAGCTGGATTCCATATCGGTAAGCATGTTAATGCATGTGCATAGAATGTCTGCCAGATTTATGTAGATCATGTTATCAGTCAGACTGGAATACTATTTTGATGCCACTGACACCACTTCTGAGCTCACGTCTACCGTACCTCACAGAGCTGAACACACATTCCACAGCAGGAAGGGCATCACCCCCCCTCCCCCCTCACCCACCCCTGCAGTATAAAGTGGTAATGGGGTCAACAACTGTTTACAGGTTAGTTGCTGGTTAATTTATTCTGATGTTGCTTTGATTTTGCACCTTGTTTGTGCGTTAGGCGACTGTAGAGCTGCAAGGCTTTCCAGAGAATGGTATGGCAGGTACTAGAGGGGCTTTTCTGGACTTCAGTACCGGTATCTGTGATAGTGACCGTCGCAATGAATGTTTATGCTGCCTGTTCCACCCAGGCCTGAGCATGAGGTATTTACAACATCTCACAGTTTGCTGCCCATTGGTGCACAAAGGAGGTTACTGAGTTTCTGTACCAAGTAAGAGTTAGCTACTTGACACGCTCGCTTGCTGGAGAATAGCAGGCAGTGGCACTGAGTGGCTTTTTGAGGATTTTGGAATTCCCCTTGCTGCAGGGCGTCACTTTGAGGATGCTGGATCTCAATTCTGGTCTGTACTGCAGCTGGAGGAGATTCCATTCCCTCAACATCCAGCAATGTTAGCAATATTTGGTATCCTGGCATCTGTAGTGATGTCTTTATTGTGTGGCATACCACTGTGCAAGCTGCATTTGAGCCGGTGGATGGTATTCTCTGATCCCCCAGCTGTGTGTTCCTCAGCGGCCGGCCGTTCGCTGGCTTGCGAATGGGATTTCCTATTGTAACCCCCCATACTGCTTGGGAAACCCATGGGCGGGAGTGTGCTTCCGGCGGGAAAAGTGAATCGCAACGACCGGAGAGTCATAAGCCATGTGTATGTGGGCTGCATGCATATAATGAAAGTCATTCTGCCACACAAAATCAATGCTTCCCCACTCTGGACCTTTCTGGAGGAGCCCTACAGTGCTCGACAAAGCAGTTGTCTAGATTCACCCTGCTGCACAACCTCTCCACCGTGAGAGAGAAAGCTGTATTACCAGCTGCATAGCAAGCAGCTGAGGAGGAGGAGAAAGAAAGCAAAGAGATTACAAAGTGAGGAGGCAATACAGAAACACCCCTCGGCCAGCAGTCCATGAAGAACTCATTCGACTGCAGTGCCAGCAACTGTACCCACGTTTCCCCATTCACCAACAGTCCCATACTTTACCTCTCATTTGTCATTGACCATTGCAATGTCTGCTTTGCCACAATGGGAAAATAAAAGTCACCACAAAGTAAACATTACAAACAAAATGTATAAATGTGATCATCCTATGTTACATGCAGTCAACAGTTCACTCTTGTGCATTCTCTTGTTACTGTCTTCTGTTAGCCTTTGTCTGTTCAAATGTACCTAACAGTGCTACCCCAGTGGCTGCACCATATGAGAGCATGCTTCTGGACAGCATCATCACCCTCAATTACAACCAGAAGGGGGAAAGGGAAGAAATTAGAAATCGGCGACCCAGCTTACTCAAAATTCTATCCAAAGTCACCGCCAGCTTGGTTGAGTCTGCTCTGGAGTTGGTGATCCACCCTGACTAGACCTGTACTGTACCTGGCAGGAAGATCTGTGATAGCCTCGTGCTACTCAGAGATACAATTGCCTATGCACAGGACATGAGGTTGGACACCTGCCTTTTGGCCTGGAACAGGAAAAGATGTTTGACAAAATATCACAGACCGTACATGATGGACTTGCTCTCTGAAATAGGGTTTGGGAGGGAATCTGCAATTGGATCCAACTGCTTTATACATACATTAGCAGTACAGTTTCAATCAATGGGTGGGAATCAGAAAATTTCAAATCAAATCAGGAGTCATGAAGGGCTGCCCTCTCTCCCCTGACCTGTTTGTGTGTTGTAGCGAACTTTTTGCTGAATCCATCAGGAAGGATTTGGGTATAAGGGGAATGACAATCCCAGGCAGCGGAGGCACACAGGTTAAAGCCTCGCTGTACATGGATGATGTCATCACCTTCTGCTCAGATCCGATGTCGGTGTGTGGGCTGATGAACATCTGTGACCAGTTCGAACTGGCCTTAAGAGCCAAAGTAAACTGTGGCAAGAATGAGGCCATGTTCTTTGGGAACTGGGCTGACCAATGCTTTGTCCCTTTCACCGTCAAGTTAGGTTACCTGAAGGTGTTGGGGATATGACTCTATGGTGGGACAACTTTAAAAGTGAAAGGCAACTCATGTTAAAGTTGAAATATGAAGATCGAGAAATCTTCGAACCTCCCCATTTCATTCAGAATCAAGATTGCTCTCTACTAAGCAGAAATGCGTTCCTAAAACTGGAATTAATCTAATAATAATAATAATTGCTTATTGTCACAAGTAGGCTTCAATGAAGTTACTGTGAAAAGCCCCGAGTCGCCACATTCCGGGGCCTGTTCGGGGAGGCCAGTACGGGAATTGAACCCACGCTGCTGCCTTGTTCTGCATTACAAGCCAGCTGTTTAGCCCACTGTGCTAAATCAGCCCCTATAGGATGAATTTGCAGGACATATTAAACTTAATTTCCAAAATTGCTTCAAGGCTAGGGAAGGAGGAACGTCACTTACCAAATTGAAAAGGTGCAGCAGCAAGGGGTTATCTCACTGGTTACCATGCCAACAAAATAGTGTCCATGGATACTGTGCTGAAACTCAAACTTAGCTTAGAGAAGCAAAAAGAGCTCCACCAAAGACCTGAGATTGTGTGTGGAAAGTGAAGCTTGAGAGTACCCAGAGATGCAGAGCAAAGAATCTCAGAAGGTGAGATTGAAACCCTACGAGATTGGTCTTTGTCTGAGTGGGAGCTACCTTTGAAGAAAATTGCAAGGCAATGTGTCGAAATGTGGATTGGAAACCCTTATGAGAAAGACAAAGTTTCAGTGGGAATGGCTGGCTCATAATGTGATAAATGTCTTGTTTTCTTTTTGAGAAATCCCTGGAATTTGTTTTGATCACATCTGTCACCTTTTATGCAGTGTGGTGCATCCAACCACGGTTTCTCTGTTCATTCATGTATACTTGATATTTACCCTGAATGTTTGAGTATCAGATAGATATTGTCAATTGTTTTATCTTTCTGAACTTGTACAGTAAAGTTTATTTTTGTTCAAAACCTGTGGAACCTGTGGCATTTTTCACTATCTAAGCGGCATGAATCTCAAACTTTACCTACTTTAAACAAAACGTGACTGATCCATTGCTACTATCTGCCTTCTATGACCTAGCTAGTTCTGTATCCACCATGCCAGCTCACCCCGATCCCATGTGACTTCACCTTTTTGTACCAGTTTACCATGAGGGACCTTGTCAAAGGCCTTACTGAAGTCCATATAGACAACATCCACTGCCCTACCTGCATCAATCATCTTTGTGACCTCTTCGAAAAACTCTGTCAAGTTAGTGAGACATGACCTCCCCTTCACAAAACCATGCTGCCTCGCACTACTACGTCCATTTGCTTCCAAATGGGAGTAGATCTGTCTCAAAGAATTCTCTCCAGTAATTTCCCTACCACCTACGCTCACCAGCCTGTAATTCCCTGTATTATCCTTGCTACCCTTCTTAAACAAAGGAACAACATTGGCTATTCTCCAGTCCTCCGGGACATCACCTGAAGACAGTGAGGATTCAAAGAATTTTGTCAAGGCCTCAGCAATTTCCTCTCTTGCCTCCTTCAGTATTCTGGGGTAGATCCCATCAGGCCCTGGGGACTTATCTACCTTAATATTTTTCAAGATGCCGAATACCTCATCTTTTTGGATCTCAATGTGACCCAGGCTATCTACACACCCTCCTCCAGACTCATCATCCACCAATTCCTTCTCTTTGGTGAATACTGATGCAAAGTATTCATTTAGTACCTTGCCCATTTCCTCTCGCTCCACACATAGATTCCCTTGCCTATCCTTCAGTGGGCCAACCCTTTCCCGGGCTACCCTCTTGCTTTTTATGTATGTGTAAAAAGCCTTGGGAGTTTCCTTAACCCTATTTGCCAATTACTTTTCGTGACCCCTTCTAGCTCTCCTGACTCCTTGCTTAAGTTCCTTCCTACTTTCCTTATATTCCACACTGGCTTTGTCTGTTCCCAGCCTTCTAGCCCTGACAAATGCCTCCTTTTTCTTTTTGACGAGGCCTACAATATCTCTCGTTATCCAAGGTTCCTGAATTTTGCCGTATTTATCCTTCTTCCTCACAGGAACATGCCGGTCCTGAATTCCTTTCAACTGACACATGAAAGCCTCCCACATGTCAGATGTTGATTTACCCTCAAACTTCCGCCCCCAATGTAGGTTCTTCAGTTCCCTGCTAATATTGTTATAATTAGCCTTCCCCTAATTTAGCACATTCACCCCAGGACCACTCTTATCCTTGTCTACCAGCACTTTAAAACTTACTGAATTGTGATCACTGTTCCAGAAATGCTCCCCTACTGAAACTTCTACCACCTGGCCGGGCTCATTCCCCAATACCAGATCCAGTACAGCCCCTTCCCTAGTTGGGCAGTCTACATATTGTTTTAAGAAGCTCTCCTGGATGCTCCTTACAAATTCTGCCCCGTCTAAGCCCCTAGCACTAAGTGAGTCCCAGTCAATATTGGGGAAGTGGAAGGGCACGATTCTCCGCAAATGCGGAGAGTCGTAAAGGCTGCCGTGAAACCGGCCGTGTTTCACGGCAGCCTCCGCGCCCCCTCCCGGGACCCGATTCACCCCACCCGGTCGGGGATAGCATCGCGGCCCCGGGAAGAACGGCAACGCGGGCTTAGCGAACGTTCGCTAAGCCCGGCCGCCAAGACTCACAGTGGCTGACGCGCACGATGACGTCAGCCGTGCATGCGCGGGTTGGACGGCACCAACCCGCGCATGCGCGGATGACGCATCGCGCATATGCGTCAAACCCGCGCATGCGCGGTACGTCATGCCCCTCAGCCGCCCACGCGGACTGATCCTGAGGGGCGGCGGAGGGACAAAGAGTGCGTGGGAATCGGACCCGCTGCCCGCGATCAGTGCCCACCAATCGCGGGACCATGCCACCCAATCGGTGGCATGGTTGTGCAGAACGGCACTTTGCGGCCATTTTCACGAACTGTGATAGCAGGTGTGTTTAAATTCGTGAAAACGGCCGCAAAGGCCTGGGAAATCGACCCATCGGATAGGGCAGAATCGCTGCTCGCCGTAAAAAAACGGCAAGCAGCAATTCGTGTCGTGGGGCGGCCGTGGGGGCGGGAGAATAGCGGGAGGTTGGGAAAAATGTCGGGAAGGCCCTCCCGCTATTCTCTGACCCGTCATGGGGGGCGGAGAATCGCGCCCGAAGTCTCCCATCACAACAACCCTGTTGTTTTTACTCTTTCCCAAAATCTGTCTACCTATCTGCTCCTCTATCTCCTGCTGGCTGTTGGGAGGCCTGTAGTAAACCCCCAACATTGTGACTGCACCCTTCTTATTCCTGATCTCTACCCATATAGCCTCACTGCCCTCTGAGGTGTCCTCCCATAGTACAGCTGTGATATTCTCCCTAAACAGTAGCACAACTCCGCCACCCCTTTTACATCCCCCTCTATCCCGCCTGAAACATCTAAATCCTGGAACGTTTAGCTGCCCATCCTGTCCTTCCCTCAACCAGTTCTCTCTAATGGCAACAACATCATAGTTCCAAGTACTAATCCAAGCTCTAAATTCATCGGCCTTACCCGTAATACTTCTTGCATTAAAACATATGCACTTCAGGCCACCAGACCCGCTGTGTTCTGAAACATCTCCCTGTCTGCTCTGCCTCAGAGCCATACTGGCCCTATTCCCTAGTTCTCCCTCAATGCTTTCACCTTCTGACCTATTGCTCCGGTACCCACCCCCCGCCGTACTAATTTAAACCCTCACTTGTGACACTAGAAAACCTCGCGGCCAGGATATATACGCCTCTCCAGTTTAGATGCAACCCGTCCTTCTTATACAGGTCACACCTGCCCCGGAGAAATTCCCAGTGGTCCAGATAACGGAAACCCTCCCTCCTACACCAGCTGTTTAGCCATGTGTTTAGCTGCTCTATCTTCCTATTTCTAGCCTCGATTAAGATTGACGAGATACGACTTCAAATGTGCAAAGGAAGTAACAAACAACAATAGACACATGAATACTGCCAGAAGGATCCAAACAAGAGGATTTAGATGTCATTAAGGAGGTTGAAACTTATACATCTTTAATCTCTCAGCATTTACCAACTCCTGTAAAAAGCTGTAGGAAGTAAAACAAGATCAAGAATGTCTCCAATCTGAGAATATTGTCGAGAAGGATGACCAGACTATATCATCACTAATCCAATACTACAGTGCCTTAGGCAGTGCAATCACCTCACCATCATTGATGACTTGCTAGCCTTCAACCAGAGAATAGTCATAGCAGGAACACTTTATAGAATCCCTGCAGTGCAGAAGAAGGCCATTCAGTCCACTGAGTCTGCACCAAAGCTCTGAAAGAGCTCCCTGCCTTGGTCCACTCCCCTCGCTGTTGTCGGAGAATGTAAACATGGGATAAAGACTTGGCGTGGTAGAGTAAAGAGTTAACATCAAAAGCTTACATGATGTGAACATATTTGCTGTAACTAAAGAGTAATGATTTGAAGAAACTACAGATTCAAGCAATACACTTGGGGGGAATAGACAATCCCCAAAAAGCTTCCACAACCAGGTTCCAACCACACAATGAAATGCCCACCTCTGCCTTAGCAACTCTTTCATTGCCATAAAATCCTGGTCAATAGCTTCACCACTATGACATTGGACTTCTCTATAATTTGTCATCTGTCACTCATCTCAATTATTCGCAAGCTTCAGCTTATCCAAAATTTTAAGACATTTTCCCACCGACTCAAAGTCGCACGCTCAACAAAACCCAGTCCTAGCAACGGTTCTCATGCTCCAACATGTTCCTTTCAAATCTCTCTATGTCTTTATGACCTTTTCCTTCCTTAAATCCTCACATGCACACTCAAACTCTTTTCATCCTCCATTCCCATTAAAGAAGTCTCAGTTCACTCTCTGCTGCCCTTATCCTGGTCTCTCTTTACCATTGACTTTCTCTGCTGCACCACAGATAGTTGGTCAGCCACTGTGGTCCTATTATCAGAAACATTTCACCCAGTTCTCATTATGTCATGCCCCTCCTTAAGCACTTGCCCATTGCCTGTGCTTTTTGGTTCTCTGTTAAATGTTTCACCTCTTTTCTCCCTTTTGCCAAGCTCTATATCCATATTGCCTTTCCCTCCTCATTGTAAAGCAGATCCATACATCTTCACCCCAGTATAAAGGGTGTTATATAATTGTAAGCAGTTGTTATCATTGAAGTAATTGTGGAATGATGTATCATTTAAAAACCAGCAGCTTGATAATGGCAGCATTTAACTGCAGTCAGATGCTAGGGAAATTCCAAGCTCAGATGAGCTTATTAGAATAAAGTAACCCATTAATATGAAATCAAAGCATTTTTAATAGACTTCATTTAAACAACTGTTACCAGGATGTAGGGCAGGAAGGAATGTGTACACAGTGTATTGATCTTCTGAGTGACATCTCAGCTAGAATTTAATTAGCTTGAAGATAAAAGGATCAGTTCTCAGAAAAAAATTCAAATTTAAATGTGCATCTATCTGCTTCAATAGAGAATTATTGATGAGTAACACATTGGCTAATGAAAATGTGCAGACCCCAGCAGATCCAATTATTAACAGTAAAATCTAATGATTGGATGTTTTTTTTGCTCATGGTTTCGGCACCAGTTAACTCACATGTGAAACAACAGCTGTGTATAACAGCTGGAGTTCAGAGTTCATGGCGATAAAATTAAGTGGTGCATTTGCAGTGATGTCTGTTAGTGACTGTTATGTGAGCAGACCACAATTCAACTGCATGTGGTTCGATTGATTGTGAATCCAAACAAGCTGAAATGAAAATGGACATTTCCACTTCATCAATAAGAAAATGAGAAAAAAAACTAATATGCATTTGTCAAACGTTAATTCTTTTCCTCTATGTATTAGCTTTAACATATAAACGCATTAATAAACCTACTTGTTTAGAAATTCAGTGAAATAAATGCAGAGGGAAATATCACAGATGTTTTCAGCTCTGTCGCTTTAAAGCTTGAAGTAGTAAACACCATTAGGTTCAGTCCGAACCCAAAGGAGCTTTCACGCACAGGCAACTCCATGGATGAATAAACAAAGAACAAGATGCAACTTTTGACCGAGTCTGACATCAAGGAGACCTAGCAAAACTGGAGTCAATGGGGATGAGAGGACAAACTCTCCGCTGGTTGGAGTCATACCTGGCACAAAGGAAGATGGTGGTGGTTGTTCGAGGTCAATTATCTCAGCTCCAGGACATCATTGCAGGAGTTCCTCGGGGTAGTGTCCTAGGCCCAACCATCTTCAGCAGCTTCCTTCACTGTCACCAGGTCAAAATCCTAGGACTCCCGCCCTAACAGCACTGTGGGTGCACCTACACCACCTGGAAATGCAGCTGTTCAAGAATGCAGCTTACCATTACCTCCTCAAGGGCAATTGGAGAATGACAATAAATGCTGGCCGAGCCATCGTATGAAAGAATAAATTTTTTAAAATGAAAATTGTGGTAACCTGAATGAGCTGATAAAAATTTAGAACTTCAGTTTTGCACTTAGCCTGGGCGGGATTCTCCGACCCCGAGCCAGGTTGGAGAATTGCCGGGGGTGGGGGACTCACGCAATGCCGCCTCGACGCCAGTCCGCCGATTCTCCAGTGACCAGAGAATCAATGCCATTGGCACTGGAGCGGTCGATGAGGCGCCGGTCGGGGGCCGCTCTCCACGGCACCCCCCGGCGATTCTCCGCGTGCGATGGACTGAGTGCCTGGCGAGTTAGGACGAGTCCCGCCAGTGCCGTTCACGTGTGGTCCTACAAGGCAGGACCTCAGTGTTCATGTTGCGGGGGCATCCTGGTTGGGGGGGAAGGGGGATCCGACACCGGGAGGTGGCCTCCTCGCGGCCCTGGCCCGCGATCGGGTCCTACCAATTGGCGGGCGGGCTTCTCCTGGTGGGGGCCTATGTTCACCGCGCAGGACCCCTGTAGCTATCTGCCATGTAATGTCAGGGCCGCCGGCGTAAAGGCAATTAGCGGGCATGCACGAATTTGCGCCATGCTGGCCCCTGTGCGGCGCAGGATTGCTGCTCCTTGGGGCCTGTTGACGCTGTCGTAAAATGGGATAGCGTTTACAACGGCGTCAACACTTAGACTCAGGATCAGAGAATCCCGCCCACTGTGTTTGAAAACTTCACCCAAATAGAACAGGAGGGTTGCAGTTTCAGAAATGTATAACTCTTTCTTTTCCACAACCTTCCCAAAACTGGTATATATGATTCACATAACATGTAGAGAAGATACAAAGGAGATTTATGAGGGTGTTGCCAGGACTGTAAGCTGGTAGGCTGGAGTTATTTTCTCTAGAACAGAGGAGGTTGAGGGGAGGTTTGTTTGAGGATACTTAAAATTATGAGGGGCCTGGATAGCATTGATAGGAAATCCCAAATTTCCTTGGCAGAGAGATCAAATACAAAGGGAAAATAGATTGAAAATAATTGGCAGAGGGTTAGGGGGATTTGAAGAGATTGTTTTTGAACTGAAGTGTGGTGGGGGTCTGGAACTCACTGTCAAAGGGATGGTAGAGGCAGGAATCCTCATTGAGTTTCTTCTTCCTCGGCGATCACTCAACAACGTGTATGATTGTCCCCCTCCGAAACTCTGTGTTACTGGTCATAGGTTCTATGGGTGGCAGATGAGCTCGACCTGACAGATGCATCTTCGAACGCATTCTTGGTAGGTGTATCCGGGAGGTTGGATCAGTCAGCGGATTCTAGATTACTGGTATTCCTTTCTCGGGTTTCTTTCACGGACTTCCTCTTGCCATCAGATGACCCCCATACAATTGTGTCCCTTCAATCGGGAGGTTCCTCCAAGTCCAAGTGGGTCCTTTTTGAGCAAGGGTCTCCCAGGAATTGAGGCCTATGTTTGTTTTTAGTAATAATCTTTATGAGTGTCACAAGTAGGCTTATATTAACACTGCAATGAAGTTACTGTGAAAGTCACCACACTCTAGCACCTGATTGGGTACACTGCGGGAGAATTCAGAATGTCCAACTCACCTAACAAGCACATCTTTCAGGACTTGTGGGAGGAAAAGATGATGATGATGATCCTGATGATGTCCACTTCACGGGGAAGCCTGTTCGTGACAAGGTGAAAGTTGGTGGCGATGAAGATGGAGAACAGTGTAGGGGCGATGACACGCTCCTTCTTCACTCCAGTCTTGACCATGAAGGTTTCTGTCCCATTTCTGTTGGTGAGGACTATCGCCGACATCTTGTCGTGGAGGTGTCAGAGGATGTTGATGAATTTCTCTGAACAGCGGCCTTTGACAGGGTCTTACATAGCACTTCCTGATTGGCTGAGTCAAAAGCCTTGGACAGATTGATGAAGGCCATGATGAAGAAGTGGCTGATGTTCCTTCTGGCATTTCTCCTTAAGTTGCCGAGCAGTTAAAGCAGTGACCTCCCTATAACAGAGAACCCCATATCAGAGACTCCCCCAAAGCAGAGAACCTAACTGTGATGTTTATGAACATCTAACTTTGATTGACAGCCCCTGACCACATCAAAAGCAGTTAAATGCCTTCTGCTGAGAAAATGAGGAATGGAAAGCACTTAACTCAAGATCATTAAAGCATAGAATCCCTGCAGTGCAGAAGGACACCATTTAGCCCATCAATCTGCACAGACCCAGCAAGGCCCACCCCCCCCCCCCCTCCCCCCATCCCCATAACCATGTAACCCCCACATAACCTTTGGACACTAAGGGGAAATGCAGCATGGCCATTCCACCTAACTTATACATCTGTGGGAGGAAACCGGAGCACCCGGGAGGAAATCCATGCACACACAGGGAGAAAGTGTAAACTCCTGCAGACAGTCAACCAAGGCTGGAATTGAATCTGGGTCCCTGATGCTGTGAGGCAGCAGTGGTAACCACTGTGCCATTGTGCTGATCTATGTTTATAAACATTGGGGTCAGGTTTAAAGCAGGGTATGTGAGATACATTTAAGCATGAAAATAAACAATCCAAAAATCTAGCTGTCTGTAAGCTATTACCCTGTCAATTACAGCTTACTAAAAGCTATTTCTCTTTGCAAATGAATAGAAGCTTGCAGATCAAAGGATCTGACGGGGTTTAAAGCCATGTGAGGTGTTTTGAGTTTCTAACAGTTGTTGCTTTCTACATCTCTGACTGAGGCAGCAGTTGTAAGGGACAGTTGAGTGAAAAAGCAGTGATTTTTCACTATTTCTGCTTCAATTTCTCTTTGGCTTCCAGGCAGTGGTGAATGGTGGGGGGTTTCTGTTGTGGGGGTTCATTCTGTTATGGGGGATGTCTGATATGGGGGTCGCTGATATGGGGGGTTAACTGTTACGGGGGTCTCTGGTATGTGGGTCTTCTAATATGGGGGTTCTCTGATATGGGGGTCACCGATATGGGAGTTATCTGATGTAGGAGGGCTTCTAATATGAGGGTTCCTCTGATATGAGCATTCCCTGTTATGGGGGTATCTAATACAATAATAATAATCTTTATTGTCACAAGTAGGCTTACATTAACACTGCAATGAAGTTACTGTGAAAAACCCCTAGTCGCCACGTTCCAGAGCCTGTTCAGGTACACAGAGGGAGAATTTAGGATATCCAATTCACCTAACAGCAAGCCTTTCGGAACTTGTGGGAGGAAACTGAAGCACCTGGAGGAAACCCACGCAGGTACAGGCAGGCTAATAATAATAATAATAACCTTTTATTGTCACAAGTATGAAGTTATTGTGAAAAGCCCCTAGTCTATGCACAGACAGTGAATCCAAGCCGGGAATCGAACCTCGAACCCTGGAGCTGTGAAGCAATAGTGCTACCCACTGTGCTACTGTGCCACCCAATCAGAAACGGCCCTAGGGTTGCTGGCGCCCCGGGCAAGCAGAACTTCGGCGCCCTTATACATACTCTAAAATTCTTCGTATTTTGTAATCATTACATAAAAATTATGAAATAATTTGTCACGCACTCCTTGATGGCGCCCCCTAGCACATGGCGCCCCGGGCGACTGTCCGAGTTGCCGGTACCTTGAGCCGGCCCTGCTGACCCAATCTGTTATGGGGATCTCTGCTATGGGGGTTCTCTGATATAGTGGGGTCTCTGATCTGAGGGTCTCTAATATGGGTGGGCTATCTGTTATAGTGGTTATCTTTGATGGGGGTCTCAGGTATGGGGGTTCTCTTATATAAGGGGATCCCTGATATGTGGGGTATCTACAATATGGGGGTCACTAATATGGAGGTTTTTCATATAGGGGGGTCTCGGTTATGAGGGGTTCTCTGACATGGGGGTTTCTTTGATGTAGGGGATGTCTGATATAAGGGGGGGGGGGTTCGCTAATATGGGGGGATCTCTGATATGGGGTCACTGATGTGGGAGTTCTTTATTATAAGGGGGTCACTCATCTGAAGGGTCTTCTCATATGATGGTTCTTTGATTAGGGGGGGTTTATGTTATGGGGGTCTTTGATATGGGAGGTTGTTATGTGGGGTCTCTGAAATGGAGGGTTCTCTGATATGGGGCGTTCTCTGATTTGGGGGGTCTCTAATATGGGGGTGTTCTCTGATATGGGGGTCTCTGATATGGGGGTTCTCTGATATGGGGGTCTCTGATCTGGGGGTCTCTGATATGGGGGTCTCTGATATGGGGGTTCTCTGATATGGGGGTCTCTGATCTGGGGGTCTCTGATATCGGGGGTTCTCTGATATGGGAGTCTCAGATGTGGGGTTCTCTGATATGGGGTTGTCTGATATTGGGGTCTCTGATATAGGGGTCCCTGATATAGGGGGGTCTCTGATATAGGGGGTTCACTGATATACAGGGCCTCTGATATGGGGGTCCCTGATTTAGGGGGGTCTCTGATATAGGGGGTTCTCTGATATGGGGCATTCTCTGATTTGGGGGGTCTCTAATATGGGAGGGGTTCTCTGATCTGGGGGTCTCTGATATGGGGGTCCCTAATATAGGGGGTTCTCTGATATAGGGAATCTCTGGTATGGGGGTTGTCTGATTTGGGGTATTCTCTGAAAAATGGGTTTCTGACATGGGGCATTCTCTTATATGAGTGCTGTGATATGGGGGTCACTGATTATGGGGGTTATCTCATATAAGGGTTCTCTGATACGGGGTATTCTCTGATATCAAGGTCTCTGATATGGGGGGTCATATGTTATGGCGGGTCTCTGGTATGGGGGGTTCTGTGATATGGGGGAATATCTGATATAAGGGAATGTCTGAAATGGGGGGGGTTCTCTGATATGGGGGGGTCACTCATGTGGGTGGCATGGTAACACTGTGGTTAACACTGTCACTTCACAGCGCCAGGGACCCGGGTTCAATTCCCGGCTTGGGTCACTGTCTGTGCGGTGTCTGCACATTCTCCCAGTGTATGCGTGGGTTTCCTTGATTCATGCACGGAACTTGGATGTGGTTGCGGTAGCGGAGACTTTTTAAAAAAGGGACCGGACTGACAGCTAAATATTCCGGGATAAAGTTGTTTTACGTGAGACAGAGGGAGAAGGTAAAAGAGGTGGGGGTATTGCAATACTGGTTAGAGAACTGGTTACAGCTGTACAGAGGGAGGACAACTTGGAAGAATCAAGTAACGAGACACTGTGGGCAGAACCCAGAAACAGGAAGGGGGCAGTCACTATGATGGGGGTGGATACAGCCTTTCCAACAGCCCACGGGAAGTTAAAGTACAGATATGTAAGCAGATTCTGGATCAATGTCGAAATAATAGGGTTGTTGTCGCGGGAGACTTTAATTTTCCTCAAATTGACTGGAAATCCCTTCGGGCTGGGGGTTCAGATGGTGAGGAATTTGTGAAGTGTGTCCAGGAATGTTGTTTGGAACAATATGTGGATAGTCCGACTAGAGAGGGGGCTATACTGGACCTAGTACTGGGGAATGTGCCCGACCAGGTCATCAGAGTTGCAGTTGGGGAACATGTGACAAACAGTGACCACAATTCTGTAAGCTTTCGGATACTGATGGAAAAGGACAAGTATTGTCCTAGGGGTAAGGTGCTAAATTGGAGTAGGCTAACTACAACCAGATTAGACAGGATTTAAAGGCTGTTGTTTGGGAGAGGCTGTTTGAGGGTAAATCCACATTTGATATGTGGGAGTCCTTTAAGGTTCAGTTGATGGGAGTGCAGGACAGGCATGTGCCAGTAAAAAGGAAAGGCAGGAAAGGCAGGATTCTGGAACCATGGATGAGCAGGGAAATTGAGAATCTAGTCAAAAAGAAAAAGGATGCACACATGAGGTCGAGGCAACTAAAAACAGATGAAGCACTTGAAGGATACAGGGAAAATAGAAAAGAGGTCAAACAGGGAGTTAGGAGGGCAAAAGGGGGTCATAAAATTTCTTTGGCAGACAGGATTAAGGAGAATCCCAAGGCATTTTATACGTATATAAGGAACAGGAGGGTTGCGAGAGAAGGAGTTGGTCCACTCACTGACAAAGAAGGGAAATTATGTGTAGAACCAAAGAAAGTAATTGAGATCCTTAATGAGTACTTTGCATCTGTATTCACAAAGGAGAATTGATTGGAGGTGTCTCCGATGGATATGTAAACACTTTAGAACAAGTCATTATTATGAGGGAGGAAGCATTCAGTGTGTTAAGGTAGACAAAACCCCAGGGCCAGATGGCATCTATTTGAGGAGGCATTGAATGAACTGGGATTGTTCCCCCTCGAGAGACGGAGGCTGAGGGGCGACCTGATAGAAGTTTATAAAATTATGAGAGGTATAGATAGTGTGAACAGTTGGAGGCTTTTTCCCAGGGCGGAAATGACAATTACAAGGGGGCATAAGTTCAAGGTGAGGGGGGATAGGTTCTCTGGAGATGTGCGGGGCAGGGGACGTCTTTTACACAGAGTGTGGTGGTGACCTGGAATGCACTGCCAAATGAGGTGGTTGAGGCAGATATGTTAGTGACCTTTAAGACTTATCTGGATAGATACATGAACAGACATGATATTGAAGGATACAGACAGTTAGGACACGTGATCAGCGCAGGCTGGGAGGACGAATGGCCTGTTCCTGTGCTGTACTATTCCTTGTTCTTTCTTCTTTGATCCTTATTCTTTGTCTTGCAGGAGCTTCTGATGATGGGACATGTCCTTCCCAGCCACAACCATATCCACACCCAGAACTCCCCTCCTCCATGTGCCGAGCAGGAATGATGACACCGACACGGAGGGGACCCATATGCCTGAGACCCAGGACACCCGGAGCTGGAATCCGATGTTAACACAGATTTCCAGTCACAGCTGTCTTCAACACCCTCCACCATCCCAGAGACACTCATCTCGGTTGGCCATGTTAGTGAAGAGGATCTGTGGTGCTCACCACACAAATGACTTTGGTACAGCAGGTGGAGGTAGGGACTCCCGAGGGGGCAGACGGACAGAGGGCAGGCCGATCCCATGGACTAGCTGCCATCGAGATGGTTTTCGGGCTTCTGAAACGGAAGGTGGCGATGCAGTGACAAAGTCAAGGAGTACATGAGGGGTTGTTGGCGAGCATCCAGCACCTGTAGGTGCAGTTGGAGGAGTCCAAATGGGTGTAGGAGCAGGGCATGGTGCCGACAATGCACGGGAGGCATCCACAGTGGAGGCCTTGGGGGCATGGGTCAGCATGCCCAAAGCCTGGGGCACTCTGTGCAGACAGTGGCTGAGTCCCAGGGCAGGGTTGGCTGGACATGGCAGCATGCTCCTGACTGTGGTCCAGTCACAGCGGGTCATTGCCAAGAGTGTTGGCTGCATTGCCCAGGCACTGGCCAAGGTGGCACTGATACAGAAGGAGGTGGTGCAGTCAGTCGTTAATGTGGTACACACCCAGAATGTGGTGGCACAGTCTCAGCATGATGTGGCGCAGTCCTAGATGGAGGTGGTCCATTCCCTGTCCTCCATGGCCATGAGCATGCAGACCCTGGTCGAGACCAGAGTGGGCCTCCAGGATTGGCAGTACCAGGTCACGGGGAGCCTCAGTGGACAGCTCCGCTTGCACCCCCATCCTATGGAGTAGCCCGGAGGGCATTGGGTACCCCGAGGGAGGAGGGAGTGATAGGGCCGAGTCAGTGACTCCCGCAGAGCAGGTGCCAGAACACTGCAGCACCTTGGACTACCTGCCCTCCTGTCCCTGGTGCATCCCATGGACAATGGGCAGAACAAGTCGGCACCACACCACCTGGGGCACCCGAGTAGCAGCAAGGTCCATCCAGGCCCCAGAGGACAGCCACCAAAGGGGGCCCAGGTCACAAGGCGGGAATCACAGCAGGCCACCTCCAGGCCTGATATACCATCTGGGGATCCACCTAGGCGTAGCATTAGGGTCCGTAACGCTGGAAAAGTAGACACAAGTTAAGTTGGCATGGATGCAGGGCACAGTTTAGCAACAGGGCATGAATCTGTACATATGTTTTTACATTAAATACCTGTGCACAATGTTACAACGTGGCTTTGTGCTCTAATAGGAGGGTGTGAGGGGTGGGCTGGTTTGGGCTGGTGACAGAGGGGATGTGGGTGAGTTGGGGGGGAATGGGCGGAAATTGGGGGTGGCTTGGCCCAGGGATCGCCATTCAACCAGTGGGGGGAGATCCCACTCTCTCCCCCCCCCCCCCCCCCCGCCCCCCCCCCCCCCCCCCCCCCCCCCGCCCCCCCACCATCACTACCTCCACCGCCCAGGGATGTAATGAAATGGCGAGCTCACATTCAGGGATCACCCAGTTGGATGGTGGAAAGTGCTACCATGGGCAGGAGTCAGACGTTGTCAAACAATGCGGAGCACCAAAGCGCATCACAGAACTAGTTGTCATCATACTCCATCCCAAGGATCAGACCTGCTGTTACTGTTAACCCAGGGCTCACACCCTGTAATGCGGCAGGTATGTATCACGGCAGGGGTTGCAGGCGAGGTGGTGTCCTGGGGGAATTGTGCTGTTGGGATGCTATATCCATGCCTCTGGCCCCCCCAGCTCAGTGAACCTGGAGGCGATCAGGTGCGGCCTCCCATGCCTGCCCAGATACCATGTCCTGCCCATTCCAGCCTCCCCCGCATCCTCCTCGTCAGACAAGGACAAATGTTCATCCTTTTCCTCCAGCAGGTTGCCCCTCTGCCGCCCGATGTTGTGGATGACGTAGTGGGCCACCATGATGCGGGCGACCCTTCCAGCGCTATATTGGAGGGTCCCAAAGCCGTCCAGACACCTAAACTGCATCTTCAGGAGGCCGAAGCACTGCTCGATCATGCCCCTGGTCGCTGCATGGATCTCGTTGTATTGGGTCTCCGCATCAATCTGTGGCTTGTGAATAGGTACAACACCACAACCATAGCGGATAACCCCTGTTGTCCAGCAGCGAAGCCCCCAGCCGGAGGTACACCTCGCAAAGACCAGGAACCACCGAGAGTGGCAGGATGAAGGCATCGTGCACACTGCCCAGGAATCAAGCGCAGACCTGCATGATGTGCATCTCATGGTCACATATCAGCTGCACGTTCATCAATTGGAACCCCTTTCAGTTTGTGTAGAGCGGCCTATCATCTGCAGGTGCTCGTAGGGCGACATGCATCCCGTTGATCACCCCTTGGACCCAGGGCATCTCGGCGATCCAGGCATCCTGGTGGGTTCTCTCCACATTGAATTTGATGTATTGTGCCCACTGGGCATTAGGTCCTGCATGACAGCACTGATGCACCTGTACACCGAGCTCTGTGAGATTCCAAACAGGTCCCCATTCAGCGCCTGGAAGGACACCGTGGCGTAAAGGGTCAGGGCGACAGTCACCTTGACGGCCACCTGGAGCGGGTGTCCGCCCCCATTCCCACGTGGTGCCAGGTGCGCCATGATCTGGCAGATATTAATAATAATCTTTATTAGTGTCACAAGTAGGCTTACATTAACACTGCAATGAAGTCACTGTGAAAATACCCCAGTCGCCACAGGTCAGCGGTGCCAATAACACTCAAGGTCAAATGCAGCGTTTCCTTTGCACCTCCGCCTCATCCTTCTTCTCAGCGTGTTGGGCAGCGAGCTCTCCATCCTCAGCAGCTGCTTCCTGTTCTTCTGGGGAACACTTCGCTGGTGCAGATTTCTCCTGCTTGAGCAGCTCCAACTCGTCCAGCCACAGTGCATCCCCCAGGGCTGCAGCCTCCAGGAGGAAGTCCACCATTACTGGTTGAATTCCAATATCCATTGTCTGCAGGGGGTGAAAGGCTGACATGTTAGCATGGTGTATACTCCCGTGCCTAACCAGGTCTGCCGGACTACACGCCTGCTCCTGGTTGGCCCTGTTTGCCACTGCAGACTCTGTCTGTCCCCTTTCCATTCCCGCACCGGTGGTCCTGTCGTGGCCCTGGTTGCCACTGCAGACTCTGTCTGTCCCCTTTCCATTCCCACACCGGTGGTCCTGTCGGCGCATGGCACGGTGGGAGCCTCTGGCGACCATCTCTGCTGCCAGGGGTACCATTGGTTGGCGCGGCCCTTGCCAGTGGTACACTCTGTCGGTGGGGTAGAAGATGGGAGCTGAGGTCTGGGGGTGGTGGGGTGGAGGGTGGGGACTGGAATTTGGGCTGGTGGGCTGGGGACACCCATACAGCTGGTGGCACTCTGCAGATCCAGCGGTCAAGGTGAGTGGTCAGTGGGGTGCGCAGCAAGATCGCTGCCCTTGTAGGCCGTGGCAACGGCATCCATGCCTTGACACTGCGCCAGCCCGTGAGGGTCCCCCCCCCCCCGACTCCACACCCGTCCTCCCGTCACACCCACACCCCCTCCTCCGCAGCTGTTGTAGGGCCCACTCCCCACCTCAGCCAGCCTGGCGAGTGTCAGGTCCAGCAGCCCACAGTCACGCCTCTGCATGTCCTACAACCTCTTTCTATCTCATTAGCCACAGTGCCTGTCTCCCAATTTTTAAAAGCACAAGTGAACCTTGCCTTTGGGAATTCCCTCCAAGGGAGGCGGAAAATCGCAGAAGCCCCAGAGCATACTGGGTCAGGCCTGCTAATGAAATGCAAATGGCGTTTGCTGTACATGCGGAGTGGAGTGCACTGACGCCGCTGTCGAGCCACCAGGGAATTACGATTTGGCGTGAACCCATGATTTTGCCATGATTTCGGCATCAAAAACGATTCTCCACACAATCGCCTCTCCCGATTTCAGCATCGGCCAATGGAGAATCCTGCCCAAGAGCTGGAATACAGTTGCCAAAAGGGAGTGTATTCCCAAAAGGGAGATTCCATGGTATTATTTAAAAGGACGATTTTAGACATGTTATTGGGGGGTTGGGGGGCAGGTTACAGGACCATGGAGAAAGAGTAGAGGAGTGGATTCATTGGTTAACTCAATCACAGATCTGGCTGAGGCACGATGGTGCCAAATGGTCTCCCTTCATACTGCCTCATTTCAGATTCTCTAAGATTACGTGAGAGAAAAGAAAGAGGGCAGGTAGAGTGAAACATTCTTTTAAAATTAAAATTCAAACACTGTGGCAGACACTTACCCGTTGAAGAAGCTCGGTCAATCTGATTACGTTTGCTTTTGTGGCACAGCCAGGGCTAAGGTGAAAATGTGAAAAACTGGGAAGCAAAAATCTCCCAGGAACTGGGGTCATGCTAAGGTTGAAAACAATAACAGGAATAACTGCAATGTTAGCTTTTACATTGCAATTTGGAAAGGTTCAAGGCAATATTATCATTTAACCACATATAACCTTAGCAGTTAGATAACGACAAAGGCTCCAGCCAACTACCAGTGCTGATTGCTTTTACCATTCATTTGTTTATGTAGCTTTATTAAGTCATTGCTGATTACAAATACTTAATTATCTGAAAGTTTCAGATGGAAGCATCCTTACAATTTTATTAACAGATTACAGACTGCCTTGGCAGCAAATAGAGCAGAAAATGAAGCATTTGAAATAAAATCAACTGTAATGATAATTACAATTAAAGGTGTGCAATACAACAGCTCAGTATAGTTTTTCATGTCCAATTTGCCAGGTGATTGTAAATTCAAAACTAATTAATGCCTGCCTTTTATTTTTCTATTGTTCAATTATATTTTATAGTACTCACAGAGCTGGCTCCACATCCTGGGTTTAGATGTCAAATGACACAAGCTTGGGGTTTCCAGGTTGTGTGGGAAAAAGCTTTGCAGCTCTCAAAGGAAGCTCAAAGTCACAGCTCCATCGTCCTCTGGGCCATTCCCTTGAGCCTGCACTGAGCAGCCAGTGGCATTTTCAGGGCAATTTAAGCAGCATTAACTTTGTCCACCAATTCTTACAGGATTAGTGTCCTGTCAGTCCCACACTCAGGAGGAACTGTAATCACAGAAGGGCAGTCACTGATCCAGTCCTCAGCTGGAAACCATTGTTTACCAGGCCCTGTTCAGACAGCACAAGCTGCTTCTAAGCCTATCTGATGGAGACCATTTGCCTTTGTCGCCAAGGGAGACAGCTGTCTTGTTGAGATGGCCATATGTGGAAGCTAGGGGAGGAAGCTATGTTCACCACTTTCGACTCCAAAATGTGTCCCCAGATTATATCTTCCTTGTTTGACAATCACTTTTGGACTATTAAATTCTCACAAAATTGACACGCCGTGGGGATGATTTCCTCGAGCTGCTATATGTAACTTAATGGAAAACGAGCTTATAAACCAGAAGGATAGTTGGGAATACAGAATAGAAGGAAATTTCTCTGCATGTGATCAGCAAATAATTATCTTGAAGAGCAACATGACTAGAGTACTGTAAAAATACATTCATATGCCTCACGTTAATTGCAATTGTACATGCATTTGCCTCATTTTAATTCTTCCGTGAAGTGATGAGATGTTTTTTTTATGGCACTTATTCTCTGCTCTGTGGTTAAACTCGCTTTCTAACATTTAGCATAATTTTTTCAAAATGTGCTAAGATGTTTCCAAAATGAAACAGGTATGTCTGTTACAAAATAGCTGAGAAACGTGGTCCTGAAAGGAATTAAAATGTCTGTGATGTACCATCAATTGAACGCGAGACGAGTTGCTGGACAAAAGTATGGCTTTAATCAGCTAGATGTTAGCCCTGCGGTTGATTACAGTATAAGGACGACCGCCGGGAGTACTGGGTATTTATACCCCGCCTCGGGCGGGGTTAACTCAGCCTCTCGACCAATCGGGGAGCCGTCACATGACTGGTCTCAACCAACCGGTCGAGAGGCACATGACCGACCAGGGCTAATGGTAAGCCGGTGTTCTGCACCAATGGCAGGCAATGGCAAAAAAATGTATCCTTGGCTTCCCACTGGCCCAGACATTTAACAACAGTACATAGCGTCCATACAAGGTCCATGGTGGTGTTGCAAGTTAAATGGACTCAATCAGCCTTTTCGTTGCCCGTGACGTCCTGGCAGACCGCCGCAGTGGAGTTGGTGATGTTGGTTCAGCCGATGGTGATGGTTCAGCTGATGTCCTGGACTCAGGGAGCGATGGCCCTTGAACTGTCTCCGTAACCCGGGCTGGTGGTGGAGACGCCATGGATGGGGGAGGGGTGGCCTGGGTGGGGCGCTGGGGGAAAAACAACAGGGGGAGGTCTGTAGTGATGGGGGGGAGGGCCGCACACCGGCGGGTGCCAGGTCCCGGAGGGAGACCGTGTCCTGCCGACCGTCGGGGTACTCCACGTACGCATACTGCGGGTTAGCGTGGAGTAACTGGACTTGTTCCACCAACGGATCGGACTTGTGCTTCCGGAGCAAGATGGGTCCAGGGGCGGCTAGCCACGTCGGGAGAGGGGATCCGGAGGACGACTTCCTGGGGAAAACAAGAAGACGTTCATGAGGTGTCTGATTTATTGTGGTACAGAGGAGGGAGCGGATAGAATGTAGGGCATCGTAGATAACCTCTTGCCATCGGGAAATAGGGAGATCTCTGGACCGGAGGGCCAGTTGTATGGTCTTCCAGATGGTACCATTCTCCCGCTCGACCTGCCCGTTACCCCGAGGGTTATAGCTGGTCGTCCTGCGAGAGGCAATGCCCCTGTTGAGCAGGAATTGACGCAGCTCGTCGCTCATAAATGAGGACCCCCGATCGTTATGTATGTACGCGGGGTAGCCGAACAGGGAGAAGATGGAGAGGAGGGCCTTAATGATGGTCGATGTAGTCATGTCAGGGCATGGATTGGCGAAGGGGAGCGGGAGTATTCATCGATCACCGTCAGGAAGTAAATGTTGCGGTTGCTAGAGGGAAGGGGCCCCTTGAAGTCAATGCTGAGACGTTGGAAGGGGCGGGATGCTTTGATTAGATGCGCGCGCTCGGGGCGGTAGAAGTGCGGTTTGCACTCTGCGCAGATGTGGCAGTCACGGGTTACTGTCCTGACTTCCTCGATGGAGAAGGTCAGGTTGCGGGTCTTTATGAAATGACAGAAATGGATGGCAGAGGTCCGCGTGGAGGGAGCGGAGGCGGTCTATCTGCGCGCTGGTGTAGGTACCGCGGGACAGGGCATCAGGAGGCTCATTGAGCTTCCCAGGACGATACAAGATATTGTAGTTGTGCGTGGACAACTCGATCCGCCACCGCAAGATCTTGTCGTTCTTAATCTTGCCCCGCTGTGCATTATCGAACATGAAGGCCACTGACCGTTGGTCTGTGAGGAGGGTAAACTTCCTGCCGGCCAAATAGTGCCTCCAATGTCGCACAGCTTCGACTATGGCCTGTGCCTCCTTTTCCACTGAGGCGTGGCGGAATTCGGAAGCCTGGAGAGTTCTGGAGAAGAAGGCCACGGGTCTGCCGCTTGGTTCAGGGTGGCCGCCAGAGCTACTTCTGATGCGTCGCTCTCGACCTGGAAGGGGAGGGACTCGTCGATGGCACGCATCGTGGCCTTTGCGATGTCCGCTTTGATGCGGCTAAAGGCCTGGAAGGCCTCTGACGACGGCGGGAAGGTGATGGACTGGATGAGGGGACGCGCCTTGTCGGCGTAATTGGGAACCCATTGGACGTAGTAAGCGAAGAAACCCAGGCAGCGTTTAAGGGATTTGAGGGTATTGGGGAGAGGGAGTTCTATCAGGGGGCGCATGCGTTCGGGGTCGCACCACGCACTACGTAGCCGAGGATGGCTAGACGGTCGGTGCTAAACACGCACTTATCCTTATTGTATGTGTGGTTAAGGAGTTTTGCGGTTTGGAGGAATTTCTGGAGGTTGGCGTCATGGTCCTGCTGGTCGAGGCCGCAGATGGTGACATTATAGAGGTACGGGAAGGTAGCCCGTAATCCGTACTTGTCGACCATTCGGTCCATCTCCCGTTGGAAGACCGAGACCCCATTTGTGACACCGAATGGAACCCTGAGGAAGTGGTAGAGGCGCCCATCAGCCTCGAACGCGGTGTACTTGCGGTTACTCGCGCGGATGGGGAGCTGGTGATAAGCGGACTTGAGGTCCACAGTGGAGAAGACTTTGTATTTTGCAATCTCGTTTACCATGGCGGAAATACGGGGGAGAGGATACGCGTACAGTTGCGTAACCCGGTTGATGGTCTGGCTGTAGTCGATGACAATCCGGTTTTTCTCCCCAGTCCGGACCACCAGCACTTGGGCTCGCCAGGGACTGTTGCTGGCCTCAATGACCCCTTCCTTCAGCAACCTCTGGACCTCGGACCTGATGAAGGTCCGGTCCTGGGCGCTGTACCGTCTGCTCCGGGTCGCGACGGGTTTGCAATCGGGGGTGAGATTAGCAAACAAGGAGGGGGGGGTCCACTTTGAGGGACGCGAGGCAGCAGACAGTGAGGGGGGTATAGGGCAGCCGAATTGGAAGGTCAAGCTCTGCAGGTTGCACTTGAAGTCCAGTCCTAGGAGTGCCGGTGCGCAAAGGTCGGGGAGGACAAGGAGTTTATAATTTTTTAAAACCTTCCCTTGGACCGTGAGGTCCGCGATGCAGCACCCGGTGATGCGGACGGAGTGCGAACCTGAGGCTAACCCGATTTTGTGTTTTACAGGGTGGGCAGGGAGCGCGCAGTGTCTTACCGTGTCAGGGTGTACGAAGCTTTCCGTGCTCCCGGAGTCCAGCAGGCAGCCCGTCACGTGCCCGTTGAGGTGGATTAGCGTCGTCGTCTTGGCGAGCGTGCGTGGACGTGACTGGTCGAGTGAATGGCCGCGAGCCGTGGAGAAGATCCATTGTCATAGTCGTCGTCGGCCGAGTAGGTGCTGGCAGGACCTTGTGTGCCAGTCCAGGATGGCAGTGCCCAGGAACCGCACGTGGAGTCGGGGCCCCAAGATGGCGGTGCCCAGGACCCGCACGTGGAGTCGGGGCCCCAGGATGGTGGCGCCCAGGACCCGCACGCGGCGTCCGGGGCCCAAGATGGCGGCACCCGCGGAACCCTAGTGGTTGCTGGGGGCGGGGTTAGCGGTGCCGGCGGGCCGATCGGAGCGGCTGAGAGCGGGGGCAGAGAGGCACGCAGGCTGGGCGCAGGGGCCCGGGGGCGAGGGGGGAGAGATTGACGTGGTGCGCTGGAAGGGCCCGGAAGGGCCCGAAGGAGGAGATCCATGGTCGCTGCGCGGCACAGCAGCGACCGATTTGGCCTGGCAGACCGACGAAAAATGGCCCTTCTTCCCGCAGCTCTTACAAAGGGCGGAGCGGGCCGGGCAGCGCTGGTGAGGGCGTTTGGCGAACCCACAGAAATAGCAGCGGGGCCCCGCGGACTTGTCGGGGCGTCCCGCGGCGCTGGCCTGAGGGGGATCGGGAGTGGCGGATGGCGGTGGGGAAGCGTGCCAGGAGGCCCAGGGCGCTGCAGCGCGGCTGGGTACATAGACGCGGGCTTTTAAGTCTGCGACCTCCAGGGAGGTGGAGAGAGTCGGTGCCTCAGTTAGGCTGAGGTAGTCTTTCTCCAGCATCCGCTAGCGGATAGCGGCGGACTGCATCCCAGCCACGTAAGCATCTCTGATCAAAAGTTCCATGTGCTCAGTGGCTGAAACTTGGAGGCAGGCGCAATTCCTCCCCAGGACAGCGAGTGCCTGGTAAAAATCGTCTAAGGACTCACCTGGGAACTGTTGTCTGGTAGCCAGCAGATGTCGGGCGAACACTCGGCTTACCGGCTTAAGAAACTGTCCTTTCAGCTTATCCATGGCCGCGTCATACTCTTTTTCTTCCCCTATCATCATGTAGGCCGCCATGCCCACGCTCGAATGGATAATATGAAGCTTCTGTGCCATGGTAGGGGGGCTGCTTGTGGTCGCCAGGTAGCCATCGAAACACGCCAGCCAATGCTTGGAGATTTCTGATGCGTTCTGAGTTTGCGGGCTGATGCGGAGGCATTCGGGCTTGATCTGGAGCTCCATCTTCAAATGTCTAGCTGATTAAATTGATGTACCATCAATTGAATGCGAGACGAGTTGCTGGACAAAAGTATGGCTTTAATCAGCTAGATGTTAGCCCTGCGGTCGATTACAGTATAAGGACGACCGCCGGGAGTACTGGGTATTTATACCCCGCCCTGGAGGCGGGGTTAACGCAGCCTCTCGACCAATCGGGGAGCCGTCACATGACTGATCTCAACCAACCGGTCGAGAGGCACATGACCGACCAGGGCCAATGGTAATCTGGTGTTCTGCACCAATGGCAGGCAGCTATGCTAATCATTCCACCACAGTCTGCAATAGAAACAGAAAATTCCGGAAATTCTCAGCAGGTCAGACAACATCTGAGGAGAAAAGAAGAAAGGTAATGGGATGGATTTCATCTGATTGTCACAGCACATTCTGGTCGAGCTGGAATTTGTTCAGATCTGGTTTGGGTCCAAGGCAGGCAGCTGACTCGTTCGGGTGACATGGACTTGCCTCTGAATCCCGTGGCAGATGGGGGCGCCTCTGACTTTGGGTAACCACACTACCTGATGACCATGCAGGAGTCAGTGCCATAGTTAACAGGCAGCCAGTCCTCTGTTGGAATTTGTAACTGTGTGGCAGTTTTTTTTAAAAAATGCAACTCTTCAGTTTAAACCTCTAGCATCTGAATTTCTGTACCTCCAACACAAGCACACTTTTCAAAAGCCCAAGAAGAAGATTCCTCCACCATCACACAATATAATTCAGTGACATCAATGGGATTGAAGTTTTCAGGGACCTCGCGTGGCGGCTGCGGATTGTGTCCAGGGCCGCCACAGTCGTGGGGGGTGGGGGTGGAGCCGTTCCGCTGGCAGGGAGGCTTCGGCGGGGCTGGGAGGACTGGTGGGGGGTGGCAGTTACAAGGGGCACTATCTAGCAGGTCAGGTCCGCGTGTGGCCGGTGCCATGTTGTGGGGTGCAGCCACGGACCCAGCCATTCTGCGTCTGTATCTGTATCTCACCGGGGAGAGCATCAGTGCGAGGGCTGCACCAAGCTTTTGATCGTAAAACCAGATGCTGCCTCCGGACATAGCCGCACAATCGGAGAATCCAGCCCTCCGTCTTTGTTATATTGGCTGGAATTTTCCAGTTATCAGGATTCGCTTTTCCACAGGCAGCACAGCCCCACCTGTGGGTTTCCTGGCAAAGTGGAGTGGCTTCACAGGGAAATCCCATTGACAAGGAAAGGGAAGATAGAATCCCACTGCCAGCGAATGCTGAGAAACATGCGGCTGAGGAACTGGAGAATCCTGCCCCAGATCTTTCCAATCTTCATTCTTTTTGTCCCTTTGTGCTCCACACCGACATAAAACCAAGGCTAAATTTCAAGGTTTCTATTCTGGTCCCACAGGTAGGAAATACCTCACAGAACAGCCATCTGGTGATATGCCCATTGATTTTACCAAACTTCCTATGGGACAGAACGTAACAATTATTCTCATTAACATCTGAAACTTAACAGGACTACAAATGGCTTCATGACTTCATGAGACCAAAAAACGTAATCCATGAACCTTGAGTGCAATTAGGTGTTCTTCTTAAATCTATTCTGTGCGCTCCTACACAGCGCTCCCCCACGTGGCCAGCTGAGGTAGAGGCAATCTGCTGACCTTGCTACCCCATAATTTGGGGTAACATTGGCATCATCCTTTTGCTGCAAGCCTCCTCTGTCGACACGATGGAGTGAGATGCTGATGTCACTGACAGAAGGGCTGAGAAGCTGCGGTCCACAACAGGAGCACATATAAGCTGCTAAGGTCAGGCACATTGTTGTGCATTGACCTTGACAGACCACATGATGCCATTAATCAACTTGCAGCCTTGAAGACACATCCTCGGGACCACCCAATAGCAGCTAATGTCTAATCCCCATCCAGGTTTGCTTGGCCAGACAGGCAGGTCTCTGCCTCCAACAGGAAGAGGACTCGCCTGGCTTGTCTGATCATCAGGGGAAGAACCTGCTGGAGGTGGGGGGGGGGGGGGGGGGCGGCATTGCCAAATCATCCCTCTGCCATAGCAGGATGAGTAAGCTTTCATCTCAGTCTCCTTCACTACTGCAACAATTCAAAAGACATCTGGCAACCCTTTTAACGATAACGCAAGCACTCCCAATGCATGATCTCATGCTGCCATTAGCAGCATCCTACTAAACACCTCCTCCTCCTGCCAGCAGCTACTTGGTCAACTTCTACATACCATTCCCACCTGTGATGGGGATGTCACTTTAAGAAATGTTTGCCTGCTCAAGTGGCTGCAGTGATGTCAGAGTGTGGGTGGAGCTGAGCTCTGTCTCTGCTTTTTAGTTTCGCTTTGAGGAAAAGCTTGGGTGTGTCTGTGTTTTTGTTGGTTTTGTTTTAGTGTTGGAGCTGAAGTCAGACAAAGCAGGTGTAATTTCGATCTCTCTGCCATCTAAAGCCTATCTCTAGATCATTTGGTGAATTCAGAGAGAAAACTGCTTTCAGCAGAGAATTTAAACCTGATGTGCTTCTGTAAAAATGATTTTTGTCTTATGGATGTTAAAAGGAAAGTTTAAGGATCAATTAGAGTGTTGAATTCTTTGGGAGTTGTATTTGAATTGATGGTTGCTAAGATGTTCACTGTATGTTTTAAAAAGGTTAACTGAGTTCATAGAATAAACATTGTATAGCTTTAAAAATTACCTTTAAATTTCTGCTGCACCACACCTGTAGAGTGGGCCGTGTGCTTCCCACACCACAATCTAGTAAAAGTCGTGTGTCAGCTGAACTCCATGATACACTTTGGGGTTCTCTAAACCCTGGCCCACAACAATACTCCCCCAAACAGCAGCACCTCTTGCATCCGACCCCGGCAGTGAGAATGCAGCGCGCCCAATTTACACTTCGGTATTAAGTGTGGCATTATGGTAGATGTGAGCAGATTTAACCACATGGTGCCTGATGAGAGTATCCCTAAGCCTTAAAAACTATGCAATGAGGAATAATCTTTGACTTCCAGGCATTATACCAACAAATATATTCTATTGCTCAGTCTCCACTATGGCCCACAGGCAACTTCTGTTCTCACATTTTTAGCTTGACACACCACTCCATCAAGAAAGCTGAGTGAAAATATATGCTTGCCATTATCTCCTGTCTGAACTAACAGTAATAAAAAATGGAGAGAGATTGATGGTCACTGATTCTGTTCATTTGTCTCTTGGTTTGACATAATGTGCGGTTACTCGGCACAGTATTAGAGTACCAGTGTTCTTATTGATGGAAAGCACTTCAGTAAGTGTAACTGAACAGTTAGTACGATTAAAATATGTCTTTCTTATGTGATTGCATTTTGTAGATTGCGCATTAGTTCTTTAGTCAAGGCAGCATATTCATTGCATTGCCGTAATTGGAAAGGTTTGTCCCCTGAAGTCCTGATCTAAAGGTTATTTCCAACCTTGCCAACAAAATTACATTCAACTGGCAGTACTTGTTAAACTGACTGAAAACTAACCTTAACTTCCAGGCACAGTCAGATGGTGTTCCAGCCACTTGTGTCACTGCATTGCAAAACTGCGCGATAAAGCCTGAGAGGCAAACCATTCTGTTGGTTTTCACATACTGTCAAGAAATACCTTCATTCCTGTGAACGGGGTTAGATTTTGTGTCAGACTTTTACTTACAGTCAGACAGTAAGATTTTCAAAATAGCACAATTCAAAATTTAAGAAAAATATTCAGAGTATCATAGAATCCCTACAGTGCAGAAGGAGGCCATTCAGTCCATTGAGTCTTTACCGACTCCTACCTAGACCCCACCCACCCAGCCCCATACCTCGCGCCCCGTAACCTAATCTGCACATAAGGGGCAATTTAGCAAAGCCAATCCACCTCACCTGCACATCTTTAGGCTGCAATTCATAGAATCTTTTTCTTACTTCCATCATGGAATGTGAGTGGCGCTGATAAAACTATTGCCCATTTTAATTGCCTTTGATGCAAATAAATAACATGTATTCGATAAGCTTAGATAACAGAGTAAGATTTCTTCGAAGTTTAAACATCTTTTCAATAAAACTATTCTTGAAC
Organism: Scyliorhinus canicula; assembly: GCF_902713615.1. NCBI lineage: Eukaryota > Metazoa > Chordata > Chondrichthyes > Carcharhiniformes > Scyliorhinidae > Scyliorhinus > Scyliorhinus canicula. Next base: position 68,993,921 of record NC_052156.1, on the reverse strand, counting down.
CGTGTATTCCTGATTTATCTGCCAATTTATTTAGTCTATCATTAAGTTAAAATAGAAAAAACAATGCCCTATTGATGGGAACACTTTCTCTCAAATTTAAACATTTTTTAAATATAAATTTAGAGTACCCAATTCACTTTTTCCAATTAAAGGGCAATTTAGCATGTCCAATTCATCTATCTTGCACATCTTTGTGTTGTGATAGCGAAATCCAAGAAAACACGGGGAGAATATGTAAACTCCACATGGACAGTGACCCAGAGCCAGGATCGAACCTGGGACCTCAGCACCGTGAGACTGCAGTACTAACCACTGCACCACCATGCTGCCCTACTTTCACTCAAAATTGATGAACATTTGCTTCTATTGACGTCAAGTGAATATTGTGGCCAGAGCACCAATAATCCATGTTGCCACCCGACTTGAATGTTATTTTGCTATTGCTGGATCAATAGCTTGCTCAGTGTATTATCAATATGCCTTTAAACATATAGAAAAATGTTGAAAGGTACTTGGCAGAAAAAGGAAGGAATGAATATGGGTCTTAAACCTAACCCTAACTCTCACCTTGACTCTGAGGCAAGGAAGCACAGGAAAGGCTGAAGGAGTCAGTCAATGTTGCAAAATTGAATTTTAGTATTCTTAGTGATAGATGCAAAATGAGATTTGAAGCTCAATTTTGGATTGAGTGAAACACCAGGGTAGCACAAACAGCCAGTGATAATAGTGGAGAGTTTTGACACAGAAGCAATGTTTTTTGGTGCAGGGAGATCTGATCTGTATACATCTGACCAGCCTCGCAATACAGCTGAACATGCAGAATTTGTGCAGAAGCAGGCTATTCAGCCCCTCAAGTCGACTCTGTCATTCCTGTTTGTGATTCGAATTCCACATTCCCAACTATCCCTGATAACCTTTAACCCTCTTGCCTAACAAGAACCTATCTACCTCTGGCATAAATATATTCAATGACCTTACTCCTACCGTTTTCTGAGACAGACAGTTCCAAAGCGGCACAACCCTCTGAAAAGAAACATTCACCCTCACCTTGGTCCGATAACGGTGAGAGCGGCACAGTAGCACAGTGGTTAGCACTGTTGCTTCACAGCGCCAGGGACCCGGGTTCAATTCCGGCTTGGGCCATTGTCTGTGTAGAGTCTGCATGTTCTCTCCGTGTCTGCGTGGGTTTCCTCTGGGTGTTCCGGTTTCCTCCCACAGTCCAAAGATGTGCAGGTTGGGTGGATTGGTCATGCTAAATTGCCCCATAGTGTCCAAAAGTTAGATGGGATTGTGGGTTATGGGGATAGGGTGGAGGCATGGGCTTAGGTTCGATGCTCTTTCCAAGAGCCGGTGCAGACTCGATGGGTTGAATGGCCTCTTTCTGCATTGTAAACTCTTTGAATTACTTTGGACTGTTTCTGGGGCAGTTGAATGTCCGCTTAGTATAATATATCCAATTTCAAATTGTGTAAGAATCATTAGTCTCCCTTTCTCCCTGTGCAATCCCTCAGATTCAGGGATCGCTTTCTTCCACTCTGGTTTAATTAGTTCGGAGATAGTTGATAAGTCAATTCATGACCTACAGACTCTGCCACTGTACATGTGGTTCAGATGTTATCTGGAGGGTTGGTTAGTTAAGTTGCTTGGAGGTTTTTTCATTCTCTGTCGCTTTGACTTCACCTCAGTAAGTTCCAGACAAAAGTCTTTCTGCATTCAGTGGCTTCCCAAATGAACCTTCTCCCATTTTGGTCAGCTGCTGTGAGTCCGTGAAGAGGATTGAGCTCTTCTGGTATGCTTTGAGGACATCTTTAAAATGATTCATTGGAGGTGGCTTGATTGACTGACGCATCAGTGTTGAGCATTTTGGCTTTCCACCTTCATCAAGTGCCTCTCTCATTAACATTAAAATGATCTAGCTTCCTCACCTTCTGCAACGTTGGAAAACAGGTCCAGAATTAATCAGAATATTTCAACGTCAAGCTCCTAAAGGATAAATAATGTACCATTTTTCATCCAAACGAGCCCTGAGCCCAGGAAAGCGATTCTGCAAGTATACAGTAGCAAATACCTCTCATACAGACTTAGAATCTCTACCGTGCAGCAGGTGACCATTCGGCCCATTGGGTTGCACCAATTCCCTGAAAGAGGACTCCACCCAAGCCCACTCCCCTGCCCCAGCCTAATGAACCCTTAACCTAACCAACACACATTTTGTGGACTCTAAGGGGCAATTTAGCATGGCCAATCCATTAAACCTGCACATTTTGGACTATGGGAGGAAACTGGAGCACCCGGAGGAAACCCACGCTGACACGGGACAAAAGTGCAAACTCCACACAAACCGTGACCTACGGCCAGAATTGAATCCAGGTCACTGGCACTGTAAGGCAACAGTGCCACCATGCCATTGGTGCCCTCTCTGCCATACCCAAAGTAATGTTTGACAGCAGACACAACTGAGATTACACATATAAATTGTCGTGATTACACCTCTCAGAAAGAAGAATAAACCATCAGTATGCTGAAGATGCACTTCAGGTGCTTAGACAGATCTGCAGGTGTCATAGAGATATAGAAACATATAAAATAGGAGCAGGAGTAAGCCATTAGGCCCATTGAGACTGCTCCGCCATTCATTATGATCTTGGCTGGCCATCCAACTCAGTAACCTGTTCCCCCTTTCCCTCCATTTTCTTTGATGACAGTGATAATGGAGATCAGAAGTACCATGAAAAGATACGCTCAACCAAACAGCTAAATATGTTAATGACAATCATGATAATTGATACAAATGCATTACTTAACCATGTATTAATCCGTAGTGCTTTTCTGAAAATATGTATTCACGCTATGACTCCCATGAGGTGCTCCCCAAGTGGCCTCAGAAAAGTTGGTAGAAGGCTTCTGCTGCTCACATTGGGACCCTTAGGATGCTCATGGATGGCACATTCTGGGTACTTCCAGCCTATGCAGAGTCAGCTGCACTTCAGCTGCCACCAGAGCAGTCTGGTTCACTTGAATTTTTGGCACCATGGTGGCATTGGAAGAGGGGGCGGAACCACAGTCTCCAGCTCAGTCATGGTATGCTACATTCTGCACAGCACAGCACAATGGCGGTGTCAGAACCTGCAGAAGATGTAAGGCAGAGAGCACCCAACCTCCTTGTACAATTCTAAGGAGACATAAGCTGATGTGCGGAATGAATTGCCAGCAATGCACATTGCTGCACAGGATGCCCTGATTATTATTATATTCACTTAAGTTCCACTAGTCTTCTCATCTAACAAACACATGCAAAAGCCAATTTTGCTTTCCTCAGTAATGCCATCAACATAATTCTTATAAACATTCTTCTATGCTCCTTTCAGCCGACATCCTTCTCATGTTCCAGTCACGCTTCCCTGTGATCAATGAGTTGGACCGCACTTTGAAGGTTCAAGACTAGGGGATCATCACTCATACTTAAGATGGCATTCACAGCATGCAAGCCATTGGTGAGGACCCCATGCACTCATGCACCATACAGGTGGCCACACTTTACATAGACAATAAAAGGTTTGGAACACCATGCCACCCATCCTTGAGATAGGCTCCTCCAACTTATTTACAGGTGTGCACAGTGTGGCTGGAATACCTGTCAGTAAATCACACATTCTCTGCTGCAGCACAAGAATGATCCTCTTTGTTGCTGGCTCTTAGGTTTAAGTGCCTTTAACTACCTTTCCGCTTCCGCTGAAGTTTCAGTGTCTATGCTATTAGTAGTCTGCATGAATCCTGTGATGGTATAGCCTGAGAAACTGGCCTTCTCTGAGGATTCAGCATTGTAATTTCTGATCTGGATGACCTCTTGCTCATCATCTGAAGGCCCTGTAGGTGGTAAAAGACATAAACAAATGCTGGCAAGGGAAAAAGATTTAACATGATCATTGTGCAAATGAATGTATCTTACTCACTATTGGCATTTAATCAACATGAATGACTTTGAGGTCCCCAGTATCACAGATGCCAATCTTCAGCCATTTTGATTCACCACATGTGGTATCAAGAAGCAACTGAAGGCACTGGATACCGCAGTGGCTATGGGCCCTGACAATATTCTAGCAATAGTACTTGTGCTCCAGAATTTACCACACCCCTAGTCAAGCTGTTCCAGTACAGCTACAACACTGGCATCTACCTGGCAATGTGGGAAATTGCTCAGGTATGTCCTGTGCACAAATGTTGAGATAAATTGAATCTGACCAATTACTTCCCCATCAGTTTCCTCTCGATCATCAATAAATTGATGGAAGAGGTTATCTACGTAAACAAGCGGCACCTACTCATTAATAACCTGCTCACTGACACTCAGTTTGGGTTCCGCCTTGCCCACTCAGCTTTGACCTCATTAGAGACTAGGTTCAGACATGCACAAGGGAGCTGCATTCCAGAGATGAGGTGAGAGTGACTGCTCTTGATTACAAGGCAGCATTTGACTAACTGCGGCATCAAAGAGATGTAGCAAAACTGGAGTCAATGGGAATTAGGGGAAAACTCTACACTGGTTGAACTCAAACCTAGCACAAAGTAAGATGGTTGTGGTAGTTAGAGGTCAATCATCTCAGTTCAAGGACATCACTGCAGGAATTCCTCAGGATAGTGTCCTAGGCCCAACCACCAACAGCTGCTTCATCAATGACCTTCCTTCCATCATCAGGTCAGAAATGGGGATGTCCGTTGATGATTGTACAATGTTTAGAAACATTTGCAACTCCTCAGATATTGAAGCAATCCATGTCCAAATTCAGCAAGACCTGGATAAATCCAGGTTTTTGCTTAAAAGAGGCAAATAGCAGTTGCCTACACAAGTGCCAGGCAATGACCATCTCTAACAGAGGAGAATCTAAACATTGCCCCTTGACGTTCAATGGCACTACCATTACCGAATCCCTATCAACATTGCGGAGGTTACAATGAACCAAAACGTTAACTGTACTATCTATATAAATATTGTGGCTACAAGAGTAGGTCAGAGGTTAGGAATCATGCAGTGATTAACTCACCTCCTTATTCCGTAAAGCCTGGCTGCCATCTACAAGGCACAAAGAGTCTGATGGAATACTCTCCACTGCCTGCATGAGTGCAATTTCAGCGACACTCAAGAAGCTCTACACCATCCAGATCAAAGTAGCTCATTTGATTGTCACCGCAACCTCAAAAATTTACAATCCCTCCACCACCAACATATGGTGGCAGCAGTGGTACCATCTACAAGGTGCACTTCGGGAACTTAACACAGCTCCGTAGGAAAAACTTCCTAATTATTTCCACCTAGAAAGACAAGGGCAGCAGATACATTGGAACACCACTACCTGGATGTTTTCCTCCAAGTCACACCATCCTGATTTGCAGATATATTACTTCACAGTCTCTGGGCCAAAATCCTTGAATTCCCTCCCTGACTGCACTGTACCCACACCACGTAGAGTCATTGAGGTCTGCAGACAGAAAAGGCCCTTCGGCCCATCACATATGCACAAGTCAAAAACAACCACTAACTATCCTAATCCCATTTACCAGCACTAGGCACATAGCCTTGCATGCCTTGACATCGCAAGTGCACATTTAAATACTTGCAAAATATTATGAGGGTCTCTGCCTCCATCACCCTTTCAGACAGTGCGTTCTAGACTTCCAGCACTCTCTGGGTGTAAAAGGTTTTCCTCATATCTCCTGTAAACCTCCTGCTGGTTACCTTAAATCTATGACTCCTTATAATTGATCCCTCCACCAAGTGGAAAGGGTTCTTCCTGTGTACTCTATCCATGCCCCTCATAATATTACACATCTTAATCATGCCCCCCCCCCCCCCCCCCCCCCAGTCTCCTCTGCTCCAGGGAAAACAATCCCAGTCTATCCAATCAGTAGCTAAAACTCTCTGGCCCAGGAAACATCCTGATAAATCTCCTCTGCACTCTTTCCAGTGCTATCACACCCCTCCCATAATGTGGATTCCAGAACTGCACACAATACTCTAGCTGTGACCGAATCAACATTTTAGAGATCTTCAACTCTATGCATCGGCTAATAAAGGCACGTATGCAATATGCCTTTTTAACCATTTTAGCCACCTGCCCTGCTACCTCAAAGGACCAGTGTACATGCACACCCAGGTGTTTGTCTGATCCTCGGTGCTTTCCAGCGTCTTGCTGTTCATCGTGTATTCCCTTGCCTTGTTTGTCCTGCCCAATTGCATCAGTTCACATTTATCCGGATTGAATTCCATTTGCCACTGATCAGCTCATCTGACCGGCCAGTCTATATCCTTCTGTAATCTAAGGCTATTCTCCTCACTATTTACCACCCCACCAATTTTTGTATCATCCGTGAACTTACTAATCAACCTTCCTACATCGAAGTCTAAATCATTTATATAAAGCACAAACAGCAATGGTCCCAACACTGATCCCTGCGGGACCCACTGTACAAAGGATTCCAGTCAGAAAAAGACACCTCAACCATCACCTTCTCCTGCCTGCCACTCAACCAATTCTGGACCCAGTTTGCCAAATTTCCTTGGATCCCATGTGCTCTTACTTCGGCTATTAATCTCCCATGTGGGACCATATCAAAAGCCTTGTCCTCCAGTCCTCCGGCATCTCTCCTGTAGCCAGAGGGGAATTAAAAATTATTGCCGGCACCCCTGCTATTTCCTCCCTTGTTTCACTCAACATCCTGGGACACATTCTATTCAGCACTGGATATTTATCTACTTTGAAGCCTGTCAGGCCACTCAGAACCTCCTCTCTGTCTATGTTAATTTATTTAATCTTATCATAGCCCTTCTCCCTGATTTCTGTACTCACATCGTCCCTCTCACAGGTGAACACTGACACAAAGTATTCACTTAGAGCCCTACCGACATCCTCTGGCTCCACACACAAATTACCACTGCGGTGCTTAATGGGCCCTGCTCTTTAGTTATCCTTTTACCCTTAATGTACTTGTAAAAACCTTAGGAGCTTCCTTTATTTTACCTGCCAGTATCCTTTCATGCCCCCTTTTTGCTCTCCTTATTTCCTTATTTCTTTTTAAGTTCCCTCTTGCACAGTCTATATATGCCTCTAGGGCTTCTGCTGTTTTGAGCCCTCGATTTCTGTCATAAGCCTGCAGCGATTCTCCGGCCCGCGATGGGCCGAAGTGCCGCTGCTGAGAGGCCTCTCCCGCCGCTGTTGTTTCATCCACCTCTGGTGGCGGCGGGATCGGTGGCGCGAGCAGGCCCCCGGGGACCTGGGGGGGCACGGGGCGATCGGACCCCGGGGGTGCCTCCACGGTGGCTAGGCCCGCGATCGGGGCCCACCAATCGGAGGGTGGGCCAGTGCTGTGGGGGCACTCGTTTTCTTCCGCCGCCGCCACGGCTTCCACCATGGCGGAGGCAGAAGAGAATACCCCAGCGCGCATGCGCCGGTGGTGATGTCAGCGGCAGCTGACGCACCGGCGCATGCGCGAACCGGCGAAGGCCTTTCGGCCAGCCCCGGCGCCGGGTGACAAAGGCCGCTGGAGCCGGTTTGGGCGGCAGTCGGTGTGGTGCCAACCGCTCCGGCGCGGGCCTAGCCCCTCAATGTGAGGGCTTGGCCCCTAAAGGTGCGGAGAATTCCGCACCTTTGGGGAGGCCCGACGCCGGAGTGGTTGGCGCCACTCCGCTATGCCGGGACCCCCCGCCCCGCCGGGTAGGGAAGAATCCCGCCCCAGATTTCATTGAATTATCACAGAATCCCTACAGTGCAGAAGGAGGCCACTTGAGTATGCACCGACCCTCCAAACACTCAAACGAGGTCCACTCACCTGCCCACGCCACCCTACCCCCATAGCCTAACTTGCACATCCCTGGGAACTTAGGAACAATTAGCATGGCCAATCCACCTAACCTGTACATCTTCGGGCTTGCCTTCCGAATTGATTGCTGATCCGAGATACTAACTTTGTGTTGTATTAGAATGTGTTTTTAATTATTAAAGAATTAACAAGAAATGTTCAATAGGCCATTTTTTTAGAATTATTGTAGTGAAAGGAAGAATTATTTTTGCCTTAGAGAAAGGCCTTGATTAAAATTTTTAATCATAGAATCTACAGTATCGAAGGAGGCCATTCAGCCCACTGAGTCTGCACTGGCCCTTGGAAAGAGCAGCTTTCTTAAGCCCATACCTCCACTCTATCCCCACACCCCCACCCTATCCCTGTAACACCACCTAACCTTTTCTTTTGGACACCAAGGGCAATTTTGCATAGCCAATCCACCTAACCAGCACATCTTTGGACCGTGGGTGGAAACTGGAACACCCGGATGAAACCGACGCAAACACGGGGAGAACGTGCAGACTCCGCACAGTGACCCAAGTCGGGAATGGTTCCTGGGACCTTAGAGCTGTGAAGCAACTGTGCTAACCACTGTGCTACCGTACTGCCCCGATGTGCCTTTTGTCAGAGCACTATGTCTATAAAACTGAGTTTACTTCGATAGTGTTGAGACGTAGTTCTTCGTCTCGATAACGAGAGATATGAATTTGTTTCGGCATTGTGCAAATGTGCAAAGGTGACCCATTAGCTTTATACTTCTGTTGGGGGGGGGGGGGGGGGGCTACCTGGCCTTGTCAGCTCCCCATATTGTTGCATCTATTCAGAAGCTAATAATAACAGGAATCACCTTGCCTTTGCTGCGTACGGACCTGCAGATTAATTTCACAGGTCCCTAATGATCGGGCGCCAAGAGCGAACAATTCAACAAGAATCCAAGATTCAGCCGTTCACATTTTATGCGTGACTGCTATTATATGATATGTCTGGCCATTGTGAGGAAGCTGTCTCATCTACAGAGGGCAGCTGTTGATGGAATCCCAGAAAAGGGTATAAGAACTGTGAGTTTTTTCTAGGATTTTTAGTTTCCTCCTTCAAATGCTTGTTCCAACAAAAGAGTCCTGGAGGGGCTTGAGAGAGTTTTCACTGTGTGATGGTTTACAACTGAAAAGCTATTGAAAATGGATTTCTAAGGACTGAAGACTCTTATTGTTCATGAATCAGTGCCTGTATTGTGCTGCTGTTTTCTTATTGTGCATTCCTGCTCCTGTGTAATTATTTTCAGCAAATAAATAGCTTGGACACAATACTTGAACATTGTGATTAGCATTGTAGACCTTCATATAATACTGGATTTGAAATCAAGTAGTGCACAATGGCAGGATTGGCTATGGTTCTCCACCTCACCAGCTCTCTCTCCATTTTTAAATTGCTCCCGAAAGCCCAGCTCGTTGACAAAGCTGTTCGTCCCTGATCTAATATCTCCATCCTTGCTTTCGCAACAATTTTTGCCTGTTCGTGCTTCTTTTGAATCACCTTGAGAAGCTTTTGCTATGTGAAATGTGTTAGCTCACAAAGACTACATTTTAGTCAAGGTTTAGCCAAAGAGGACGAGCCCTGAGCAGGCATATCTTCTTTCCAAACCTAAACTTCCAATTGTATTTGCATCTCTCCTGCAACATTGCACATGTTATGAGAAGAAGAACAAAGAGGTTTTCCCAGTGCCCTGGTCAACATTTAGCTCTCAGAAAACAGCCAGGGTCCGATTTTCATGTCAGGTGGATTCTGGAGACAGGACCAACCCCAGGTCCCATTGCCGCCTCCATCTTGAGACTGCCAGTCCAGGGTTCCAGGTTCTATGTGGCCTGAGACTGACTTGCTGCACCAGCAGAAATGGAAGCCTGGTGAGCCCAGAGCAGACATTCAAAGGACCACCTCCAAACCCCAAAACTTGGTCTGTTTCTTCCAAAGTAAATGGAGGCTCATCTATATATAGTTTAAATTTCTGACCATTTTAAACCCTCCATTATCTTGTCCCCTTTCACATTTGCCCTCCTCAGCATAATCGACCAAATAAATATAACTCACAAATGCAATTATAACAATTCAAAGCCACGGAACAGCCCATAACACACCCCAAGTAACCAACGTGAGTCTTCAAGCCAATTGTGTGAACAGAGTCAATCGTTTGTAAAATGATCAGTCAGTTGGATTGCACAAATGCCAATAACTCTCCCAAGGTAAACAAATTGGCTTCAGAACTACTATCTCAACAGATATTCTCATAGCATTTACAGTGCAGAAGGAGGCCATTCGGCCCATCGAGTCTGCACCGGCTCTTGGAAAGAGCACCGTGCCCAAGGTCAAGACCGCCACCCTATCCCCATAACCCAGTAACCCCACCACTAAGGGCAATTTTGGACACTAAGGGCAATTTATCAGGGCCAATCCACCTAACCTGCACATCTTTGGACTGTGGGAGGAAACCGGAGCACCTGGAGGAAACTCACGCACACACGGGGAGGATGTGCAGACTCCGCACAGGCAGTGATCCAAGCCGGAATCGAACCTGGGACCCTGGAGCTGTGTAGCAGTTGTGCTATCCACAATGCTACCGTGCTGTCCTTAAAGATTTATGTGGTACAGCTAGATGGAAAGCATAAAAGCAATCGAAAAACTGAAGAAATTAAACATTGTTGTCATACTAGGCTGCACATTCAATACGGTAAAATATACTCGACTATTTTATCCATCTCATAATTTTTTTTAAATTCATCTGAAAACATTTCTACATTCACAATGCTGATTTATTTTCTTTTATTTGACAGCTCCCAAATTGGCAGAAATAGCAAACTGGAAAACATATTGTTTAAGGGATAATTACAACTTTCAATCACTGTCACAACTCAGCTCAATGAATATGGATAAAATTCATGGTACAGCACTTATGATGAACTATAAAGGAAGCAAAACCATGTTATTTATCTTTTAATCTCTTTCCACCTTCAGTCAATAGTCCACACCTCGAAGGAGCTGGTGCAAAACTGGACATTTGATAAAGTCTGGCTGCTCAGTTGAAATTTAAAAATAATACTGTAGACAGGATCTCGATGAACCCTTTGTGAGGGAACTAAGACTTCAACCTGTATATGTTCATAAAATATACATTGATATCCTCATGGCTATTTCTAACATTTTAAAAACTAGGCAAAAACCTTGTTTAAAATGGCTGAATCAATGCTTATTTGCGACCCCAGAAGAAATGAGCTACCATGGCAGTATTTCAGAAATGATGGGCGGAATTCTCCACTCCCGGGAAAAATCAGGAGGGCCGTCGTGAACTCGGCCGAGTTTCACGACGGCCTCGGAGGCCGCTCCTTGTTCCCTATTCTCCCCTCCCGGCGGGGCGAGGAGCGGCGCTCCATAACTCTCGGCCACTGGGCGGCGCGCTGAGAGTGACGCGACTGCGGCGCCTATGTGACGTCAGCCACGCATGCGCAGGTTGGCCGGCTCCAACCCGCGCATGCTCGGCTGACGTCATGACGGCTGACAGCTCGAACCCGCGCATGAGCAGTGGCCGTATTTCCCCTCAGCCGCCCCGCAAGACGTGGCGGCTTGATCTTGCGGGGCTGCGGAGGGGAAATAGTGCGTCCGATTGAGATGCCGGCCTGACGATCGGTGGGCACCGATCGCGGGCCTGTCCCCTGCCGAGCACAGTCGTGGTGCTCATTCTCCACCAGGCCCCCTACAAGCCCCAAAATGGGCATCTCACGGCGATTTCACAATGGCAGCAACCAGGTGTGGTTGCCACCGTCGTGAAATGGTCGCGAACGGCAGGCTGCTCGGCCCATCCGGGTCGGAGAATCGCCAGTCGCCGTGAAAAACGGCGAGCGGCGATTCTTCCGAGCGGATGGTGGGAGAATAGCGGGGGGCGCCAGGGGGCCGTGAAATTAGTCGAGGGGCCCTCCCGCAATTCTCCCACCCGGCGTGGGGAGCGGAGAATCGCGCCAGTCCACTTTGTTTTTCAGAAGAGACACCAATGCAAGGACAAAATTCAAAGAGAGCAACACAAAGGCGAACTGCGTTTCATAACCTATTCGATTTGATTTGATTTATTGTCACATGTACCGAAGAACAGTGAAAAGTATTTTTATGCGGCCGAAGGGACGTACACAGTACGTACATAGTAGACAAAAAGAATAATAAACAGAACACATTGACAAATGGTACATCGACAAACAGTGTTTGGTTTGGTTACAGTACGGAACAAGGGGCTAAACTAAGCAAATACATGAGCATGAGCAGCATAGGGCATCGTGAATAGTGTTCTTACAGGGAACAGAACAGCCTGAGGGGGAATTGTTGAGTCTTATGGCTGTCGGGAAGAAGCCATTCCTGTGTCTGGATGAGAGGGTCTTCAGACTTCTGTACCTTCTGCCTAATGGAAAGGTCTGGAAGAAGACAAAGCCTGGGTGGGAGGGGTCTCTGATAATGCTGTCTGCCTTCCTGAGGCAGCGGGAGGTGTATACAGAATCAATATGAAGGTGGCAAGCTTGTGTGATGCATTGGGCTGAGTTCACCACACTCTGCAGTTTCTTGCAATCTTGGACCAAGCAGTTGCCATACCAAGCTGTGATGCAGCTGGATAGGATGCTCTCTATGGCACATCTGTAGAAGTTTGTGAGAATCGAAGCAGACGTGCCGAATTTCTTTAACTTCCGTGCAAAGTAGAGACGTTGTTGGGCTTTCTTGACTGTTGCATCAACGTGAATGGACCAGGACAGACTGTAGATGACCCCCAGAAACTTAAAGCTATCGGCCATCTCCACTTCGGACCTGTTGATGCAGACGGGTGTGTCGTGCTACGCTTCCTGAAGTCGATGATTAGTTCCTTAGTCTTTCCGACATTTAGAGAGAGGGTGTTTTCGGTACACCATGCAACCAAATGATTTATCTCCCTTCTCTTGTCTGATTCGTTGTAGTTTGAGATACAGCCGTATCATCCACAACTAATAGATTGAGTTGGAGTTAAATCTTGCCACACAGTCATGTGTGTTTAGGGAGTACGGTAAAGGACTGAGCAGACATCCTTGGTGGGCCCCGATGTTGAGGACTATTGTGGAGGAGGTGCTGTTGCCTAGCCTGACAGATTGTGGACTGTTGGTGAGGAAGTCATGGATCCAGCTGCACAGCGAGTGGTCAAGTCCAAGATGGGCAGCACGGTAGCATTGTGGATAGCACAACTGCTTCACAGCTCTAGGGTCCCAGGTTCGATTCCGGCTTGGGTCACTGTCTGTGCGGAGTCTGCACATCCTCCCCGTGTGTGCGTGGGTTTCCTCCGGGTGCTCCGGTTTCCTCCCACAGTCCAAAGATGTGCAGGTTAGGTGGATTGGCCATGCTAAATTGCCCTTAGTGACCAAAATTGCCCTTAGTGTTGGGTGGGGTTACTGGGTTATAGGGATAGGGTGGAGATGTTGACCTTGGGTAGGGTGCTCTTTCAAGAGCTGGTGCAGACTCGATGGGCCGAATGGCCTCCTTCTGCACTGTAAATTCTATGATTGCAGAATTTGGTTATTAGTCTTGTCAGGATAATGGTGTTGAAGGCGGAGCTGTAGTCTACGATCGGCAGTCTTATATAGCTGTCCTTGTTGTCGTGGTGTTCGAGTGTTGACTGTAAAACCAGGGAGATTACATCTGCTGTGGACCGATTGTGGTGATCGGCAAACTGCAGTGGATCAAGACCATCTGGAGGCTGCCGTTGATCCGTCTCATGACTAGCCGCTTGAACAGACGTCAGGGCCACCAGTCGGTAGTCATTGAGGCAGGCTACCTTGTTCTTCTTTGGTACTGGTAGCATGGTGGTCTGCTTGAAGGAGGTGGGGACCTCAGAGCGGAGGAGTGAGGTGGTGAAGATATCTGCGAATACACTCGCCAGCTAGTCTGCGCTCTGAGTGCTCGCCCAGGGACTCAGTTGGGGCCCGTCACTTTCCATGGATTCACTTACTTCTGAAACTGTAATAGTGGGTATGGGAGTGTCCAGTGTTCCGCCTGGCCTTGCTTTGTAGTCTGTGATCCAGTGTAGGCCCTGCCATAGTTGTCGTGGGTTAGTGTCATTGGCCTGGGTCTCTAGTTTGATCTGGTATTGTCTTATTGCATCCCTGATGGCTTTACGTATGTCGTACCTGCATTTTTTAATGTATGTCAGGTCGTCAGACTTGAACGCCTCTGTCCGGCACTTCAGCAGGGAGTGAAGTTCCCTGGTTAGCTAATCATCTGTTGGGACAAAGGGGCCTGCCATCTTGATTTCAATTCTTAATAGTTGAGACATTTAACCATCTCAGGGATCAGACTCCGGATATGTACCCTTTGTCAAATACACTGTGAAGAAGTAGTCATGTGATATGGACCCCTAGCTTTCAGAACTATTTATATTGCTTTGTTCGCTGCAAACAAAGTCTGACATTTAACCATTTAACCATTTACAGGCAACCTCACAGAAAAGGGTCTCCGTGCAGATCAAATACCTGGCCCCATCTACATTGTTCCTGCTGGGGCCATTGCCGACAAGATTAATCTCACTGTACCTAGCTCAACGTATGAAATCAACTCATCAGAAAAGTGGTTATACAGCATCATTTTTCAACCTGCTGACCCCTGTGAAGGAATACCACATCAGACTTTGATGTTGAACTTTGGAATCCATTTGAAACATTATTTTTTTTCCTCTGTTATCTTTGTCCTCTAAATCTTTATTTTCTCTATTCCTTGTTTACTGCATGAGTGCACAGAAGGAAACATGCTGACCTTCCTCATGTGGTTTGAAATTAACTGAATTTGAATTCACCCTATTCTGAACTATTAATAGAAAATTGGATCATGCCAAAATCGAAGAGTTGAGATATATGTTGCTGCTTATAAAGGGGGAAGCAAATCAAAACACTGGGAACAGCCCATCCAGGCCCCCCTCACACCTCCACCCAATGAAAATTGCCAAGAGTAGAAAAGGAGGCAGGATCTCTGGGCATGTTACTTGATGTCCATTTTCTATGCAGTCCCTCCTCCATTTGAATCTGATTGGGACCAGGAAAATCCTACCCCTGGAGACAGATTGTCTGGTCATTTATCTCAGTGTCGTTTGTGGAACCTTGCTATGTGCATATATTCTGCAGTATTTGCCTGGATAACAATCGTGGCCACACTTCAGAAAGTAATCAATTAGCCATGAAGGTTCACTAGATTGATTCCTGAGATGAAATATTTTCCTTTGAGGAGCGATTGAGTGAATAGGCCTATACTGTTGATCATTTGGAAGAATGAGGCGCAAACTTATGGGGAAAAAAAATTAAAACTAAAACTGTCATACTTTTTTATAACCTGATTCAATTATCCTGCCTTTTTATCTTAGTTCTTAGATCTTTGATCCCTAGCTTAATACTGACCATTGATCGCAATCTTAGTTCCATTGGGTTCTGCCACTCTTTGCTCTGTGCACTAATTCTGACCTTGCTCCAGCGGCCCATGTTGAGTTGCCCCGATTTGTTCACCTTTGTCAACTGGCCTCGGGTCAGCTCTGCCACCATGCTTAAAATCCCACTCTACTCGCGCTCCTTCGAGTCTCTCAGCTTCCGCTCATTTGGGTAACTTTCTGTGATTCATGTACAAAGACAACCCTCTTAGCATCAACATTTCTAAGTGCCTGACCTTTAAAAAATATTCTGATTTTCCATTTCTTTGAACAACGTAGATAATCTCCTATTTCCCCACATTATAATCCATCTGCCATGTTCTGTCCACTCGTTCAATCGGTCTGTATCCTTTTGAAATCATCCACTTTGCATCCTCCTCACAGTTTACTTTACCACCTAACTTTGCATCATCAACAAATTTGAAAACAGCAAGCTTCTGTTCTGTTCCTGTGGATTTTCATGAGGTGTGCAATCGTGAATGGTGAAATTGCACATGCACAGGGTCGACACATGCACTGTGCACTAAGCATTGATCCTTGGTGCACCTCGCGAGTTATAGATTGTCCAAGTGAACGTGGTCTGTTTATTCCTATTCAAAGTTTTCTGTATAACTGATAGTTAATCTATACCAATATATTAACCTCAACCTTATGAGTCCTAATTTTGTGTCCTAAACTCTTGTGTAGAACCTTATCAATTGCTTTTTGAAAATACAAATATACCACATCAACTTTTCCCCCTTATCCATCCTACTACTTACATCCTCAAGAAACTCTTAACCTATTTACCAAACACAATTTCCCTTTTGTAAGCCTGTTCTGTACCAGAGTGATCGCAAAAGGGCAGTGTTCATCTGATTCTCCAATGGATCACTGGTGCATTTGCTGTGGCAACATCTTAACTAATCAGAGCCAACTTGTCAATTAATTAGTACCCCTTTTCTCATGCAATATAAATTGTTGGTCTCATATAAATTTTGCATTCTTGCATCTTTCCTGATGAGTGCAAGGTGAAAAGCTTCAAGTGTATATCCTTTTTCAGCAATACTGAAGTTATGTACTGCTAAGAAACTATTTATATATTGGAAGCATATTATACAGGTAACTGCAGATTCCAGAAGTTTATACTATGCTAATTATTCAGGAGTAATAGACAGCTGGCTCCTGATGGAAATAGTTGCAAATCACGTTATTCCAAATCAAAGCACAACAAATGCAACCACATCTCCTATTCTTGGAGACTACTCCCTCCTCTCATCCATTTTAGGAAGGATGTGGAAGCTTTGGAAAAGGTGCAAAGGAGATTTACCAGGATGTTGCCTGGAATGGAGAGTAGGTCATACGAGGAAAGATTGAGGGTGTTAGGCCTTTTCTCATTAGAACGGAGAAGGATGAGGGGCGACTTGATAGAGGTTTATAAGATGATCAGGGGAATAGATAGAGTAGACAGTCAGAGACTTTTTCCCCGGGTGGAACACACCATTACAAGGGGACATAAATTTAAGATAAATGGTGGAAGATATAGAGGGGATGTCAGAGGTAGGTTCTTTACCCAGAGAGTAGTGGGGGCATGGAATGCACTGCCTGTGGTAGTAGTTGAGTCGGAAAATTTATGGACCTTCAAGCGGCTATTGGATAGGTACTTGGATTAGGGTAGAATAAGGGAGTGTAGGTTAACTTCTTAAGGGCAGCACGGTAGCATTGTGGATAGCACAATTGCTTCACAGCTCCAGGGTCCCAAGTTCGATTTCGACTTGGGTCACTGTCTGTGTGGAGTCTGCACATCCTCCCCGTGACTGCGTGGGTTTCCTCCGGGTGCTCCGGTTTCCTCCCACAGTCCAAAGATGTGCAGGTTGGGTGGATTGGCCATGACAAATTGTCCAAAATTCTATGATTAACCTAGGACAAAAGTTCGGCGCAACATCGTGGGCCGAAGGGCCTGTTCTGTGCTGTATTTCTCTATCTCTATCTATCTATTTGTGAAAGCTCTAAATTCTTATCTCTCCCACTGTGGCATGTTATAAAGGAGTTTGCTTGCCTAGCAGGAGAAAGATGCCCAAAGCATGACCTGAGGAGGACAAGAATGCTTGCTACCTAAAAATATGACTTTTTAATTCTGACAAAGCCAGTTGGAAAGCATTTTTGAATTATTTAGGTTAGCTTTTTACCTTAAAGAAGGAGGGGTGAATCTTAACTCCCAAAAATTGGTAGGATCATGTCAGAGCTTAAAATGCAAGAGATCTGAAACAGAAATGTAACCAACCTTGATCTTGCCCACTTCCCGTTTTAGCACAACTGGAATGAGAGGCAAGCTTCTTTTGGAAAATGGGTAGATCATTTTAGATATTATAATGAAGCTGTGTGCCCTTATTTTAATAGCCATTCAATTTCCAATATTGGCCTTGGGAAACCCGGTAGCCTAAAGTAGATGAAAGAGTCTGAATCCATGAAGTAGGGCTTTTACAGCGCAGCTTGTGGGCCAGGTGAAGCTGGCAATGTTTTTCTCCGGGCCCAACAAACTAGTAAGCCCCCCAAAGTTGTCTTCCCCCCCATCATCATTAGAAAGCGCACTCTGCCTCGGCGAACAGTGGACAGGTCTGACCCCACCCCACCAACTATTGTGTGTTCCATACCAACCATCAACAGCTCCCCACCCCACCAAGATCAGCATCTGTTCCCCACAACCACTGACTGCTCTGTATTACTGTAGTCTCTCGACCACACAACAATCTTTCCACCCACCCACCCCACATCCCTGCCCACTATAAACATCACCACGAGATCCCAGAATTTGATGCAGATTTTGTTTAGATTTATGCTCCTGCACTGTTACATGACCGACCTTCAAAACACTTCTAACAATGGTGAGCAACAATTGCTCGGTTCATCGATGTGGTTTTGGTCTGCAACTGTATACAAAATAAAAAATACTTTCCTACATTGTATTGCGCGGACAGCGTCCGAACCAACAACCCCCGTTTATTTCTGGATAGCAGAAACATTTTCAGCATAACCGAGATGTGTGTTGAACAGGATGTACGCTCCACCTACTTGATGCTGGCAGGGGACCTGGTCAATTTTCATGGTCTACCTTCCTTTATATTAATCGGGAGAACCAGAGGGCTACATGTGCTGTTTATAATTGGTTTCAGCATGGGACGGCAGCAAATTGATCTTCTGTAACACTTTAAATGGAGGATTTTGACTTGCAAGACTGAACTGGAACTGTTATTTCTGGCAGCAGGGTTTTTGTTTTGAGAACCCAGAGCAACAAGGAGATGAAGTAATGGAAGCTATTGAAGCTTTAAATGCACAAAATGTCAACAACAAAAAAAAAATAGCCTGGTGTTACTAACTAAGCTACGCTGATGCATCACACCAGGCAAAAATGAATAGTTGGCAAACTGACTGGTGTCCCATCCAAAATAGTGACCCGAGAGTAAGGTTTTATTGCTTCCTCTTCAGCACAAAGGAAAACCAGTTGCCATGTTAAAGCAGCAGAATGAGTCTATGTCTGTAGTTTCTGCAGGTTTGTTGGATGTAAAAACCAGTGATTTTGAATTGAAATTTGAAAGCATGTTCAGAGATGGTTGGTTTATGTAGTGTTTTTACTGCTGTTAATGTGCTATATTTAAATGTGCTTCTCATGAATTTAATAGGATGCATTTACATCATCCTTATTGATTGAAACAGTGAAAAAGTCCAACATGACCTTGGTGGTTATTCATTATATTGACTCTAGTGCTCATAAAGCTGAGTTATTTGGTTCAGAAGATATGTGAAGGACTTGTTCTAACCATGAAAACTTGGTTCAATTATTGAAATCATGAAAGAAGCAGGATGAAATTTCATGTGTACCCACTGAGCTCGTGAGGTTTTTTGAAATTAAAATCAGAGTTGATATTAAAAGCCAATTGACGTGTCTACTATAGCCAGTCTTATCATATAATAATTTCACTGCAAACAATTTGATCAATGCTAAAACATAATTAAATCATTCCATCCCTTCATAATGAGAGTTACTGAATAGCCATGTCATGCAATGCTATCTATGTAAATAGAAGCTTGTTTTCCGAAGGACGAAGGGTCAACTAAAGCTGCAGCAGCAGCATGGTGTGCTAGAAAGGCAGCACGGTGGCACAGTGGTTAGCACTGCTGCCTCACAGCACCAGGGAGCTGGGTCAGATTCCGGCTACAGGTGACTGTTTGGAGTTTGGACGTTCTCCCCGCATTTGCGTGGGTTTCCTTCGGGAGCTCTGGTTTCCTCTATAGCCATCTGGGGTGGCCACTTACAAAGGATCCCGGGAAATATGACCACCTGTAAAGGACCATGGGAAATATGGTCAACCCAGGACTCAAACACTCAGAGCTTATGTATATTGGCAACTCAGATAACTAGATGCTATCGAAACCGCCAGCTACTTTGCATTCTAATGGCCCATTTCCCCAAAACAAAAGATCTGTACTCAGGTAACATACAGAAACAGACTCATCGGCGCCACTTCCATTGCTCAGGGAGCCCAAAGAGTCAAGGTCAATGACTGCTCAGGACACGTCCCGCCAGCAAGGCACCCGCCCCTTTATTGGCCAAAATCGAAGGCAGTAATTGAAGCCTGCCGAATTATTGGGTCCAAAGCTAAGGACCGCCCAAAAGAGCCCGAAAGCCCAGAAGGATAAAGAGAGACACTGCCATGTGTTCAGTCTCTCTTGGCCCCGGCGCTCGGTCTCTCTTGGCCCCGGCCTACGCCTAAAACCAAGTGTAGCATCACGACCAGAAGACAAGTTCAAGACCAACGATCGCTACCAGACGGATGAGCCCAGCAGAAACAACGTCACTTCACCAGACCCAGCCACGCAAGATCCGAACAAAGGCCGTGTTCCCCTGCATAAAGCCGGGTGCCTGAAGTTAAGTACAGGTTGTTGTCGTGTTAGGTGTAAGTTAGCTTGTCGTGTTTTATGTTGAATGTCAAAGTAATTCTTGTGTGTATATAAACTACCATTGAACTTGAACTAACTAACTGGTTGTTTGGTCTTTGATTGATATCCAGTAAGACTTTGTGGTGGTATCATTTGATACCTGGCGACACGGTATGGCAGCACGGTAGCATGGTGGTTAGCATAAATGCTTCACAGCTCCAAGGTCCCAGGTTCGATTCCCGGCTGGGTCACTGTCTGTGCGGAGTCTGCACGTCCTCCCCGTGTGTGCGTGGGTTTCCTCCGGGTGCTCCGGTTTCCTCCCACAGTCCAAAGATGTGCGGGTTAGGTGGATTGGCCATGCTAAATTGCCCGTAGTGTCCTAAAAAGTAAGGTTAAGGGGGGGGGGGTTGTTGGGTTACGGGTATAGGGTGGATACGTGGGTTTGAGTAGGGCGATCATTGCTCGGCACAACATCGAGGGCCGAAGAGCCTGTTCTGTGCTGCACTGTTCTATGACACTGAAAAGCAATATCATCATTAATAACTGTCATATTAGTATCCAGTTAAAAAGACCAACACCTCCCACGTCCAAAGATATATAGCCCCCAGTGTCCAATGGTTAGGTGGGATTGTGGGTGAATGGCTCGAGGCTCTTCCAGAAGGTCAGTGCAGATGCACCAAATGACCTCCTACACAGTAGGGATTCTCTGGAGTAGTCTTATCCTCAAGCGCTCCAGGAGCACTTCAGTTATGATTCGTATCAACTATGTGTGCAGACATCAACTAGGACTCCGGGGTGGTGGCATGGGATTGGATGGCCAGTGCGGATCAGACTTGTGCCAATGGCCCAGGGTTTGATCTCCATTCTGTTTGCTGTGGATTCAGAACTTGCCTCATTGCCCTACCTATGGCGGAGATTACAGCGTTGTGGGTCAGACCTGACTTCAGGCAGATGTGTGCAGAGCACGCTGCCGTTCGGTACATGCCCAAACATCTCATGGGGCTGTAATTCCTCTGATGACCCGAAAGTTCTGCAGTAGCTCAAAGGGGCAATCTCACTTCACTGCTGATTCTGTCCCATATTGTTTAGCATTATAACAAATTAACTCCTGATAGGATTTTAGTAAGTTGCCTTGTTTTCCTCAATAGTCCCATTCCTCCTTCTGTGTTCTTTCGGGCATTTTTTAATGTTATGAGAGAGTCTTGTGCCAACTACCCCAACAATCTCTGAAAGTATGTGTAAGGAGTAGGGTAACCCTCCTGTGAGGAGGAATGTGGAGAACTATTCCTGCAGGTTTTTGGGTTTGGCACAACTGTGAGCCAAAAGCAGAAACATGTCATCCTCTTCTCTTTACGTATCTGTTCTACCCTAAAAAAAATTCTTGTTCAGACATTTTTAAACCCGTTGTGAAGAACAAGCACATGGAGAAACATGCAGTGATGTTTCAAGTTACAGAAACTAATTACACCTAGATCGCCAGTCAGTTCAAATTCAAACCACCTCCACAATTCTGACCTGGTCTTGATTGACAGAATGACCTGGATTGATTAAGTATTTAGACAAACTGGAAATACACTATACTGTGAGGTACTTAACTCATAGAATCACTTAAGACAACAAACCTGGAGCATCAATAAATGCATTAGTTTGACCATAATTCCTGGCGAAATCGTGCAAATATAATCTTTGAGGGAAGGAATGACTACTCAGAGGACTGGTATAATATGTCATTCTGCATATTATCTCCATCTAAGCACAAATGCTTCCCAGCATTGCACAACTGTTCTTTGGCCTTGTGCTCTTGCTGCTTTATCTATTTTCCTCTGCGGCTGCCCTGTTTGTTGTCCCTGCTTCTCCTATGTAAGAAGGAGCTGTTGGCAGGTTGATGACATGACATGAGCAGAACAGCAACGCCACTGCAGGTGATGGCTGAACATGAAGAAGCAGCAGACGAGAGAACCAATTGGATTTATGAGAGAGGGAAAGGAAAGAAGGGAATTTCTGGAAATTCAAGGTGTGTGAGATAGGAACAGTGTCAATTGATGAGAAAGTTGAAGGTAATTCTGCAAGAATTAAAATGGTCATTTTGAATTTGTAACTAGATTGATAAGAAATATCCAAGGACGATCGATGGGCACCCCTCCCCACAACACTCAATGTCATTAGTTCCTTCCCTTTCCAAATCTTTTTCCCTTCTTACCAACTTGCCCCTTTCCTGCCACTCTTGACTTCTCGCTGTTATGGGTTCCACGGGTACTATTTGTTCTGAAGTTCCTCATCCAAAGTTATCATTTGTAAACTTCAACTGCAAGTGTCAACCAACAGGCTGGATAAAGCAGGCAGGGGTGGGTGTAGTTAGCAGCGGGGCTGGCACACCACATCCACATTTCCAGCCAGGCTCAAAGATGCATTATATAGAAGAATCATATTCAACGTTCCACTCCTTAACCTGTCGGTACAAATGTCAAATGTGCAACTTCATTTATCGCCCTGACTGTAATCCAGCACAAATTGGAGACTGAACCCAGACTCTTTATAGTTCATGCAGTTCAGCTACTATCAATTTTAAAAGCAGGATGCATAACAGTCAATTTAAACAGCATTTAACTTAATACTTAATTTGAATACATGAATAGGATGGGAATAGAGGGATACGCACCCCGAAAGTGCAGAAGTTTAGACAGACATGATCAGTGTAGGCTTGGAGGGTTGTACTGATCTTTGTTCTTTGTTAAAGTGTTATAATCTTATCAATTAAATTCGTAATCCTGAATTAACTTCCTTTTTGGCAAAGTGGCAACTCAAAAAGATTTGACATTGCTCAGTCACAGTGTTTACAGCTCATTAAAGCCAGGTATCATGTTTATTTAAGCATCATCTGTGTCACAGTTGGTAGCATTGTTAATTTTCAGTCAGAAATTTGTGGGTTTAAATTCCACTCCAAGAATTTGAGCATCAAAATCTATACAGATTACCCCAGAAAGCTGCATTCTCGGAGGCGCTGGCTTTCAGCTAAAATGTTAAAGCAAGGCCGTGTCAGCTCTCCTGGGTGAATGCACAGGATCCAATGGCACCACTTTGAAGAAGAGTAGAGGGTCAACCCTACAGGTACAGGGACTCACAGTATGCATAATGTGATGATCAAGGTGCCCCCCCCCCCAAAAAAACTAACCAGCAGTATTCATCAATTGAAAGGAATGTTCAGTTGGTATGTGATGACCAAAATATCATCATTTTTGTCTGTGCAAGATAATGAGGAAAAGGCCTTCATCCTGCATCAGTCACGTCTCCCACAGATATTCACACACTCAAGCAAAGCCGATAGATCATTTTTCGGAGTCAAAGGCTGATGTCATCAGCCATGTCCTTAGAGGCTTGAATGTGTGAATATTTGTGGGAGACTTGACTGACGGACATGACTGGTGACATCTGTGAGGGGTCCAAGTGTAGGGAAGGCCCAAACAAAGGCACATGGACTTGAGCAAGCTACTGAGATGCTGAAGATGCAATTCACGTGCCTGGACTGATCTGGGGGACGCCCTTCCATTTGCAGCAGCCTGGAGTCTGGGATGGTAGTGGCCTGCACGAACCTGCACAACATTGCAGAGAGGTGAAGACTGAAGTTGAAGGAGGAGAAAGATGAAGGCCGTTCCACACCTGAAGAGGAGGAAAATGAAGAGCAACAAGAGGAAGAGAGAAGAGAAGCATGATATGACAAGGGCACGGGCAGCTACAAACTTAGCTTTTTGGGGTGCACGGGATAGATTCATCCAGGCATGGTTCAGCTGATCTGAGGCAGTTCAACCATCTGACACAACAGTTCTGAATCCAGTGTTCCCACTCCCAGCCCTCAGCACAAAACAGTTCCTCAGTCAGCAATCCATCCTAGTCACTGACACCCCATTGCTGCCCTTCTCTTGTCATCCCATCTTCCTGAAGGCTGGTGGTCACTTGACAGACGAGAGGCGACAATGGAAACAACTGGACAACAGCGTTTCCGCTCCATAAACATTTACAATAAGAGTAGCAATTTGACACCGAGGCATTTTCCCTCATGAAACTGCAAAATCATTCTCTCCTTTTTCCTACCATTATTCCTTTGTATGAGCAGCACGGTGGCACAGTGGGTTAGCACTGCGGTCTCATGGCGCCGAGGCACCAGGTTCGATCCCGGCTCTGGTTCGCTGTCTATGTGGAGTTTGCACATTCTCCCCGTGTTTGCATGGGTTTCGCCCCCACAACCCAAATATGTGCAGGGTAGGTAGATTGGCCACGCTAAAGTGCCCCTTAATTGGAAAAAATGAATTGGGTACTCTAAATTAAATATATATATATATTCCTTTGTGCTGCAACTTCCATGGCTTCAGTCGACTTTTTAAAATATTTTTGTTTGGATTTTAACATTTTTACATCTTCTACATAAAAAAAAACAACAAGAACATCAGCCCCCCTCCCCGCTTCGCTCCCGCCCCCTCCCCCTCGAGGTTGAGACCCCAGAGTCAGTTGTTAACTTACAGCTGACTCCAAATGAAAAGACTACGCTGCTGTACCTGACTTCTGACAGACCATTAAAAACACGCCAAAATCGGCAATCTGAAGTAGCATCTCCCAGGAGTATCTCGTGCTGAGTAAAACAGGCATTTTGTTGCTATTGCCCTTCACAATTACCTAATGTGCGAGGTTGGGTTTTCCATTATAACAAAGGTGAAGACGGCACAAAGGAACGGGCTGAATTCTGCACCTGATGTGCACATTGCCCTCTTCCCTTTAAGCCTGATTGGAGTGTGATTGTGGGGACCAAGCAGGCTCCCTTTGCACATAGAAGGTAAGATAATGTGATGTAAGTTACGAAGGTCAACCGGTATGGGTCCCGAAAGTCGGCTGGTTGGTAAAAATGTGGGAAAAAGCTTGAAAAACACTGCTTTGTGTCACAAGCACCAGGCTGGCAGTGCCATGGTACCCAAGTTGGCACTGCCAAGGAGCCTTACTGGGGGGGGGCGGGGGGGTGCCCAAGAGCCTCCTCACGTTTGGGGGGGTCGAAAACAAAGGGGGCTGAAAGAGGGGGGGGTGGGGATATCAGGGTAGGCGCCCTGATCTGCTGGACTCGCCCGCAGGAAATGACTCAAGTGCGGCCTTGGCAGAGAGAAACTCCCCGAAGCCCAAAAAAAACCACAGCAAAGTGCCGATGAATAGTGGGGTGTTTCCCAGCGCAGCAATCACCGAGACAAACCCCGCTAAATGCACACAAAACCGGATCTAGAAATGTTTCTGTTGAATCGCCCCCAAACACTCAAGGCACACAAAGTGATGTCTGTATGCTGCAATGATTTAAATTAGAAGGCAGAATGAAGCTTATGTGCTGCCTGCACCAGAAGTAACAGACATGGGATAATCCTGCATCATAATTCATGAGTCCATTTTCAGGTCCTGTACAATTTTGATTTATTTTCTTCGAAGCCACCATCTTTCAGGTCGTTATACCAGAGTTCTGATAGCGAGGGCAAACCATTAACACTCCCTGAATTTATTTCAATGTGATATATTAAGACATGTATTTGGGGAGAATCTTACCCCCAGACAAGATAAATCCTGGATTATGTATCGTCAGTATATGTGGACATTTGTTGCATTTATGCAACAAATCCTTCAATGGCCTCACCTCATCTCACCATCTGAAACTCCCTCCTTACTTCCTCATCAGCTCTGGCCTTTTGCATATCATTTCTCTCTCTATCCTGTTACTGGTGACAGAGCTATCAGGCCATGCATCACAGTGATGGGAAATCCTTGGCCTAAATCTGCTCACCTCTCTGCTTCCCTCACCATCTTTACAAGGCTTCCTCACACCCATTATTTCAATCAAGCTTTCAGTCACCTCTCCAAACTCTCCCAAGCTTGCCTCAATGTCCATTCCTTTCTCCACCTGCCCTCTGTAAAGTGCTTCAGGCATTAACGGAGCTATATAAATGCAAGACATTGCTGTTGAGTTTTAAAATGAATTCTAGTTAGTCTTTTGTGAATCTCGCCAGCTGCAACATTATGGTCTGAACAGCAATCCTTCATTCCAACATTTTATGGTGCGCTGTGGCTTCTAATACAAATGCTTTTTTAATGACTTTTCTGAGGTTCAGAATAAATGACTATTCACAGAAAAAAGAATCCACATTACGCTGTGACTCCAAAGAGATGAAAACACTGGATTCAGCTGGTTGGACAGGAATATCTTTCCATTTGGACAGAAGTCATTAATAATGCTGCATAATATCGCAGTGTGTCCCAGGAAGATCAGTCCACTTCATTCAAAAAATTCAACAGAAGAAAAACTTGTTCTTGCAGATGTACTTCTACAATTCTTATGTCTGAAAGACATCCTTTGGGAAAAAAATCTGTTTCAAGCTATTGATGAAACTAAAATGTAACAATTACAGAGCACCCAGGCCAATTAATCATAAGTCGCACTGTGGAGATTGATGTGCAGTGGGTTCCTGATTACTGATGCCCCAAGAAATGTTATTCTTGTTACGGTGCGCAGCAATGGTATTACCCATTTTTAGAAAGCTATTTTAAAGGTCACTTTTTTTCAATGGACTGGATGTCAACATTGACTCAGAGGAGGTTAGATAACCTCTCTCATGGGTTTGACCATGGCCAGCCAGATAGTGGATCAGACTGTGCGTACATCAAGAGGACTCACAAAGACATCTGGGAATTCAAAGAGTCCTCAGACAGATAGTGGTTTTCCCTGAAAGTGTGAACGGCCCCTTCCTATTTCAACAACTATGGAATAATTGGGTCATTCAAGTTAATGGCCGAGACACTTAAAAACAAATTGCCTCGGCTAAAAGGACAATGGCTGTGATAATCCAAGACAAGGGCTAACCATTTCCTTATTCGCAAGCATGATTCAATAGCTTGAGGCAGTGGCCATCTTGACTTGCCTGCCAAAGCTATAAAAAAAGGCAGAGAAAGCAGAGACTGTACCAACTTGAAACATCTTCCAAGAACTGATTCTCACAAGGAGAGATTGAGAAAGGTATCTAGAAAACAGCCGAGGGTTCTGCTCTAAGTAACTGGGTAGTATGAAAGTGGCATACCTGTAGAACCAGAAGCAAGGAATATTATCTCTTTCATGCATCCTATTCCATCCACTAAACTTATCTGTGAAAGCAACGTCTGACCATTCAACTGTGGAAGCCATCACATCCGCTGAGACACTCCTACAGAATCAAGGACTTCACTTCAGACAATGCACCATTTCAATGACAAATTACTAGGTCTGCATCGAACAACAGAGACTGAACTTGATTAATATTTAGAAGTGTATTTTTATCTTTAACTGCAACTAATTTTGTGTGTAAACGTATTGGTGACTATATTCTCTGAAGTAAATTTTGGAGAAATAGAGTGAAATAAACGAATCGTTTCTTTTGATGTAAAGCGCAATTGTTACTCGGTTATTTTAACCCGGATTATTCACTCTGAGGCTAAAATATGGATGCTCACATTCAAATATGGGATTCTCCGTAGGCCGGAATTGGGAAATGCGATTGGGCAGAGAGTCAGTTTTGATGCCGAAATCATGGTGGGCATCGGTTTCACACCAAATCGCAATTCCCCGGTGCCTCCCCAGCGGCGGCAATGCATTCCACTCCGCACATACAGTAAACACCGTTGGTATATCATTAGTGAGTCTGACCTGGTATTCTCGGAGACTGCACAATTCACCGCCCCCACTGGGGAGAATTCGCGATGGCGAGGTTCACTTCTACTTAGAAAAATTGAGAAATTAGGGCATCACAGTGACGCAGTGGTTAGCACTGATGCTTCACAGCGCCGAGATCTCGGGTTCAACCCGACTCTGGGTCTCTATCCGTGTGGAGTTTGCACATTCTCCCAGTGTCTACATGGGTCTCACATATTTATACTCCGCCTACTGGGCGGAGCCAGCAGGCAGGGATCTAACCCCGTACCTGTAGTACAGAGGCCTTACGTAAAACCCATATATATACAGCATATACATCAGTGGTGATTACCACAGCAAGTAAAGCTGAGGCACAACAGGAGGGAGAGAGAAGACAGAAGGGGGCCAGCTTGACCTGAAGATCTTACAGAGTTTGAGGAGTGGGCAGCCTAGTTGGAAGGGGAGGAACCAGACCGAGTTTGTGAGATGGAGAGGTCAGCAGACAGCCTCAAACCAGTAAGGATCCATACATAATACAGACACATTGAAAGTTGCATTCCTCATTGGTGATGACAGCTAATACAGTCACTGGCTACCTCCTCTCCCATTTAAGTGTGCCAACAGGAAGAATGGAAGGCCATTAGAGGAAGCTGTGTCCAGGGATACGTCCAGCCCACAGAGGCCTGAGGATATTGGTGAAGAGGAAGAAAGTGCATCTGTAGAGGCGTCACAGCAGTATCTGCACCCTCCATAAGCACAGAGACCATTCCTAAGTGAGTACTGTATCTGGTTCAGGCACCGTATCACTAGACAACACGTAACTACAGCAGGAGGTATGGCAATAGACCTTCCCACAGTCACAAGACAAATCTTCTCCATCATCCTTCATCCTGTGCAGGTGAATGTCCACAATCCCTACCTTCGCAAAGAGACCACCCTAGTGGCAATAGACATACACTTTTCAGAAATAAGTGTTATTTCAGTTTCCCCTCCAACAACCCTCAGCGTCCCTTTGTCCATCATTGCCGAACCCTTACCCGCCCACCTTTCTACCTCCCAATGCCCCCTTTAAGCCTCACCATACCTTTTATTTTTAAATGTTTTTATTCGTTTTTTTATACAAAGCAAAGATGAACGTGAACATACACAGAAACAATATACATCAGTTGCCATTCACTACATACATCAGTTACAATTTATATTTCTCAGCAGGCGGAAGTGAAGAAAGCACTTGACGAACTACATACCACCACCAACAACCAAGAAACAAATCACCCCGAAGCCCTGACAATCATGGCTGGAGACTTCAACCAGGCCAACCTCAGGAAGGTCCTAACCAAACTCCATCAACATATGTCCTGCCCCACCAAAGGTGCAAACACCCTGGATCACTGCTACACGAGCATCAAAGGTGCCTACCGTTCCATTGCCCGACCACACTTTGGAAATCCGACCACAAGTCGGTTTTCCTACTTCTGGCTTACAAACAGTAACTCAAGCATGCTGAGCCAGTCAAGAAAACCGTGCAGTGCTGGTCCGAGGAATCTGAGGACATCCTCCATGACTGCTTGGAGACTGTGGAGTGGCCCATATTCAAGGCCGTGGCAACTAACCTGGACGAGTATGCAACCACCGTCACAGACTTCACCAGTAAGTGTGTCAAGGACTGTGTGCCAATGAAGATAATATGCATATTCCCCAATCGGAAACGCTGGCTCAACCAAAAGGTTCACTCCCTGCTGAAGTTCCGGACAGAGGCATTCACGTCTGACGACCCTGACCAATATAAGAAATCCAGGTACGAGGTACGGAAAGCCATCAGGGATGCAAAAAGACAATACCGCATCACACTAGAATCCCAGGCCAATGACACTAACCCACGACGATTATGGCAGGGCCTACACTAGATCACAGGCTACAAAGCAAGGCCAGGCGGAATATCTGGGGCTGGAGCATCCCTACCTGATAATCTGAACAGGTTCTATGCCCGCTTTGAGCAGTCAGCCAATGTATCAGTGCCACCCGCCCCATCAGCCCTGGACACACCCATACCCACTATTACAGCCTCAGAGGTAAAAGCTGCCTTCTTGAAAGTAAATCTGTGGTGTTGAAGGGAATTTTGTGATACTGGACTATGATATAAATTATGATATAAATTATAGGTGGCCCTGTAACTACATTTGTGCTCCTATATTACTTTTGAATAGTTCTGATGAAACAAAAGGTGCTCATTGGCTTAGATGCCTGTTCAGAAGAGGACATTTTTAGAAATAGATAGTGTATACACAATGCTGTTAATATCAGAAAAGACACAAAATGGCTGTTAGCTATTTTGTGATATTAATGACACAAAATGACTGAACAAGCCATACTCCCTGTAAACTGTCTCATGAGACCCAAGCGTGGGTATGTACAGGGAGTGTCCCAACAGCCGCTGATAACAGCTTCACATAACAAGACATGCTATGAACTTGATAAAGCTCAAGGTCTACAACTGTAGACAGCACACATCATTATGTTAGTTTTGAATGATTTCTGTATGAAGTTAGGGCCGGGTAAGACAACACCCACTTTAACCATATATGTGATAACTGGGATGCTAGGAAAATTGATTGGCTGCATGCCATAAGTGTGACACGAATATAGTTGATTGATTGTATGTAAATGAGAATACAACTAATTCCACCCGTTGAATCCGTATATTAACCCGTGTGAGCCTTAGCTCAAGTGAGATAAGGTGCTGTCAAAGACTGCAGAGTCACAGACCTTGGGCAAAATTCTCCGACCCCCGCAGGTCCACGATGGGCCGAAGTCCCGCCGCTGGGAGGCCTCTCCCGCCGCCGTGGTTTGAACCACCTCTGGTGGCGGCGGGATCGGCGGCGCGAGCGGACACCCGGGGTCCTGGGGGGGGCACGGGGCAATCTTACCCCAGGGGGTGCCCCCACGGTGGCCAGGCCCGTGATCGGGGCCCACCGATCGGCGGGCAGGCCAATGCTGTGGGGGCATTCTTTTTCTTCCGCCGCCGCCACGGCCTCCACCATGATGGAGGCGGAAGAGAATCCCCCAGCGCGCATGTGCCGGTGGTGACGTCAGCGGCAGCTGATGCACCGGCGCATGCGCGAACCGGCGAAGGCCTTTCGGCCAGCCCCGGTGCCGGGCGGCGGGCGTCAAAGGCCGCTGGAGCCGGTTTGGGCGCCAGTCGGTGTGGTGCCAACCGCTCCGGTATGGGCCTAGCCCCTCAATGTGAGGGCTTGGCCCCTAAAGGTACGGAGAATTCCGCACCTTTGGAAAGGCCCAACGCCGGAGTGGTTGGCGCCACTCTGCTACGCCGGGACCCCCCGTCCCGCCGGGTAGGGGAGAATCCTGTCCCTTTGTCTCCCAGAATTCTGACACAATAAACTGCATTTTTCAACTTATGTTCAGGCCTTCGTGTGAATATTTTCACCTCTAATAGCGGAAAGCGAAGGGCCCTGATGGAATCCCTGGGCGAGCACTCAGAGCCTGCGCAGACCAGCTGGCGAGTGCATTCACAGATATCTTCAACACCTCACTCCTCCACTCTGAGATCCTCACCTCCTTCAAGAAGACCACCATAATACCAGTACCAAAGAAGAACAAGGTAGCCTGCCTCAACGACTGCCGACCGGTGGCCCTGACGTCTGTTATCATGAAATGCTTTGAGTGGCTAGTCATGAGACGGATCACTGCCAGCGTCCCAAACAGTCTCGATCCACTGCAGTTTGCCTATCACCATAAGCGGTCCACAGCAGATGCAATCTCCCTGGCTCTACAATCAACACTCGAACACCTTGACAACAAGGACACCTATGGAAGACTGCTGTTTCATCGACTTCAGCTCCGCCTTCAACACCATTATCCCGACAAGACTAATAACCAACCTCTGGAATCTTGGACTTGACCTCCCCCTGTGCAGCTGGATCCTTGACTTCCTCACTAACAGACCGCAATCTGTCAGGCTAGGCAACAGCACCTCCTTCACTTTAGTCCTCAACACCGGGGCCCTGCAAGGATGTGTGCTCTGTCCTCTACTGTACTCCCTTTCCACACTCCACTGTGTGGCAAGATTTAACTGCAATTCGGTTTGCGGATGATACGACTGTTGTGTGTTGTATCTCAAACAACGATGAATCAGACTACAGAAGGGAGATAATTCACCTGGTTGCATGGTGTACCGAAAACAACCTCTCTCTAAATGTCAGAAAGACCAAGGAACTGATCATCGCCTTCTATACGCACGCCCCCCCCCCCCCCCACATCAATGGTTCCAAATTGGAGATGGTCGATAGCTTTAGTTTTCTGGGGGTCACCATCACCAACAATCTGTGCTGATCCACTCACGTTGATGCAACAGTCAAGAAAGCCCAACAACGCCTCTGCTTCCTATGAAAGTTAAAGCAATTCGGCACGCCTGCATCGACTCTCACAAACCTCTACAGATGTTCCATAGAGCCCTCTCCGGCTGCATCACAGCTTGGTATGGCAACTGCTCAGTCCAATATCGCTAGAAACTGCAGGGTGTGGTGAACTCAGCCCAGCGCATCATACAAGCTTGCCATCCTCCCATTAATTCTGTCTACACCTCCCGCTGCCTCAGGAAGGCAGACAGAATTATCAAAGACCCCTCCCACCCAGGCATTGTATTCGTCCAGACCCTTCCATCAGGCAGAAGGTTCAGAAGTCTGAAGACCCACACATCCAGACACAGGAACAGCTTCTTCCCCACAGCTACAAGACTCCTCAATGACTTCCTCTCGGCTTGATCTGTTCCCTGTAAGAACACTATTCATGATGCCCTATGCTGCTCTTGCTCATGTATTTGCTTTGTTTAGCCCCTTGTTCCACACTGTAACCAATCACTGTTGGTCAATGTTCTCTGTTGGTTATTCAATGTACGTACTGCGTACGTTCCCTCAGCCGCAGAAAAATACTTTTCACTGTACTTCGGTGCAAGTGACAATAAATCAAATCAAATCAAAAAGTGCCGAGTTTTGGCTGAACCTCCTGCTCCCAATTCCCCCCTTTCCTCCCGATCCCCCTTCCGTTCTTGCTATCTAGCGTGTCTCCTTTGTTCGATGGATCTTCCAACCTGGGCCTGCTGGGGTGACATGGTGCTACGTTTCGTGTTAGGTTTCGTTGGGTTCTGTGCTTCTTTGTGGGCCCCCCCAACCTTCCGCACCCTTTCCCCCCTTCCTCCCCTCCCTCTCTTCTCATTTGTGTCTGTGGTTCTTCTGTGGACGCCCCCAGCCTCTGGCTTATGGTCTGTTGGTTACAAACAGGTCTTGGAACAGATTGGTGACTGGCTCCCACATTTTGTGGAAGCCCTCCTCCAATCCCTGAATGGTGAATTTGATTTTCTCCATTTGGAGAAATTCCAATAAGTCAGCCAGCCAGTCCACAGTTTTGGGTGGTGCTGTGAATCAGCAGCCGAGCAGGATTCTCAGGTGGGTGATTAGGGAAGCAAGAGCTCCGGCCCTCCTCCCATAAAGAGTTTGGGCTGCTCTGATACCCCAAAAACTGCCACTCTCAGGCACGGCTCCACCCTCATCCCCACAACCTTGGAAATCGCCTCGAAGAAGACTGTCCAGAACCTAGCAAGCTAGTGCACGACCAGAACATGTGGGCATGGTTGGCTGGGCCTCATTTGCACCATTCACATTTGTCCTCCACCTCTGGGAAGAACCTATTAATTCGGGTTCTGGTTAAGTGAGCTCTGTGTACCACCTTCAGCTGCATTAGGCTTAGCCTCACGCAGGTGGAGGTGGAATTGATCCAGTGCAGGGCTTCGCTCCAAAGTCCCCACCTAATTTCAAACCTTAGGTCCTCCTCCAATTTTTCCCTTGCCTCGTCCAGTGGAGAGCATTCCCTTCCCAATGGTCGTCCATACAGGTTCACGCAGTTTCCCCTCCCTAGGATGTCCACGTCCAGTGGGTCCTCTAATAGGAATTATTGCGGTGGCCACAAGTATGTCATTTTTTTCCCTACTTTAGAAGTTTTGACTTGTATGTATCTTAATTCACTTCCCCCAGTCAGTTGGAATTTTTCTGTCACTTCCTCTACTGTTGTCAGTCTGTTGTCTGTGTAGAAGTGTAGCCACCTGGGGTGGCCACTTCCCGTTTCCAAAATGGATGCCCGCAAAGAATGCAGGGAAAACTGGCCAGGCACAGGAAAACAAGCAGGTGCAAGGTTTCTGTGTATTAAGGCTTACAGAACCCAGACAGAACCGAAACCAGTAGCCATCTACATATTAATGAGCAATCCCCAGGAACAATTAGATACATTGACGCGATCGGGACCAAACCAGACTCCCCGGCACCAGCAGGAGCTAGGACAAAGGAAGGCCAACGGACACATAGGAACCGCCCAGCGATCAGGGAACAGCTCCAGTATTGGAGAAATCGATCGAAACGATTGGGACTTGGTCCAATTAATTGGGGCCAGGTCCGGGGTTCCGCCCAAAAGGGCGCGAAACCCCTGGGGACTATAAAATAGAGTCCCCCAAGTTCAGTTCGTCCTTCTTGGCAGGTTCTCTTAGCAGCTCGAAAGAACTCTTGACCGTGACTCTCAACAAGGAGAGACTTGCCTAGCAGCTGCACCAACCAAGTAAGTCTCCAGTCAACGCACGCTACGAGATAGACGCTCCTAACTACTAGTCCTTACCAGCTTGAAACCTGCAGCCTCAGAACCGAACAAAGGCCATTGTTCCTCTGATCTGGTGGGCCCTTCCAAAAGCTAAGTATAGGCCTTTAGTGTTAGTGATAGTCTAGTAAGTAGTGTTTTATGCATGAGTAGTGATTGACTGTGTGTATAATAAATGTTTTTTGATTTGAAACTTACTAACTTGTGTATTGAGTTATTGATCAGCACTTGGCTTTGAACCTCGTGGTGGTATCAGAAAGATATCTGGTGACTCGAGAGCAAAGGTTATTAAACAGAGCAATCAAGTAAAAGCACAATTAGCAACAGAAGTCCCTAAGTGTAAACTTCCACCCCCCCCCCCCTTCCCCCCCCCCCCCCCCCCCCCCCCGTCCTGTCTCCAACTTTTGACGGTGTCCATTTTGGCTGGAGTGAACTTGTGGTTGTTGCAGATGGGGGCCTTACTGGACCTCTCAGTTAGACCAAAGTGCTGTCGTTGTTGATTCCCTTTCCCCTTTCTTCCTCCCTATATTTTAGTTCCGGTCTACAAAGCAAGGCATGCAGTCCTGCCCAAAGTGTCTCTCAGGCTGATTAAAGTCTCTTTGGGTGATCTTCTCATTGCTGTCTCTGCTGCTGTTTCCCTAGCTGTTTTCCAGGACAAATCTGTATGCATCTGCATGGGATCGCAAAGAAAAGTTCCCTGACCTAGAATGTGACACAGCGTTTAGCCATGTACAGCATTCAAAATTTCACCTTGCTTTTGTACAGATCCGCCTTCGCCCTTGTTGAACTCCGCCTGGCGCTTGGGCAGGTCCGCCCCAATGCCTTGGTAAATCCTGATCTGGTGTCCTTCCCCGTTGTCGATCCTTGTCTGCCTGGCCAAGCGCAGGATCCTTTCTTGGTCCTGGTACAAGTGTATTTTGGTGAGTAACGCACTTGCCTGCTCTCCAGCATAGGGTATTTGCTGGAGCGACTGGTGGACTCTGTCTATTTCTGGTGGTTTGGGGAAGCTGTCCCTTCCCACCAGATATCCACGCATCTGGGCCACATAGTCCGTGGGATCTCTGCCTTCAATCCCTTCTGCTAGGCCTACTATTCTTAAGTTTTGGCACCGTGATCAGTTCTCCTGGTCCTCTATTTTCCCCTTCAGACTTCTGTGCGTTGCAACCAACCTCGCTAATTCCATCTCCAGGGCAGCTATGGTCTGTTCAGGCTTTTTCTAATTCTTTTTTGGCGTTCTTTTGGGCCTCCAGTTGCCTCTCTGCCTTGTCCAGGGCCACCTATATGGTTGCCAGGATCTCCACCACCGCCATCTTGACCGCAGCTTGGATATCTGTCTTTATCTCTTCCCTCTTATCTCTTAGTTTCCTCGAGAGGAACATCTTCCACCTGCCTTCTGGTAAGGCAGAACCCTGCGTGCAGTTTACCAGTCCTTCTCGCTCTGGTGTGGTAAGCACTTTGTTGCCTCGTGAGTCTGCTGTCTCGGCCGCTTGTTTCTACTGGTTTCTTAAGTTATTGTCGCCTTGTGACCTCTGGGGTTACTGTTGTTCAGCATCCTCTCTTGTATTATTGTTAGCTAGGGTGAGGGGATATTTTGTTCCCTGTTTTAGCGGGCTACTATGGACAAAAGGGGCTGGTTTAGCACAGTAGGCTAAATAACTGGCTTGTAATGCAGAACAAGGCCAGCAGCGCAGGTTTAATTCCTGTACCAGCCTCCCCAAACAGGCATTGGACTGTGGCAACTAGGGGCTTTTCAGAGTAACTTCATTGAAGCCGACTTGTGACAATAAGCAATTATTATTAAGAGAATATTTTTGGGTTCGTAGAAGGAGAGCCACCTGATGTGTAACTACTCAGCACATCCTGTCACTGGAAGTCCTTCTCACCATTCCTTTCTGTCAACAATACCCTTCAGAACTAATCAGTTGACACCGCTCCCCCTCCACCTGAACCCCTTTCATCTCATCCTACCCCAGGCCAATTCCCACCTGTAAATCCTCATTATGCCCGATCACAGTTGCACACCCACCCACACCCCCCAAAAATTGGGAATGGTGAAATAAAATTGAACATTCCAATCAAGCCCCTTCATGCTTAAGTGAAGTGCTGAGCTGGAAGTTGACAGCACTTAACTCTCTTTGATGTGGTTAATGTTTGTGAACATTGTGGTTTCAGCACTTTGACTTACTCCCCATGAAGAAGATGAATTAACCAAGGCTCACTGCTGGTTTGTGGAAGCTGCCAATCACAGCTGACTACCTGAAATGATTGAATAGCTTGTAGCTAATGGATCTGAGAGATTTAGATACAGGTCACGGTTGTTCTCTAAGGAATGGACATGTGGTGCTTCCAGGTTAGTGTTACAACTGTACCTTTGTTCCTGTGCTGTACTTTTCTTTGTTCTTTAAGATTGTAGTTTAATAAGGCAGCATGGTCGGCATGGGCTTGGAGGGATGAAGGGCCTGTTCCTGTGCTGTACTTTTATTTGTTCTTTGTTCGTTTTTCTTTTTTAACGCCTCTCTGGACTGTTCTCTAGCTTCCATACAGGGGCCTCTTTTCTGGGAGTCCCTGGAAGGGGGAGGTACCTCTAGTTAGGGGGTCCCTGTGGGTGGTTCCTTTATTTGGGAGTCCCTGGGCAAGGTCCCTCTAGTTAGGGAATCCCTGTGGGGAGTCTCCCTATTTAGGGGGTCTCTGAGGACAGATGCCTCCAGTTAAGGGGCCTCTGAGGGGCATCCCTCGAGTTAGTTGGGCCCTGAGGGGGTCCCTCCATTTAAGAAGTCTCTAGCGGACCCCCAAGTTAGCAGATCCCTGTGGGGGTCTCCCTATTTAGGGGGTCCTGGGTCAGTTCCTTTAGATTGGGGATCCCTGCGGGTTTCTCCCTATTTAAGGGATCTCTGGGAGGGAGGCAGGTCGGGTCACCCCTGTATTTGGGGAAAGGGTAGGCACCCAGAAAATCTGGAGTTGAGATCTGCTTTGTGATGCGGGGTGAGAGTGCTGATTTGCAGCGCAGGAGATGGGTGGTAGCCAGCCACAGGACTTCACTAGCAAGCCGACCACTCATAATGGCAGCCCGATAGCAGGATTTCCCTGTGAATCCATCATATTCCTCACCATGCATAAATTTGGGAGCTTTGGGAGCATAAATTATGTACAGTTCAGCTCCGGAGGAGGACATATTCTCCTAAATGGAGAATTCTGCCCAGAATTAGTATTTCAGGCAGTGACCTCATATTATATAAGAGTATTTAAAGGCCTATAAAGACATCAAAGGCGAGATTCACCCCATGAATGACTAAAGTGTAATTTTGGGTGGGTATGGTGGGGTATTTCCCAGTGCCGTTTTGGGTAAGATCAAGACCTGTTTAGTCATTTTTTGGGACTTGGGGAGTTTCTCACCGGTCTATCCCTCACTGAGAAATTAATTCTGCAGTGGGAAGCCATTTTGAAAGGGCGATGCTAACTCTAAGAGAGTTGGAGGATCCCCCACAGCCCCAAACCCACCGACAGTGCCACCCCCCTCCTCACAGACATGGGCATCACCAACCCACCAAGTGAGCATATCCCACTATGGGGTCGCTGAGGGCTTCCCCATTTTTCAGGCCCCCCCATTCAGTCCCCTAACCTTTTAGGCTCCCCCTTTTCAGTACCACCCCCTTCAACCCCCAACCTTTATGACACTCCTTCACACACACCCGCTCTGCATACCTCCCTTCACTTCCGCTGAGGCCCCGACACTTCACAGTGCCTGGGGAGTGCCAGGGTATTGCCCTTCATGGTCTATGAACACCTGGAGCTCCAATGGCTCCAAAATACTCAGAGTGGCATCACGCTGGTCTCCAGTACTAATCAGCCCCCGGGTGAGGCCTCGCCAGTGCGGCTGGTGACTCCAGGGAGCCTAATGTCTCATTTAAATGAGCAAAGGCATGATCTAGATCACGCAGGGTGTCGTGGGTCGGGTAACCTGTGCGCAGTTTTGCGTCTGGCGCGAAGCCCAATTTGGACCTCTCCCATGGTGCTCCCAATGCAATGAGATCTGGCTGGGTGCAACGCGGTGGGAAAATTGCGGCCATAGTCCCAGTTGCAGCAGCTCTCCTCCCACCTGGGTGACATAAACTAGACCAATTACCTGGAAGTTGCTTTCTGGTGGCAGACTGAAGCAGGGCAGGGGGTGGTGGCAGTCAGTGCTCCAGACAAGCTTTATGGCCCTCTGCCCCAACTTGCTTGGCAACAGCAATAGGCCATACTGTGGAAGGGCTCCCACTCCACAATGATAAACGGCTCGCTGAGTACATTTTTTAAATTTAGAAATTAAATAGTTAGAGAGAGCTACTCGGGGCTGAGTGAATGTTTCCCAGCATTTTGTAACATTAAGGTTATTTTTCATGTTCATCTGAACCCAGCACTTTTCCTGAAATATCGAGGGCAGGATTCTCCATCCCGCCGCACCAGTTTTCTGGTGCCGTGCGCCCTTGCCGGCAGCGGGATTCTCCGTCCAGCCAGCCGGCCAATGAGATCTCCCACGGTGGGCAGCCCTGCGCCATTGAGAGATTCCTGGGCATGGGTGTGCTGCCAGCGTAATGGAGAATCCCAACAGCGGAGAATCCAGCCCAAGACCTGTGCCTTAAATAGGGTGGCACGGTAGCACAGTGGTTCGCACTGTTGCTTCACAGAACCAGGGACCCGGGTTCGATTCCTGGCTTGGGTCACTGCCTGTACGGAGGCTGCACGGTCTCCCCGTGTCTACGTTGGTTTCCTCCGGGTGTTCCAGTTTCCACCCACTAGCTTGTTAGGTTAATTGGACATTCTGAATTCTCCCTCAGTGTACCCAAAAAGATGCACGCCTTGGTGTGTCGATTCGGGGATTTTCACAGTAACTTCACTGCAGTGTTAATGTAAGCCTACTTGTGACACTAATAAAGATTATTGTTATTATTATTAATTGTAAAATTCCAACTGAGAGGGAATAGAAGGGAATGCATTTGAGCCTGAGAAATGGTTGGTAACCTGATGTTATGGGCCAGAGTTTAGAGAGCCCCAAAGTGTATCATGGAGTTCACCTGACCCACAACTTTGAATAGATTGTGGTTATGGGGAAATACACGCGTCTACTCTGCAGGTGTGATGGACCAGAAATCTACAGTACTTTTAAATTAAAACAATGTTTATTTATGAAACCAGTTAACACTTTATAGACCCACAGTAAACATCTTAACAACTATCAACACCAATAAATCCCCCAAAGAATACAGTACTCTATAGATAACCCTTAATAAATTCCCAAACAACATCCGGAAGACAAAATACCCGTTTTAACGCAGAGATCAGGTTTAAGTTCTCTACTGGGAGCAGTCAGCACTTTGAAATCATCCAAATGAACACTCTTTACCTTGTAGAGAGATCCATGCACATCTGCTGGCTTTCACTGCAGCTCTTCTCTCTGAAAACAAAACTAAACACACCCTGTAGCAAATAGCCTAAAACAAAAGTAAAAAGCAGAGCCAGAGCTCAGTTCCACCCACACTCTGACATCACTGCAACCACTTGAGCAGACAAATATTTCTAAAAGTGACATTCCCATGACACTGAAAAGCTCTTAAAATATTCAGAAACTGAGAAATATCAAATCTTACTCCACTGAAAAAGGCCATAATGCCTATGGTAGTTCTTTGAAACAACTATCCACTAAGTCACATTTCCCTGCACTTTCTCCATAGCCTTTCATTTTTGAAATATTTATGCACTTCCCTTTTGAATGCCCTTTTCAATTCTTCTTTTATAGGGAATTACGTGCCTTAAAAACATATACACAAAACATATATACAATTCCCAGACACTCCAATTGTTCTTGATAACAAGAGCAACTTCAATTTATTACTCATGCGGACAAGTGGAATTGGAATTTCTCGATCAGACATAATTTTGACCATTTTTAGAAGATTTTCTTAATTTTCATGAATGAAAGAAGTAAAAATTTCTCATTTCATCCCATCTCAGTAAATCTTTTCGGTGCCCTTCATCTACCCGCATGTTGGATGCCCAAAACAGAACATAACACAAAAGGCTTGGATTTTGCAATGAGTGTTGTTGGAACTGCTTTGCTGTTCGCATTTTGCACAGTTGCTCAGAGTCTTTTGCAGGCTTGTCAACAGAGATTTTCTGGTCACTGGGCAATGTGATCAAAAGCAATTCCTTCTGCACAGCATCTGCGCCATCAGTGAGCAGGTCAGGCAGCAGGAGGCATGGAGCCATGCAGGGCCGGATTGTCCCCTTGAAAGGCAGGAATTGGGAGGTGCTTCAGTCCCTGGATAGAAACCCTCCTCCACTGGGAAGCAGGGGTCAGGGCTCTAATTGGTCTGGAGACTGTTCTGCTGCCCAATTAGGCAGACCTAAGGTGATAAAGGAGGCAGGCTGCCTCTGGAACGAGCAGATTGAAAGGCACATCCCTGTTCAGTCACAAATCCAGCCCTATATCTGTTGCTCAAAAATGCTTGGCACCAAAAGGCAAAATTGTATAATCATTGATTGACAGTACAACTTTAAAAAATTGGGGATTGGCACATACTAGGTGGAAAAGAGAGCATCTGTCATTCAACCACAATTCAATATGCAAAAAGCGAAGTGATTCAAAGGATGGGATAGACTTTTTTTACTTGAAGTGAAAGTATATAGCTGACGGCTAGATAAACTAGAGTCACGGAAACTATTTTCCTGATAACTACATATAGGGAGAATAAATTTAAAACTCTCGGGTTATCAAAGGCAGAAGTAGAATGTGTCTCAATTAAATTCTGAGAAGCTGCTTTTACAGAACTGGCACAGGGAGAACGTAACGTTGCCGTATCTCTTTGAGAACTGGAGGGGTGCTTTTTATGGAAGCTGTAAATAAGGAGATTCAAAGGTTGAGGATATTACTTCTTTTTTAAAAAATAAATTTAGAGTACCCAATTCATAGTCAAGAGGTATGTGAGGTGGCAATGCTAAACATTGCACCACTGTGCCACCCTAAGAGAAGGGGTTTAAATATTTCCTCTGCAACTTTGTTGTCACAGCAAAATTCCATGTTCCGCCCAAAATGGTCTCTGAGGCACAGGTTGCGATGTTAAGTATTGGATTGAAAGATTGGAATTCCAACATTTCTGCCAGTGTTGCACTAGTAACTTAAACACGTTTACACTTGCCATAAAATGATATACTTTCAACAGCTTTATAGGTCAAGCGAACTCATGTGACACTGGTTCATAGTCAAGAGAGCAGTCTTCCTGTTTAGATCAGTGAAACTGAATCCTTCTGTCGACAAATATGATTGTTTTCATCACATTGTAAATCAGAAATGAAATATTGAAGCGCATCTGTGTTATAAATATGGATGAAGATTATGGAAGGGAAAAATTGAAATTCATACCAATCATTGATTGGACCAAATCTGGAATATGGGCCCAAATTTTCCTGCCCTAATAATGGTGAGGGTATCAGCATCTATTTTTACTGTGTAAAACTAACAGCAACTTCTGGCTTAAAACCAGAAAAGGCTGGAAATTCTCAACCGGTCTGGCAGCATCTGTGGAGATGGAAACAACGATTTTCTAAATAAATTTAGAATGCCCAATTCATTTTTTTTCCAATTGAGGTGCAATTTAGCGTGGGCAATCCACCTAACCTGCATATCTTTGAGTTGTTGGGGCAAACCTCACGCAAACACGGGGAGAATGTGCAAACTCCATACGGACAGTGAGCCAGAACTAGGATCGTACCTGGGGCCTCGGCGCCGTGAGGCAGCAGTGCTAATGATAGAAATAAAGTTAACGTTTTGAGTCAGTATGACCCATCCAGCAACATCTTTTGTCAAAGCCAGAGACATCGCAATTCTTTTGTCTGGAAGAAGTTACAGCCCAAGAAACTGAAAAAGGCAGCATTTTAGTAGATTGGCTTCCTGAGGGAGAATTCCAGTTTTTGTACATGAAT
Source organism: Scyliorhinus canicula (assembly GCF_902713615.1). Lineage (NCBI taxonomy): Eukaryota > Metazoa > Chordata > Chondrichthyes > Carcharhiniformes > Scyliorhinidae > Scyliorhinus > Scyliorhinus canicula. The sequence continues at coordinate 68,951,409 of NC_052156.1, read as the reverse complement.
AAAGTGTTGCTGATTATTTTATCTGTGTTCCTTTACTTTTGCATAGCTTTATGCTTTCAAATAAGACTACAAGAGTATAAAATATTTTTTTATTGTTTCGTTAACGATCATCGAGCATCCCAAAGAGCTTCAGAGCCAATGGATTACTCTCTGAAGTGTGGTTACTTTGCAAAGTGTGGAAATAGAGCAGACAATTTGCATTCAGCAATAAACAGCAATGTTAACAAATGACCAATTTAATTGTTTTCAGTGGTGTTAATTCAGGGGTAATTGTGGACCGGATATCAGGAGAACTTTGAATATGTCATCAGATCTTTTATGTCCACCTTTGACAGCCGATTGGATCTTGGTTTAACCTCTTAAACAGTGTTTTTTAAAGTGGGGGTCGCGACCCGCGGGTGAATCATGGGATGATGTAAAATGGGTCGCCGCAAGGTCTCCAAAAATTGTCCTTGAGGATTGCCTGACCTTTTTTCCCATTTTTGCCCTGGGTGAATACTGGCTACAGTGCACTGTGTGGCCACATGAAGCTGGTGTACAGCTGGTGCTGTGGACTTTCAGGGTTAATGTCCTGCATCGGATGCATGTTTAATGTCTGCCATTTTTTCCATTGTCAATTAATCTTGAATTTGTGTTACCATTAACGTTGTCAGTGTTGGTTCAATTTCTGTGACAATTAATTGTTGATGTCTGTTGAGTTTCAGTTACTCTTAATCTTGTCAACCAGATCTATGCTTAAAGCTGTACTGTGTGTGCATAAGGGGTTTGATGTATATTTTAAATGGGAAGCCACTCTCTGCTCACTTTCTGAGATCAGTCGCTCTCTCAGTGAGACTGACTTTGCAATCAATGGTGAGCCTCCTTCCTTCCCCATCAGCCCAAAATCCAAAAATGTTTCCAAGAATTTCCCCCTTCAAAAACCTCAGGAGTCTACAATCGAAGGTCTTTCACACTGATCTGTGCAGAGCTTTTTATTACAAGTCATTTAGATCTCCAAATAGCAACAAAAAATAGAAAATATATTTTCATTTACAATTTTTTTACATTTAATAATACAGAAGTGCCAACAATGAATGTGATGTTTCAAAAAGAAACTATGGAAAGTTTATTGTGAACATGGCGTGGGTCGCAAGAGCTGGCCATTTTGTAAAAATGGGTCGCTGGAAAACAAGTTTGAAAAACACTGGACTGGATTCTCCGCTGTCGGAATGCTCCATTTTACCGTCACACCGGGGGTTTCACGGGGCTGCCCCACAATGGAAAATCCCATTGACCATCCGCGGAAACGGAGACCTGGCCCAGCGGGATGGAGAAACCCACCCAGTATCTTACACAGTCCTAGTAACAGAATCACAGAATTGTTACAACACTGAAACAAACCATTCAGCCCATCGATTCGTCACCAGCTCTCCAAGTTTGCAATAAACCTCGTGCCTTCCCCCAGCCTTCCTCCCGTAGCGTTGCATACACTTCCTTGTCAGATAATAATTGAACTCCATCTTGAATGCCTCAATTAAACCTGCCTTCACTATACTCTCAGACAGTGCGTTCCAAATCTTAACCGCTCACAGAGTGAAAGCGGTTCTCTTCATGTCTGCATTGCTCCTTTTGCTAATTATTGTAAATCTGTGCCTTCTTATTCTTGACACCTCCCAACCCTGCAGTACTCCTTCTGCACCGTACTGATAGATGGAATTTTCCCATCCGGGACTCAGTCTCATTGCAGGGGCAGGGATAGGGAATGTTTTCTACTATGAAGGGCGATGGGAATTCCCACTGTAGCACGGCCCCCAGTGTCATTAATAATGCAGTCGAAGGTTTCCCAACAGCTTGTGCGGTGGGGCAGGCTGGATGGTACGCGCCCTGCTGTCATATCTGGGCTGTCATATTTAAAAGATGCCCGGACATCCACCTTACTGACAAGGCCTATACTGACTCGTCCCTGGGCAGAGAATAGAAGAGATGTCCTCTACCCAGCTGATGGGAGGAGGAGGCCGAGCTGGAGAACAACCCAACATGAGAGCAGGTCACCGTCACTGTCAGTACCCAGGGTGTCCAGCGCAGGCCCGCCTGCCAATGCAGAAAAGGAATCTATCTTATCCTGATCCACTCCACCAGGGTAAAGAACCCTCAGTTTCTCTCACTGGCATCACTGAATGATTCAGAAGACATAGAACCCAGTGGTAATGTTGTAAGGTCATGCCTTTTTAGCCCTATTGCATTCCATCTCATCTGCAGGTGGAGTGACCACTGTTACTCCTTCATCCTGTTTCAGAGAGCTTGCATGCAGTCTGGAACAGGAAGGCAAGAATTGGAGGGGGTGGAGGAAGAGGTTCAGGAGCAGAAGGCACCAGCAAGCTCTGCAAATGGCATGTCTCTCTAAACCTTGCCCTTGTATATAGATAGGCTCACCAATCATATGAGTTCTGGATAGCATGCAGTACATCAGTCAGATGTCTCACAATCTAGTGGGTTATCTCGAAGACTGGAAGCATTAGAAAGATACGTAGTAAATTGTTGTATACAAATGGATGCCAAATACAATTCCTCTCAAACCCCATCTTCTCCATTCTCTTTTAGCAGGAGAAGTTAAGACATAGCCGGCGAGAGGGGGAGGAAATGGGAGGGGTCAACCACAACTGGATGATGTGACAGGCGGCAGCCTAGCTGGCAGGGATGAGCGGGACTGGACTATTGGAGATGGGAAAAGTGGATTTGGGCCGACAACCAGTAAAGATCCATGCATGTGATTGAAATAAAGGGGCCAAGGGTACCTCCACCCTTCCAACTGTTGGTGCAGAGCCAGCAAGAGAGAGGAAACATCAGGCAGAGGCGTTAGAGACCCTCAGCAGAGTGGCATGTGTGGCAGAGGAGGCCGTCCACTTTCTGGCAGATGAAGTGGTGCAAACCTATGCATGAATGGATGTATCCATGGTGAAGATGGTAGACTCCAAGGAGATCCTAATCCAGCAGATTCTGCCGAAGTTATGTGTAGATATGTGTAGACCTGCACTCCATCACAGTAGTCATATGGGGATTTTGTGCTGTGGTTACACAAGAGGGGGATGGAGCACCTTGAGCTCCCTTCAGGTGCCCCTTCCCTCCTTTCAGGCACCCAAAGGGAAGACGAGCGGCATCTGGACACCCCTGGGACCTCCACTCAGGACTCTGAGAGTGTGCGGTCCTTCCAAATCCCCTTTACCTGTGACCCCTTCAATTTCATCCTCTGTCGCTGCAGAGGAAGCAGCTGCCCACAGCAAAACAGTCAAAGTAAACCGGGGCCCTCTAGGCCTCAGGTCGCTAGAGGATGGCTGATAGATCTACCATGCGGTTTCAGTAGCACTTTGCAATTACTGGAACGCAGTAGAAATTTAAGTTAAAACTTCACAGGTGCAAATAAGAATTGTTTATTTGTCTTCTATTGATTACAATTGAAAGTCATTTAAAAGGCAATTCGTAGACAATTTGAAGCTTTCAAAGAATCACAGAAATTATCTTCTTGCTTAGGCAAACAGCTCACAATAACTTTAGAAGTAAAAGTCTGAAAATGAATTATGAAGACAGCAAATTGTTCAGTCAAAGTATAGATTGATTCCGGAAAGGGAGAGAGAGAAAGAAATCCAGCTAATGATCCAGCTCCAGCTCCAACTTTAGCTAAAAATGACTGACCGAAACTTCGCAGTTATATTGTATCATATCTGTCTTTATCCATCTAATTATACCCCAATATAATCCTAATTGGTTTGAGTTAAACTCAAACACACCTGATTTGACAGCAAGCGGTCCATCTTTAATATGCAACATTAGTTTTAATTATTTTGTGTCTGCATACTTGTGTATGTTAAGGATTGCGATATTGTGCTGTTATCAAGATCAGTTTGAACTGGTCTTTTACTGACTTAGCTGTTATAACAATAGAGCCTTCATGTTACTGTATCGTTGCTATGCTGTTGCTATAGAGCCTGCCCTGTCCTTGGACATTGTCTTGAAAAATGTATTCATTAGTTCAGTTAAAGTGTTTGTTTTAATCTCTACTGCTTTTGCATGTATCAGGATGTTTTTGTGTTTCTGTTATTTTTATGTTGTACTGTCTTGCTAGAATAATGGAGTAACGTGAATTATGCTGTGTTATGCTGTTTTGTAAGCTGTATGTTTTGAGATGACCTGAGGTTATGAGAGTGTTGAAATCCTTAATTTAAAATGTGTAAAACTGGGGCTTAATATTTATCCTAAATAGCAATCTTTCACCTATCAGGTGTGTTAGGAAATAGTTGACTTCTACAATGGCCACCAAAGTCATTCAAGGCAACAGGGCCAACTGATCAGCTTTTCTAAATAAAATTATTTCCCTTTTAATAATGTCTACTGTCTTGTTCAGCTGTCATTTTTAAGGCTTAGCTTCTCCCACATCCCCCGACACCCATCTTCCTGCCATCAACCAACCCCCCAGAATGAACCATCTGCAGGGAGGCAGTGGTATGTGCCAGGGACCTTACAAACACTCTCCTTTTATCCTTCAAATTGTGTCTCAGGACCCAAGCTTTGTCGATACTGTATGTTCGGTTTCCCTCTCAGTTGTCCAGTTGGGAGCACCTGTATCTCCACCCACCGCCAGTGACCCACATTTCATGCAGCATCTTGAATTCTTCAGCACAAGGCTCTTCACAGTTTCCACCAGCACAGCAATGCCGATAGTTACATTTTTCGTATCCCAGTCACCCACACACACCCTGGGCGGGATTCTCAGAAAATGGGGCTATCTCCCCAGAGTTGACGACTTCGGCATCAACTGCCCACCAAGGTGAGGAATTCTCACCTTTCAAGGGGGCTAGGTTGCCTCCGGAGTCATTGGCACTGCACCAGCCGGCGGCGAAGGGCCGCCGCGAGTTCACGCATGCGCAGAATGGCCGGCGTGACCGCGAGCATGCGTGGGGTTCTCTTCTCCACGCCAGCCCCCGGCAATATGGCGGAGCCCTACAGGGGCCCGGCACAGAGGAAACAAGTGCCCCCACGGGACAAGCCCGCCCGCAGATCGGTGGGTCTCCATCGCGGGCCAGGCCACCATGGGGACACCCCCCCCCCTGAGGTCGGATCCTCCCGCACCCCCCTGAGGAACACCCCTGAATACTCATCTGTCAAGTCCCCCCGTGCATAAGGTGAGTAATTCACGTCGGCAGGACTAACCAAAAATGGACGGCCACTTGGCCCATCGGGGCCCGGAGAATCGCCGGGAGGGCCGCTGTTAACGGCCCCCGACCGGCGTGGCAGGAATCCCGGCCCCACCCAAAAAACAGTGCCAAAGCATAGAACAGCCGGCGGTGGGGCTGGATTCGCACCTCTCCCCTTAGATTCTCCGACCCGGCACAAGGTCGGATAATCCCGGCCCCTATCTCCCATAATCATTACCCCCCCAATATAACATTCAACCACTCCACTGTTACCCTAGAACCCTCTCTAATCACCTTTAGTGATGTCCAGATCAACATTTAAGTCCCCTTTCTCGCTGAAAATCCCACCCTCATCCTTCCCGCCCCGCTTGGAAACTGTTCACCTTTGTATCCCCACTCACACTCCTCAGTGTCCCTTCACATAACATTGTCGCATCCTGACCCTCTGACCCTATCAGCCCACTCTGCCTCCTGTAACCCTCACCATTCCCTGCAACTATGGCTACCCTCAGTTCTCATTGCAGGAGTTCACCATTGATCCTACCAAGCATTCATCGTGAACCTCTTCATGCCTCAAAGCCACCAATCCCCTTCACACCTCAATACCCCCAATGCCCCTTCACAGCTCAATAGCCCCCAATTCCTCTACACACTTCAGCATCCCCCAATGGCCCTTCACACCTCAGCACCCCCGCCCCCCAATGGCCCTTCATAACTCAAAATCCCCATCTACATTTACACATGCACATAACCCACCCGCAACCCACCACTATTCTTACCACCATCCTGCTCAATCTATCTGATGCTTGTAAAGCCCCTCTGATACCCTTTCCCCAGCATGCGAAACAGCCCCCACATCCCTCTGGGCCTGAACCCCTGCACCATCTCTTCATTTCTCTCCTACACGTCTTTGAAGCCCAGTCCCTGATAGAAGATCCAATCTTTTGGCGAAGCCCTGGGAGGATTGTCTAGAGTCTCACCGAACCTGCTGCTCCACATGGATGAATCTCCACCCACCCTGTTCTGCACATGGTGCTCCAGGGTTGCATTGCTGAGGCCTCCATCTTCTGGGCAGATCTCCGTGAGTTACCCAAGGTCTTCTTCAGGTAAGTTGTAACTTTTACATGCCACCTTGGTCCAGGCTTGCTCTGAACCAGCATGATTCTCTGCTGGCTTCGCACAAGATCGTGCGCGGGGCGGCATTTTCAGTTGGGACTTCAACCGCATCCCATTAGTGGGATGCAAATTGGTTTCAGGTGGACCTCTGGTGGGATTTGTGATCCTCTATGGTGGGGAATAGCGGAAGATTCCATCATCCTTTCACGCCCGCATGAAACTAATTTTTGGGTCGGCCACTGATTTCTTCCCCACAGCCCGTCATTAAACCTGCCAATGGGGGCATGGGAGAATTTAACCCCATGTGTCAGCTGGATTAGGTGGCAATATATCGGGGTCGTATACATTATATAGGTTGTGATAATCCAAATATGGCAAAGATCTAGGGCATTGATTTCCGGCGATGCCCTATATTCACAAAGCTTTTGGCAAGTCATTTAAATATGAAAAAGTTTTGGAGGAAGATTCCAAACTCAAACAAGCTGTGTTTGTCAGCACTTTTGAAAATAGTCAAAATCATCCAATAATTTGAAACTATTAATTAAATCAGAGAATGTTTCTTCCCTTGGACTTGTCAAATGTACTGTGACCATTTTAATACAACTCACAATGAATATAAATGCCTCAAACTGATTTCACGGGAATTGACCCCTTCATTTATTATTGCTGATGCTGATTGTGCTTTGTGGTGAAAGTCAAATTAAAAACCACATTATACAGTCATCTGAATATTTAAATTTGACAATGTAGCGTTACCCATATTAACTTGTTGACATAACAGAAAACTATGCTCGGGTGATATCAACTCTGAATCTGGATGTAAGATGAGATTTGAATGTGTTTATCACCAGCAATGCAACAAATGACAATGCAAATATAGGGCGCGATCCAGAGGGCCAAAGTTAAAGTCCAGTTTTTGGCAGGGAGTTTCACGACAGCAGCCTGAGGTCGCGGCCTGAATTCAATGGCACTTAGTGCCAGAAATGAGCCCCCGCGAGAATCTCAACATTACGGATTCCTTCGCCGTCTGATTCGCCCAACTTGCACCTCAACGTCTCACCGCTAATGGGGTGGGGGGAGGGGGGGGGCTGCTTTTAAAAGCTCCCTCAGGACTCACTCCAGGACAACATACAAGCATGGTAATGCGCAGACCTACTCTTCGCTTTGGCGATGCCACCCTCACAAGGCTTCTCAACATTGTGGATGAGAGACGGAGCATGCTGTTCCCTCGAGAGGGTTGGAGCACCAGCAGCAGAGTCAGCAATGCCGCCTGGGAGGCAGTGGCAGCAGCTGTCCGTGCGGGCAGCATTTAAGGAGGACCGCCGTACAATGTTCAAAGAAGACCGACCTTGAATGAGCTGCAAGGGTAAATTACCATCTCTGTCCTGGCATCGGTTCCGTCTACCACCTCTCAAATTCCCAAACACAACCCCCCTTCCCCCCAATCCACTGACTGACAGCTCACACCGTCTCCAAATTTGATCTTCAAACATGTTCTGCAAAACACCCTGGCACCCACCAGCACAACCCCTTCATGTCCAGGCGCAGCACCCACACATGCCACATGCTATAGACCTAACCCATCACGGCAGGCAGCTCACAATACCCTCTCTTTATCTCCTCAGGAGAAGAAAGCTGAGAATAAAGCACGTAATAAGGGCCAAGACGGGTGGACGAATCCCAGAAATCTGCGTCCTCGGCCCCTATGAGGAACGGGCCCTGGAAACCGCGGGGTTGCCTGAGGAGAGAGCAGTTACTGATAGCGAGATCAGCCTGCATCAGAGAGGTGAGGATCCACTGCCCCTTCACCCAGATGACTGTCTCAAGTGAGTTGTTCATGTCTGACAAAATAATCCTTCCCTCTCACTGGCCACATGTCCTTGTCTTGCAGGATCTCTATCAGATGAAGCCGGGCCATCTGGATTCAATCCCTCCCACCACTCAAGAGAACACCTAGGAGGAGAGCTCCAAGGAGACCACCATCGAGGCATCACAGCTATCACACACACCTTCCACCAATGCAGAGACACCACCTCGGTGGGCTGCAATAGTGGACAGGCTTCGAGGCACAATCTAGTGAGCACCACGCAACTCTACCACATGGAGGCAAGAACATTCAAGGGAGACAGTCGGACGTCTGCTGGATTCCAGGACAGAGCTTGGTCCCAGTCAGTTGACAAGCCTATGGACAAGATTCTCCCTGAGCTGATGCAAATGATACGACAGCGCCGTGAGATTCAGGAGGTGTGTCAGTGACAGGAACTGCAAGGTCAATTGGAGGAGTCTCAAAGGCTTCAGGTGTAGGAGATGGTACAACAATGCGTGGCACCGCAGCTTGCTAGACTGGTGACCGCAGTGGAAAACCTGGAGCATAACATCTGTGTCTTGAGTGGTGGTGTCCAAGGCATGGTTTAGTCTGTGATGACCATGGCTGAGGGCCTCGGTATCATGGCCCAGTCACTGACGGATGTGTCCCAGACCCAGGTGGACATTGCCGAGGCATTGCAGAGCATGGCCCTGTTGCTGGCGGACGTGTCTCATGTGCAGGCAGACATTGCCTGAGTTCTGAAATGCACGATCCGTCACTGAGGAGTATCGCTGAGGGTATCAACACCATGGTGCAGGCAATGGGGAGCCTCCATTGCTGGGTACGCCAGATGACTCGGAGGCCTCTGGCACTTACTCCAGCTGCCCCTTTGTACCATGGAGTCTCCCAGGGCCCTACGGGCAGCATCAGGAAGGAGAAACGCTGGACGCCAACCTGGGGCCTTCTATCAAGGAGACTATGGCAGTCTCCAATTCTTCTGAATCCCCCCTCTTGACACCGGCACATCTCAAGGGCAGCAAGCAGAACAAGGTGGCATGGTGACGCCAATGACACTGGTAAGTCTGCCGAGACCCTCCAGCTCCAGGCCCTGCAAAGGATGTCTGCCAAGGGCATCAAAGGCCACGGGGTTTGGAAAGCAGCAGGCTGCCCCCATCTCTGATGCACATCCTGGGGACACACCTAGACATAGCATTAGAGCATGGAAGATCAAGAAGAGTGAGGAGCACTGAGTGGGCACTGATGAGGTCACTAACAGTAGCTACGCGGAATGGAAATCTGTCAGATTAAAATGTTCGCTATTAAAACACGTCACACCTGATACACGTGAATCCTCTGTCATGTTCATCTTCACAGCGGGCCTGCCGGCACCCCCACCCCGGTTTCCCTCCGCTCCCCCACTTCCCTCGGCACAGTGGTCCAAAATCAGAAGCCCCCAATGCAGACCCCTTTAAGAGGATGGATGTGAGTGCGCTGTCAGCAGAAAAACAGGAGTTAGACTTTATCAGGCCCTGAGGAGCACCAGAGCTTTTCTCACAGCAAGTTATCATCACTCTCCTACCTTGTATAGTAACCCACTGATGGCCCGAACACAGGCCCATCACCCTGTAGTGACGTTACACAGATCACTGGAGGGTTGAGCAGGGTGGTCGAGGAGGGGGCGATGTGATGGGCGGGGAGAGGGAGGGGAATAGGGAGATACGTGGGTGAGGGAAATTGGGGGGGGAAGGAAATGGGGAGTAGGGGTGTTGAGCTGACTTATATAGCCTCGTCCGAGGAGAATCGGGACATTATTGTGTCTCCCTGTTCCTCCTCGCATGTCAGACCCTGGCTGCAGCCTTTCCTCCATCTTTTGCTCCTCCTCGGGCTCATCCTCCAACTCCTGTTCTGCCTACTCCACCTCAGATCAGGCCTCATGTTCCTCCACCTCATTTTCCTCCAGCATGTTGCCTTGCAGTTCTGCTGGATTGTGGCGGGCACCACAAAGTAGAAGACCCTCTGGGAGTTGTACTGCATGGCACTGCCAGAGCAGTCCATGCATCGGAACCGGATTTTCAGCAGTCTGATATACTGCATAAAGACAACATGGATGGCACCGTGAGCTTCATTGTATCGGTTCTCCACCTCCGCTTTAGGCCTCTGTACTGGCGCCATCAGCCATGTCCTCAGTAGGTCCCCCTTGTCCCAGAGAGCCAACCCATCATTCTGGGATGGTCCCCGAGGACACCATGGATCTCTGAGTGACCCAGGCTGTAGCAGCCATACATGCTCCCAGGGTACACATATACATGATTCGGAGGCAGTGTTCACACACGATCTGAACATTCAGGGATGGAACCCCTTCCTGTTAATATGTGGCACTCCTGATACCCCAGTGCACGCAGGGCAACATGCGTGCCATCTATGGCTCCTGGGGCATCCTGGTGTTGGCAGCAAATCTTGCAGTCCAGGCACCTTGGTGGGCCTGATCCAGCCCAAAAGTGATATAGTCTGATGCCCGTGCATACAGAGCATCTGTCACCCCCTGGATGCATCTGTGGGCTGATGGCTGTGATATGCCACACGGGTCCCCACTCGAGCCCTGGAATCACCCGGTAGCATAGAAGTTGAGGGCTTCATGACCACCAGGAGCGGGTGTCTTCCTCCGCAGGATGACATGTCCATGAGGACATGGCACAGATGCCTCACTGTCTCTCTACTGAGACGGAGTCTTCTTCGGAATATTATAGAATTTACAATGCCGAAGGAGGCCATTCGGCCCATCAAGTTTGCACCGGCCCTTGGAACGAGCCCCCTACTTAAGGTTAGGTGGATTGGCCATGCTAAATTGCCCGTAGTGTCCTAATAAAAAAGTAAGGTTAAGGGGGGGGGGGGTTGTTGGGTTACGGGTATAGGGTGGATATCTGGGTTTGAGTAGGGTGATCATGGCTCGGCACAACATTGAGGGCCGAAGGGCCTGTTCTGTGCTGTACTGTTCTATGTTCTATGTTAAGCCGATACCTCCACCCTATCCCCGTATTCCAGTAACCTCACCTAACCTTTTTTTGGACATTAGGGGCAATTCAGCATGGATAATCCACCTATTCGGCGCATATTTGGACTGTGGGAGGAAACCGGAGTAACCGGAGGAGACCCACACGGCAGACACGGGGAGAACTTGCAGACTCCGGACAGACAGTGTCCCAAGCCGGGAATCGAACCTGGGACCCTGGAGCTGCGAAAAAACAGTGCTAACCACTGTGCTACCATGCTGTCCGTCAGCTCATGGACTGACCAACGATGCCTGTACACCTTAGGCCATCGCTGGCCTCCCTTATTGGTCCCTCCTCAGCCTGTTGGGTGGCCAGATCTTCAGGATATGTGGTGGCCTCTGTACATGTGGTGCAGCCTCCAGCTGTCATTGGTGTTGCTGCTATCCACAGCATTTTCCCGCCTCGGCTACCACAAGCACAGCAAGGACAGCCTTCTCGGGATCAACACCAGTCAACACTGTATCATCTGGAAGGAACTGGAGAAGGAGAGAGACCGACAATTGTTGGGGCTTCCATCCTGGAACCCTCAAATTTTCTAAGCCTCCCTCACCCTTACCATGACTGTCCCGCCTTCTCTCGGAGTGTCATCCAGTGAGCCAGCTGGGCTGGAAAACTCACTCTACGTATTCACTCCTGGTCACATCAGGAGACCCTTGACCCCAGATCTCTACCAACAATATTAGGGAGACCATACTCAGCTGCCTTTTGCTCATCCAAATTACCATTTGGTCGCGAGAGGATCCCCAATGCTGAAGCCTTGGGGCGCGATTCTCCGCTGCCCACGACGGGTCAGAGAATAGCGGGAGGGCCTTCCCGACAATTTTCATGGCCTCCCGCTATTCTCCCCCGCCTCCGGCCGCCCCCCGACGAGAATCGCTGCTCGCCGTTTTTTACGGCGAACAGCCGTACCAAGGGTGGCATGGGCCTGCGATTGGTGGGCACCGATCGCGTACAGCGGGTCCGACACCCGCGCACTATTTGTTCTTCCACCGCCCCGCAGGATCAGTCCGCGGGGCGGCTGAGGGGCATGACGGCCCGCACATGCGCGGGTTTGACGCGTCTGCGTGATGACGTCATCCGCGCATGCGCGGGTTGGAGCTATCCATCCCACGCACGGCTGACGTCATCGTGCGCGTCAGCCGCCGTGACTCTTGGCGGGCAGAGTTAGCGACGTTCGCTAACTCCGCGTCGCCGTGATTCCCCGGGCCCCGATGCTAGCCCCGCCCGGGGGTGGAGAATCGGATCCCGGGATGGAGCTCTGAGGCTGGCGTGAAACACGGCCAGTTTCACGCCAGCCTTCACGGCACGCCGGATTTGCGGAGAATCGCGCCATTGATCTTTAGAGTTTAATTGTTGCAGTTGCCTCTATGGTGCTAATGCTCCTAGAGTGCAGGCACACTGTGAAGGCGTCAAAGGCTGCTGGAGATGTAGTACACTAATAATCACCTGAGGCATGGCATCTGTGCCTTCGAGGAGGCACTTGAGAGTTGAGAAGTGTGAAATGCTATCACAACTAACAAAGCAAATTCCTTATTTGAAATAGCTTTCGCAAAGAAGGTGAAATGTATTTTCAGGAGATAATCTGCACGAGGGCTTTTTCCTGGAAGAGCTCAGTCGGACAGACAGGCTTCAGCTGTTATTGGTCTCCAGAATATTTAAAGATGGTTTGAAGGCCTCACAGATGCAAAGGCCCTCACCCCTCGGGCCAGGGGTGATCGCCGATCTGGAAAGCTTCAGTCCCCTGACCAATCCCAAACCCCAGATGTGTCCCCAACCCAGCCATCCCTGATCCCCCCCCCCTCTCCCCCACCCAGCCACCATCCATCCCTCCCTCCCCCACCCTCAGCCCCCGTCCCCGAGCACTGAGAATCAGCTCCAGTGCCCTTGAACCTCATGTTGGAGAATGGAAATGGCTACTCACCTCCTCACTTCTCTTCAATAGTTATCTGTACACCACTTGTGGTCCCCATAACTTCCCGCTGGGGAGTTGAGTAATATGCCGGGAGGCCGCTGCATTCAACTTCAATCTCATTAAGGAGATTGATATGAATGCAAATGAGGCTTGATAATATACTCGGCATTTTTGGATGATATCTGGAACTCGACATCGGGAATGGGCCAGGTGAATTGCAAAATGGTTCGCACCCAGCGCGAATCTCGATTTTGCCCTCTGCTGCTATTCAACCAGCATGCCCTGATCTGCGAAAGGCACAACACAGTTGCTGAATCGTGCCCATAGATTTTTAAAACGTTAGCAAAAGTGTACAGAATGATTTTACAGAATTCTGTCTCCTGCGAACATTTCAGAAGCAAAGCAGCTGGAGAAAAGTAAAAATCAAAAGTGTTTAGCCAAGAGGGGTATACATTAATAATTGCAGTTATGAGACAAAGTGCATCAGAATAATCTGCAGTTCTTTGAGGGAGATAGACGCAGCAACTTCTTGAACAATTCATTTTCAACTAAAATGTTCTGGTGGCTTGGATTGAGATGTTCTTTCTTGGTCAGAGACATGAGGCCTCAAACGGTTGGCCTTACTTGTTCATTTTGTACAAATGTACGGCATCACAGCTGCTCAGTCATGCGGTTTACGTGTTTGACAATCTGTATGTTTCATTGTTAGTCTTGTTTGAAAGAATCTGCGCAGAAAGCACTTTACTGCTTTTGATGTTGTCAAGCTGGGGTGTCTCTATTATGGGGGCTCTCTGTTAGGTGGCTCTGTTATGGGGTCCCTGGTTGGGGGGAGAGGTCTGTTATGGGGAGATCTCTGCTGGGTGGCTGTGTGATGGGGGTCTCTGGTGGGGGTGCTCTCATACTGTGTGGGGAGGGGAGGGGGGTGGGGAGACCCAGAAAATCCCATGGTGGAGGTGGGGGAAGAAGGGGGCCAGCCATTGGACCTCTCTTTCGGAGTGCCCGTTCAAAATGGTGGCCCAATAACGAGATTCACAAAGGAATCCTTGCAATCTCTGCCATGCATAGATTTGCATGGCTAATCACCTTTGGGTGTAGTGATGTATATATAGAGATATGTAAAAGGTTAATTATAACATCTCCGTGTAACAGAAGCACTGGAGACAATACTCGATTCCACTATAAATATGATAAATCAAAGGATCTTGGGCCTCTTACAACCAGGAGTGCCTAGACAACAGAGTGTTAGAGAGATAGATCGCAGCATAGTTAGCACATGTAGTTTAAATTAGTTCATACTTTATTATAAATTACTTGATTACTAGTTATAGTTCTGTAGAGTGTGTGAACTCAATACCAATCAATTTGTTATTCAATAAATCTGTTTCCTTTAAGTTAAAGATTCTTCAGAATCACACCATCAGACCACTCTGGATATATAAAGCAAAGAGTAATGATACATTATCAATGAGTAATATAACATGGTACCAGGTCATTGGATACAGAAATTAGCTAGCATAATCTAGTAAAATCATAAAAAATAAAAAAGTAATAAACTATTTGACTTGCGAAGCATCATCAGCAAACAACAGAACTTCGAAGAACACAGAATCGATGTAATTGCGATCTACAGTTTTTTTCAGTACACTGCGCGTCAAGACAAAACAAAGTTTCATGTCATTCATGCCAAATTTGATGACCATTGCGAAATCCAAAATAATGAAACGTTTGAGCACTTCATATTTAAGAAGAGATTACAAAACAAGGGTGAATCGTTTCACAGCTTCGTTACTGATCTGAGACTGCTGTCAAAATCCTGTAGCATTTCCGCACTGCATGATTGTATGATTCGGGACCAAATAGTGTTTGGTATTAATGATGAACAGCTCAGAGAAAGATTACTTCGGCAAAAGGATCTAACGCTGGAAATCGCGATTGAAAAATGTCTTGTTCATCAACAATCAAAAAATCAGTACCAAGAGTATGATCTCCATGAAAAGGACGCAAAAATTCACCATGAGGTTGAGTGTGTGTTAAGGGAGTATTGCAGATGAAGAAGATGCATGTTTCGGGCAGCAGCCATCTTGCGCGCATGCACTCTGACCCTGCACATGCACACTTCATGTAAAAATGCGATACGGACGAAAACCGATTTGCACATATGCGAAGACGTGTCATGCGTAATGACTTCAACGCCATGCCGTGTTCAAGGTTTGGAACCTCCCAATTCCAAAAAAAAATGCCCTACCAGAGGAAAGCAATGCTCACAATGTGGCAAATTAAACCATTTTGCTGCACAGTGCGGATTTCTGGCAAATGCAACTGGATAACTCAAGAAAAAAGCTCTGCACCTTCAATACACCTTTTGGAACATTTTGCTTTAATAGGATGCCTTTCGGAATAATCACTGCATCTGAAATATTCCACTGCATTATGGAACAGATGACTGAGGGAATAGATGATGTTCATGTCTACATCGATGACATATGGTCATCAACAAAGAAAGAACATATTGAAAGACTGAAAAAGGTTTTCAGTGCATACACAAGTATGGTCTTAAGTTGAATCAATCCAAGTGTAGTTTTGGCACTTCAACGCTCAAGTTCCTGGGGGACCAGATATCTGAACAAGGTGTGTGACCCGACACTGAGAAGATTGCAGCCATACAGGGCATGAAAGTCCCCAAGGACAAAAATGGAGTTCTACGATTTCTAGGCGTTGTCAACTTCTTAGGTAAATTCATACCGAATTTGTCAACCAGAACAGCTCTTAGAAACTTGATCAAGCAATCAACCTCTTTCGAGTGGACAAGTGATCATCAAAAAGAGTGGCTTGATTTAAAATCACAATTAACGACTGCACATATATAAGCAATTTTTGATCCAGACAGAGAGATGAAAATATCACCTGATGCAAGTCAGGACAGAATAGGGGCAAAAAGACGAACCTTGGCTTGGGTTCCTGTTGCATATGCATCTAGAGCGATGGCACCAACAGAACGTCGATATGCTCAAATTCAAAAAGAATGTCTTGGACTACTAACAGGCATATTGAAATTCAATTTCTATGTCTATGGACTCCCCATTTTCACTGGAGAAATGGATCACAGACCTTTGGTATATAAAATTCAGAAGGAGCTCAACAACATGACTCCAGAGAATTTTGAAGAAGCTTCGAAGATACGACTTCGACCTCACCTATACACCGGGAAAAGATATGATCATAGCAGATACGCTATCACGCTCCATAACGTCAGCAAGTGAACCTTTTGAGTTCATACAAGATGTTGATGCTCAAGCACAGCTGGGTGCAGAAAATCTACCTGCCTCGGATGAAAAGATCAACCTAATTCGAACTGAAACAAAGAAGGATGCAATGCTGCCAAGCGTCATACACCATATTAATAATGGGTGGCCGAAACGGCAGTGTTCTCAATTTATAAATGTTAACCATGATGTGGAGATGCCGGTGTTGGACTGGGGTGAGCACAGTTAAAGAGCTAACCTGGGGTTACCCCTATCTCTGGATCTGTAAAGACTTAATTACCTGCAAATGCTCGCATTCTAAGCATTGTCTGGCATCTTTGAATCTGTCTATGTATATGTTTCTGGAACATACCTCTTCATTCACCTGAGGAAGGAGAGGTGCTCCGAAAGCTATGGAACTTTAACCTGGTGTTGTAAGACTTCTTACCATAAATGTTAAGGCAGATTTGACGCTCGTGGATGGACTATTTCTTAGACTCGACCTGATAGTCATACCACTGTGTCTCAGACCAATGATACTTGATCAAATTTATGAGGGTCACCTCGGAATTGATAAATGCAAGCGAAGGACGAGACGAGCAGTATATTTGCCAGGAATAAGTCGGGACATAACTGACATGGTTCTAGCATGTGAGATGTGTCAGAAGTTTCAGCCTGCACAGTGCAAGGAGACTCTACAGCAACATGAGTTGGTAACCTCTCCTTGGTCCAAAGGTGGTATCGACCTATTTCACTCAAATGGTCATGACTACGTATTGATCATCGACTATTACTCCATTTATCCAGAGGTCATGAAGCTACCAGATCTAACATCCAAATCGGTAATCAACGCCAGCAAATAAACTTTCGCGAGACATGGGATACCTACCACTGTCATGTCAGACAATAGACCGTGTTTTGACAGCAACGACTGGGCCGAGTTTTCAAGACAATACAATTCTAAACATACTACATCAAATCCACATTACCCACAGTCAACCCAAAGTAGAAAAAGGAGTTCACATAATAAAACAACTCATCAATAAAGCTTTGGATTCTGCATCAGACATCTACCTTGTGCTTCTATCCTACAGAGCTACTCCTCTAGCAACTGGACTTTCACCGGCACAGATGTTAATGAACAGAGATTTGAGAACGACATTACCATCAAAACAACTTCCAAATCTACATCATCTGCCAGTGCTGCAGAAAATGAAACAAAGTGCTCGTCAACAAATGTACTATGACATGCATACAACCCAGCTGGAAACATTACTTCCAGATGACACCGTCAGGATCAAGATACCTGATGGAGGATAGTCTGCTCCTGCCAGAATCATAAGACAAGCAGCACCACACTGGTACATATTTAAGACGGCTGAAAGAAACATTTTTCTCCGAAATCGTTGAGTATGTCAAAATATTAGGCTACACACTAAAATTTTTCTGGACTTACAACTAAATGAAACAATATTTCAAGATACTTTAGCCAACACTGAAAGTTGTGATGGCACGCAAAGAACGGTAAAAACATTATTGTCACCTCTTCGTCAATTGAGAAGATCAACGCGAAGAAGAAAACCTAATAGATTTAATTTGTAAATATTTACAGTAAATTGTGCAATTGTTACTCATTTTGCCATGTACAAAGATATACATATCAAGTTTTGTTATATTATTGTCATACATTTTCCTTTTGTTACATATCAGAAAGACGTCGTGATCTGTATATTTGGAGACATGTAAAGGGCTAATTTAACATCTCCATATAACACCACCATTAGAGGGCAACAGTGAATTCAACTATAAATATAAGAAATCAAAGGATCTTGGGTCTCTTCCAACCAGGAGTTCCCAGACTGCAGAGTGTTAGAGAGATAGATCACAGTATAGTTAGTACGTGTAGTTTAAATTACTTAATACTTTATTAAAAATAACTAGGTTACTAGTTATAGTTCCGTAGAGTGTGCAAACTGAACATGAATCAATTCGTTATTCAATAAATCTGTTTTGCTTGAAGTTAAATATTAGTGGTTTCTTCAGTATCACACCATCAGACCATTCTGGATATATAAAGCAAAGAGTAACAATATATTGCCAAAGAGTAATATAACACTGGGCACTGCCCCCAGCATGAGCACATATCAGAGGGAAAACACATTTTCCCAAACAGAGAATCCAGCCCATGATTAAATGTTTTATATACCCAAGTCTTATTTCCTCTCTCGCTTTCTATAATGTAATTAAAATCTGAAACCTATTATTTACTGCTCTGCTTTGGAGTCTTTTCTGCTCCTCGTGTTTTGGATGCTTTGTTGTCTGTATTTTTAAAAATTATTCTGAGAGGTAAATCATGGCTCCCTCTGATAGCAAGAATATCCTAACCAGCACTGATATTGAGGTACATTTCTGACAGCATGCGGAAGATGGCAATCTGAAACCTTTCTGTTTGTTAAGCACTTGGATCTATTCTGCGTCTCCACAGGGGCTATCCTCTGACTTTGAAAAGCAGATTAGCATCACAACATAATTCCTTGCTTCAAGGTTTTCACCATCAAGCCAATGTCATGAAGAAATGACGAATGAGTGAATGTATAACAAAAAACAGATTCATTGCACTTCTTATATCAATTCCTCAAATGAAAAAATGATGAATGGTTATAGTCTGTATGAAAATCTATCCATTTGTAGTTAACACGAGAAACACAAAAGCAAAATACCGTTGATGCTGGTAATTTGAAATAAAAACAGAAAATTCTGGAAATCCTCAGCAGGTCAGGCAGCATCTGTGGGAACACAAACAGTTAACATTTCAGGTCAATGACGATTCAGCACAACAGGGCGTGCAGAATGTATTCATGGCATTTAAATTGAATTGGATCAGAATATGAATCTGACTATAGCTAGTTTATAAAACTACTGGGAGGTCAATTGTAATTTCCTACATCTTATCATAGACAGACAAGTTAAGAAGGAAAGAAGTTCTGAACCTGCACAGGTTTCCAGTTTGGATTAATGATATGGAGATGCGGCGTTGGACTGGGGTGAGCACAGTAAGGTATCTTACAACTCCAGGTTAAAGTCCAACAGGTTTGTTTTGAACCACTAGATTTCAGAGCACTGCTCCTTCCTCAGGTGAATCATTCACCTGAGGAATGAGTTGTGCTCCGAAAGCTAGTGATTCGAACCAAACCTGTTGGGACTTTAACCTGGTGTTATAGGATTTCTTACAGTTTGGATTAAGGCAGGCGTTTGAAACTGTCAAACAAATTAGGTGCAAATTTCATCCTGGATTTTCGCCACTACAGAGAACCTCTCCATTGTGGTCAAAATGGCTGATGACCCCAAAAATCAGGAATGCTAACTGCAAGCATGACACTACCTATTTTCACTGGGGCAGGATTGGAGTCGGGCCTGGGTGTGCACAAACATGGTTTACGGAGAGAGGTAGACACTTAACTCAGCAGCTACTTCCTCTGAAGTGGGATTTCGGTAGGCCAGGAAAGTGAAATCTTGAAGTGTTCAGATTAGAGCAGGTAAGAGCTGGTCTGAACTTGGTGGATTTGTTTTAATACCCAGGGTACCCTTTAAGATGCCCCTTTGACTCTGGTTCCAGGACACTTTTAGAGGAGGTAAGGTGCCCTGTGGGGTAGGCCAGGTGCCCTCCAACACTGTTTCAAGTCGGTATTAATATGCGTAAAATGAACATAATCTCATGACCATCAAGCCCATTGAAATTGTTAACAGACCTGCCAAGATCAGAACTGTTCGAAGAACTGTTCAAAGGCACCTGTCAAAATGAGCTGACAGAACTGTCAAGACAATGTGTCAAGACTGTCAAGAGGACGTGTCAAAAACAATTCTCAAAGAGAGCTATTAGGGCACTTAAATGAGCTGCCATTTAAATTTCTGAACTAAGATGTCTGGAGTGCTAAAATAATTGCTTGCTATGGGCGTAGGCGAGTAGGTTCAGATGGAGGGTATGTGGGAATTTGTGGGGTGGGTAGGGGACATAGTTTGGCATGGACAGTGGGGTATTATGGGGATGGGTACGGGGAATAGGTTGGCATGAAGCTATGTAAGGGTATAGAATGGGTACAGGGACAGGAGGTGGCATAGGTTGGTATGGATAGGCATGGGAAGTGTGGGGTTGGGGGGTGCGATGATGAGGGATGCCTTTTTTCTTGCTTTTTTTCTCAGTTTTCCACACAGTGCTGGTGCACAGGGGCTGGCCTTGCAGCCAGCCACCCTTCACACCGTCCTATGGTGGCAGGCCTGACTCCGAATGGATATCAATGGATACCTCTTTCATTTATTTCATCTGACATCAGAAAATCAAGAAAGGAACAGAGTGCAAACTCATGCCTTCCTTGCTTCAAAGACACCAGAAAGAAAATTTTCATGCTGCCAATTTTTCCAAACGAAGCTGGTAAAATTTAGAAAGCCCAAAATATTAATGTGCCCTGGGTATCAAATCATTTCCACTATACTTACAAGCTTGCAAAAGGCATCACTAATATGGGCAGCATGGTAGCATTGTGGATTGCACAATTGCTTTACAGCTCCAGGGTCCCAGGTTCAATTCCGGCTTGGGTCACTGTCTGTGTGGAGTCTGCACATCCTCCCTGTGTGTGCGTGGGTTTCCTCCGGGTGTTCCGGTTTCCTCCCACAGTCCAAAGGTGTGCAGGTTAGGTGGATTGGCCATGATAAATTGCCCTTAGTATCCAAAATTGCCCTTAGTGTTGGGTGGGGTTACTGGGTTATGGGGGTAGGGTACTCTTTCCAAGAGCCGGTGCAGACTCGATGGGCCGAATGGCCTCCTTCTGCACTGTAATTTCTATGATTCGATGTTGGTTAATCACTTGGTCACTGCTTTATTTGCCTTTGTCTGCCTTGATCTGTGACAGGACCCACATATTATTCATAACTGTTCCTAATACAACCACTAAATATTTCTAATATTTCATATCATGTCACTGACACATATCCTCCTTTGTGCACAGTAAAGGTTACAGATATGTAATGATCAGTGACACAGAGCTGTCACCATGCCGCGGTCTGCCTGCCATTTCAGCGATAATGATCAGAAATGTATTGACGCAATCTTTCTCAAATGCACTATTTCCAGTTGAAATTCTTTCAAAGTTTCCAAAGCATCTATTCAAACGTCGAGAAAATCTTTAAATAAAGAGCCTGTAATTGATTCACTGTTGACACTTCATGTTTCCGCACCAAAATGGAATGGATTATTTTCCCTTCTGATAAGCTGCAGATTTGATTTCATTCCCTTAAGTAATGCAGACAAAAAGAAGGACATTAATCACACTCAGTAATCATCGAAGTTGTGACACTTTGATCTCTTTCAACAGCCATTACACATTCACAACCTAATTCCACTGCACTGATTTGACACATATTACCTGCATCTATTGAGCAGAAAATTTAAGAAAAGGAAATAAAGCATCTTCAGTGAGAGATGGGACTGAGCAAAGTAGTCCCAGGCGAATTACGATTGTAGATTAGGTGCTGTCAATTTTACTTCTTTTTCAATTAAAGGAACTTTCAGTCTTTGGATAACCCACAGTAATATATGAATAATGATAGCAGAATTGAACATAATATTATCTTCATTAAGATTCATAACCAAGCAACCAGCCCAGACTTGATAGTTATTACGTTCTTTCAACAGAAATATCTTGTCAGGTTTTAGCCATTTTACGGGGTAATAGCAACTAATAGTTTTGTTTCTAAAATACCAAGCATGCATTTGAAGCAAGGGTAGGAGATTACATGGCCAAATGCAGGCTCTATCTGAAATGCAATCATTTAAATTTACTGGTACATGTCAGTATTAAATTGGCTCATTCCATTTTTGAGAAGGTTGGGACAAGACCCATGTGGAACTCACTTAGATCGGTCATCAATCAAAACGCCAAATGAGCAACCCCTGTCCCCACATCACAAAGCAAGCAAAATCAAACACTTGGTCGCATTACTGCAACAACGGCAAAGCCAATGTGAAGATTTTTTTTCCTTTTAACAGATATCTGTAATTAATTTGTAACAGAAGCAACAGGAAGACAAAGGTCCTGCAGACCACTGAAGAACTGAAACAAATCATTGGAATGAAAGGACGAATGAGTAAAAGAAAAATGAGGCTGACAGGATTTTATTAAACAATTTCCTCATAAAGATTCTGCAAAATAATAGATCTGTTTTCCAATTTCCATCCCATCACCACACATCATCCCTTGCTCTCAGGTGACAAGACAAAATTCCACTCGTTCTCTGTTGCCCAAAGACTTATTACGATACAGAGTGTGCTGCACTTTCAGAGGAGATATCTTTTGGATGAGATGCAAAACATAGGCTCTCCCAGGTGGATGTAAAAGATCCAATAACAATGCCTGTGTGGAGATTTCACCTTCTTCCCGTGTCTGCGTGGGTTTCCTCTGGGTGCTCTGGTTTCCTCCCATAGTCCAAAGATGTGCAGGTTAGGTACATTGGTCATGCTAAATTGCCCCTTAGTGTCCAAAATTGTGCAGATTAGGTGGATTGATCCTGATCAATGTGTGGGCGTATGGGGATAGGGTGAGGGAGTGGGCCTAGTTAACGTGCACTTTTGGAGGGTTGGTGCAGACTCGATGGGGAAATTACCTCCTTCTGCACTGTATGAATTCTATGGATTCTGGTGATTCAAAGTTTTTCGGCAGGAATCTCCATTCCTGAGACAAAGTGTTGATGCCGAAACAGGATTCATGGAGTTTTACGACAACAAAACTGGCACTTTAGCTGGACCGATTCAAAGACGGTCAAGGAGCTAGCGCCGGAGCCCCAAGGAACACAATGAGAAATGGTGCCAGATTCGCCGGGTCCGAGATTGCCACTCAGGAGGCTGACAAACGTTAGCCGCATACACACACTTCATTCTCCACACGCACACCATACCAGCCAACAAGATGGCAGCAAGACGCATGTGTTGTGTTTGGTGTTCAATGTATGGCAAGGAATCTACCAAATGACTGGTGCAAACCATGATCTTTATTAAATCACACATGGTAAGATAACGATCTGTTCCAGAGCAAGTTATCATGGAGTTTCTTTGTGCTGCTCTGGAATTACCCCGAGGGCACATCTGTCCTCTTGTACATCTTATAACCATCTATTGATGGCCGCATGTGCCCCCACTTATATTGGAGTGCCTTGCCACATGTCACTGTCTTGAGACCACATGGAGTGCTTGTATAGCCACCTGTAGGTTGGAGGTTGCACCACCAGCCATCTATGACATTGCTTACAGGCATATCATCACAGCATGACCCGAGGCTCACCGACACTGAACTTAGTAACTTAGTTACTTAGTAACAAGTATACCGCTTAGGATACTGGTGGGGAGGGGGGGACGACTTACCAGGGGTAAGCCATGGGGTACAGGTCTCTGGCACAGAGTCTGTCCCTGTTGCTCAGAAGGGAAGGGGGGAGAGGAGTCGAGCATTAGTCATTGGAGACTCCATAGTTAGGGGAATAGATAGGAGATTCTGGGGGAACGAGAGGGGTGTGTTGCCTCCCAGGTACCAGGGTCCGTGATGTCTTGGATCGTGTTTTTGGGATCCTTAAGGGGAAGGGGGAGCAGCCCCAAGTCGTGGTCCACATAGGCACCAACAACATAGGTAGAAAAAGGGATATGGATGTAAGGCAGGAATTCAGGGAGCTAGGGTGGAAACTTAGAGCTAGAACAGAGTTATTGGGCGCGATTCTCCGCAAATCCGACGTGCCGTGAAGGCTGGCGTGAAACTGGCCGTGTTTCACACCAGCCTTGGAGCTCCGTCCCGGGACCCGATTCTCCCCCCCGGGCGGGACTAGTATCAGGGCCGGGGGAATCACGGCGACGCGGAGTTAGCGGAGTTAGCGACGGCTCAAACCCGCTCATGCACGAATGACGTCATCACGCAGACGCGTCAAACCCGCGCATGCGTGGGCCGTCATGCACCTCAGCCGCCCCGCGGACTGATCCTGCGGGGTGGCGGAAGAACAAATAGTGCGCGGGTATCGGACCCGCTGCCCACGATCGGTGCCCACCGATCGCAGGCCTATGCCACCCTTGGCATGGACGTGGTCGGCCGTGCCAATCGGTGCCATGGTTGTCCGGGACGGGCACTTTGCAGCCGTTTTCACGAACGCTGAAAGCAGGTGTGATCGCGGCCGTGAAAACGGCCGTAAACTCGGTATTCGGCCCATCGGCCTGCGGAGAATCGCTGTTCGCCGTAAAAAACGGCGAGCAGCGATTCGTGTCGGGGGGCGGCCGGAGGGGGGGGGGGGGGGGGGAGAATAGCGGGAGGCCGTGAAAATTGTCGGGAAGGCCCTCCCGCTATTCTCCGACCCGTCGTGGGCAGCGGAGAATCGCGCCCATTATCTCTGGGTTGTTACCCGTGCCATGTGCTAGTGAGACGAGGAATATGGAGAGAGAGCAGTTGAACACGTGGCTACAGGGATGGTGCAAAAGGGAAGGTTTCAGATACCTGGATAATTAGGGCTCATTCTCGGGTAGGTGGGACCTCTACAAACGGGATGGTCTACACCTGGACCAGAGGGGTACCAATATCCTGGGGGCGGGGGGGGGGGGGGGGGAATTTGCTCATGCTCTTCAGGAGGGTTTAAACTAATTCAGCAGGGGGTTGGGAACCTGAATTGTAGCTCCAGTATGCAGGTGGTTGAAAGTAGTGAGGTCATAAGTAAGGTTTCAAGGTTGCAGGAGGGTACCGGCAGGCAGGAAGGTGGTTTAAAGTGTGTCTACTTCAACGCCAGTAGCATCCGGAATAAGGTGGGTGAACTTGCAGCATGGGTTGGTACCTGGGACTTCGATGTAGTGGCCATTTCGGAAACATGGCTAGAGCAGGGACAGGAATGGTCGTTGCTGGTTCCGGGGTTCAGATATTTCAGTAAGCACAGGGAGGTGGCAGAAAGGACATTTGATGAGGACTCGTCTACTGAGGTAATATGTGCTGAGGTTAGAAACAGGAAAGGAGAGATCACCCTGTTGGGAGTTTTCTATAGGCCCCCGAAAAGTTCCAGACATGTAGAGGAAAGGATTGCAAAGGTGATTCTGGATAGGAGCGAAAGTAACAGGGTAGTTGTTATGGGGGACTTTAACTTTCCAAATATTGACTGGAAAAGTGGATTGAGTACTTTAGATGGGTCCGCTTTTGTCCAATGTGTGCAGGAGAGTTTCCTGACACAGTATGTAGATAGGCCAACAAGAGGCGAGGCCACATTGGATTTGGTACTGGGTAATGAACCAGGACAGGTGCTAGATTTGGAGGTAGGTGAGCACTTTGGTGATAATGACCACAATTCAGTTACGTTTACTTTCGCGATGGAAAGGGATAGGTATATACCGCAGGGCAAGAGTTATAGCTGGGGGAAAGGCAATTATGATGCGATGAGGCAAGACTTAGGATGCATAGGATGGGGAAGGAAACTGCAGGGATGGGCACAATTGAAATGTGGAGCTCGTTCAAGGAACAGCTACTGCATGTCCTTGATAAGTATGTACCTGTCAGGCAGGGAGGAAGTGGTCGAGCGAGGGAACCGTGGTTTACTAAAGTAGTTGAATCACTTGTCAAGAGGAAGAAGGAGGCTTATGTAAAGATGAGATGTGAAGGTTCAGTTAGGGCACTCAAGAGTTACAAGTTAGCTAGGAAGGGCCTAAAGAGAGAGCTAAGAAGAGCCAGGAGGGGACATGAGAAGTCTTTGGCAGGTAGGATCAAGGATAACCCTAAAGCTTTCTATAGATATGTCAGGAATAAAAGAATGACGAAGGTAAGAGTAGGGCCAGTCAAGGACAGTAGTGGGAAGTTGTGCATAGAGTCCGAGGAGATAGGAGAGGTGCTAAATGAGTATTTTTCATCAGTATTCATACAGGAAAAAGACAATGTTGTCGAGGAGAATACTGAGATACAGGCTACTAGACTAGTAGGGCTTGAGGTTCATAAGGAGGAGGTGTTAGCAATTCTGGAAAATGTGAAAATAGATAAGTCCCCTGGGCTGGATGGGATTTATCCTAGGATTCTCTGGGAAGCTAGGATGAGATTGCTGAGCCTTTGGCTTTGATCTTTATATCGTCATTGTCAACAGGGATAGTGCCAGGACACTGGAGGATAGCAAATGTTGTCCCCTTGTTCAAGAAGGAGAGTAGAGACAACCCCAGTAACTATAGACCAGTGAGCCTTACTTCTGTTGTGGGCAAAGTCTTGTAAAGGTTTTTAAGAGATAGGATTTATAATCACCTAGAAAGGAATAATTTGATTTGGGATAGTCAACACGGTTTTGTGAAGGGTAGGTCGTGCCTCACAAGCCTTATTGAGTTCTTTGAGAAGGTGACCAAACAGGTGGATGAGAGAAAAGCAGTTGATGTGGTGTATATGGATTTCAGTAAAGCGTTTGATAAGGTTCCCCATGGTAGGCTATTGCAGAAAATACGGAGGCATGGGATTCAGGGTGATTTAGCAGTTTGGATCAGAAATTGGCTCGCTGGAAGAAGACAAAATGTGGTGGTTGATGAGAAATGTTCAGCCTGGAGTTCAGTTAATAGTGGTGTACCACAAGGATCTGTTTTGGGGCCACTGCTGTTTGTCATTTTTATAAATGACCTGGAGGAGGGCATAGTAAATTTGCGGATGACACGAAAGTCAGTGGAGTTGTGGACAGTGTGGAAGGATGTTGCAGGTTACAGAGGGACATAGATAAGCTGCAGAGCTGGGCTGAGAGGTGGCAAATGTAGTTTAATGCAGAAAAGTGTGAGGTGATTCATTTTGGAAGGAGTAACAGGAAGACAGGGTACTGGGCTAATGGTAAGATTCTTGTAGTGTGGATGAGCTGAGCGATCTCGGTGTCCATGTACATAGATCCCTGAAAGTTGCCACCCAGGTTGAGAGGGTTGTTAAGAAGGCGTACGGTGTGTTAGCTTTTATTGGCAGAGGGATTGAGTTTCGGAGCCATGAGGTCATGTTGCAGCTGTACAAAACTCTGGTGCGGCCGCATTTGGCGTATTGCGTGCAGTTCTGGTCACCGCATTATAGGAAGGATGTGGAAGCATTGGAAAGGGTGCAGAGGAGATTTACCAGGATGTTGCCTGGTATGGAGGGAAGATCTTATGAGGAAAGGCTGAGGGACTTAAGGCTGTTTTCGTTAGAGCGAAGAAGGTTAAGAGGTGACTTAATTGAGGCATACAAGATGATCAGAGGATTATATAGGGTGGACAGTGAGAGCCTTTTTCCTCGGATGATGATGGCTAGCACGAGGGGGCACAGATGTCAGCAGTAGGTTCTTTACTCAGAGAGTAGTAAGGGTGTGGAATAACCTGCCTGCAACAGTAGTGGACTCGCCAACATTAAGGGCATTTAAATGGCCATTGGATAAACATATGGATGATAAGGGAATAGTGTAGATGGCCTTTAGAGTGGTTTCATAGGTCGGCGCAACATCGAGGGCCGAAGGGCCTCTACTGCGCTGTAATGTTCTGTGTTCTATGGAGACCCTGCTAGATGCCATGGAGGAGAGGTGGGTGACTCTGCATCCCAGGGTGGAAAGGAAGCTACCAACTGTCACCATTTGCCGGGCCGGTCATGGCTGTTGGTAACATCAACCGGACCACTAGCTGTGCCGGAAAAAACTGCAAGACCTCCTCAATGCGGTCAGGATGAGTAATCAGCACTGTGCTCCTCGCATCGACCCCTGTCCCACACATTCGTAACTCGACACCACACCCCCACCGGAAGGCAGCCGAACTCCCACTGTGCACCACACCGGCAGCCATACCGGCAGCCATGGCCGGATATCCTGACCACTGAAGCCTCCAGCTATCCACCCGCTGAACGTCATGCAGCGGACTGTCTAACACTGTGTGTTTTCTGTGTCAGCCCCGCCCCCTCACACCCCCACCCTACTTCTACAGCAGAAGGCCGCTCATAACCGCCGGGAACGGGAGAAGGCTGAAGAGGGACTGTCGGAACTGCAGGCCCTCATCGCAGCAGAGCAGAGGGCACTGGATGTGGTTGGCGAGACCACCGAAACAGCAGTCGCTTGTAGTCACCGAAGTTGGCCATTCCCTAAATACAAAATGGAGGAACGCAAAGCATACAGGTTAAAAAGGACAATGTTTGCAGCACCAGCAGGCTGCACCAAGCAAATGTGGATTCTGTCTGCTAAGAAAGCAGACAGCACCAAAACGAACATTCCGCATACTAATGAGGCAATCTCCGGGATAGTTAGCATATTAATGGAACAATCCCAGAGACAATAGACACAAATGGGGAAGTAACTGCAACATTGTATAGGATACCAGACACGCCGGCACCAGCGGGGTTCGAAGACAAAGAACCTGAAAGCCCGCCCAGTAGCCAAGGAACAGCCTCAGTATTGGGGGGATTCAAACATATCGATTGGGAAGGGACCCAATCGATTCCGAGCAGGTAAAGGGATCCGCCCAAAGGGGCGCGATCCCTGGGACCTATAAAAGACAGGTCCCACACTTAGTTCGTTCTTCTTGTCCAGCCCTCCTCTCTCCTTGACCAGCCCTCCCCTGTGGACCAGAACCTCGACCAGTTTTTGCCAAGAAGACCTTGACCGAGAGAGAGGAGAGGTTTGGGACAGCAGCCGCCAGCAAGTAAGTGTCTCACAACGATCGCTACCAGAGATAGACACTCCTGACCCCTTTTTAACCTATACCAACCTGAAGTCTGCAGACCAGAGCAGAGCAAGAGGCCTTGTTCCCTGATCCGGCAGTTCCTTCGAGATAAGTATTAGTTTATTTAGCGGTAGGAATAGTTTAATCCTTTTAGCGTGTGCATGGGTAGTTTTATAATTGTATTATAATAAACTCAGTTGTTTGAACTTACTAATTGGTGTATGGTTTTATTGCTTTGAACTTCACCTTGAAACTTGCGGCGGTATCTTAACGATATCTGGCGACTCCAGAGCTAAGTAAAGAAACAGAGCCAAATTGAGTGTTAAGCACACTCACCCAGAACGAGCAACACGCTGGGGTGATGGTTGGCATTGGGCGAGGAAGTGAGATCCCAATAAGTTGTGGCACGTGTGTCACCCCTGCCATCAACCCGACACCGCCCTCACCCTTACAACCACGTCTACACCTACATCACCCCCATGCCATCCCCACACCCGTGCCCCACCACCATCGCAAAGCACCCCCTCCCCATCACACCCACACCACTGCACCCCTCCCCACACGATGTGTCATGCAGGAACTCCTGGTGATGGGAAGGGCCCTTATGGTGTCCTCCACCCCCCCGATCCCAGCCACAAATGGCCAAGCAGCGACGAGCACGGCACTGACACGGATGGGAGCCCTCGGCACACATGCCGGACACCCCGGAGCTCAGGTCCGAAGAAGACACTGACTTTCCGTCACAGCTATCTCCAACACCTTCCACCATCCCAGTGACAGTCATCTCAGAACAGGCTCCTGGGACACTATCTGGTGCGCACTACACACATGTTCCGGTACAGCAGGTGGGGATAGGAACCCCTGAGGGGGTGGACGGTCGGAGGGTGGGCCAATCCCAGGGACTAGCTGTTGTTCAGATGGGTTTTGGGCTCCTGGAACGGACGGTACCATCATTTGTGGAGATGCAGTTACAGTGCCAGGGACTACATGAGGAGTTGTCGGAGAGCTTACAGCAGCTGCAGGTGCAGTTAAGGAGTCTAACCGCGTGCAGGAGCAGGAAGTGGTGCCGACCATGCGTGTCACCCAGGCCAACACTGCATGGGTGGTGTCCGCGGTGGAGTCCTTGGGGGCAAAGGTTTCAGCCATGGATCAACATGTCCAAGGCCTGGGCACTCTGTGAAGGTGGTGGCCAGGCTAGAATTGCCCTATCACAGGCAGCCATATACCAGGTCCACCTGGACATTGCAGCATCGCTTCTGAGCATGTCTGAGAGCATCGGAAGCATTGCCCAGGCACTGGCCGACATGGCACAGTCACAGAGGAAGGGGACATAGTCTCATAGAGAGATGGCACAGTCACTGGCTGATGTGGCACACACCCAAAAGGTGGTGGCACAGTCCCAGACGGAGGTGGTCCACTCCCTGTGCTCCATAGCCACAAGCATACAGACCCAGGTTGAGACGGCAGCGGGCCTTCAGGACTGGCAGCTACTTGTGGCGGGGGCGCCTCAGGGGTTAGCTCCGCCCGCACCCCCATCCCATGGTGTAGCCGGGGACCTCCAGAGAGAGGAGGAGTGGAGGGGCCCGTGCCAATTACTTCCCTCACCCCTGGTGCATCACATGGGCAGCGGGCAGAACAGGGCAGCACCATACCACCTGGGACTGCCGAGCAGCAGCCAGGCCCATCCAGGCCCTGTTGCCCCAGAAGACGGCCGCCAAAAGGGACCCTGGTCACAGGGCGGGATGCCGACCACTACTGTTATACCATCTGGGGATCCACCAAGACATAGCATTAGGGACCGTAAGGCCAGAAAGGTAGACACCAGTGAAGTTGGCACGGGTGCAGGCCACAGTTTAGCGCTAGGGACTAGGGCACAAAGCTGTATATAAGTTTTCACATTAAACACATGTGCACAATGTTACAACCTGCCTCAGTACTCTGTCAGAAGGTTGTGGGGGGTGATCTGCTCAGGGCTGGATTGCAGAGGTGGGGGGAAATGACCAGACGTTGGGGGTGGGCTTGGCCCAGGGACGACGGTTCTGCCAGTGCTCATCACTATTGTCCAAAACCCTTACCTCCCCCCTGCCACTCCCCACCAACCCCACCTCTGCCAACCTAGGGAATCGATGGGACCGTGTGATGGAATGGATGGCTAGCTCGCATGCAGGGATCACCAAGTGGAATGTGGAAAGTACTACCTCATGACAGGGCAGGTTGTCATCATCCTCCATTTCATGGACCATATCCGCTGTTACTGCCAACCCAGGGCCCACACCCCATAGTCCAGCAGGTATGTACCACAGAGGGGGTTGCAGGCCGGGGGGAGGGGGGGGGGGGATGGCCAGGATTAGGTGGGGGGGGCGACGGTGTGTGGGGGTGGTATGCGGTGCCCATGCCCCAGGCCAGCAACCCCCCCCCCCCAGTTGGTGAACAAAAGGTAATCAGAGCGTTCCGTGTGCGTTGGTCCTTGCGCACATGTCTGGTCTCCCATGCCTGACCAAGACCCATTTCCTGTCCATCCTCACCCCACACTGCATCCTGCTCGTAGGAGGAGGATTGGCATTCATCCTCC
Organism: Scyliorhinus canicula; assembly: GCF_902713615.1. Classification (NCBI taxonomy): domain Eukaryota; kingdom Metazoa; phylum Chordata; class Chondrichthyes; order Carcharhiniformes; family Scyliorhinidae; genus Scyliorhinus; species Scyliorhinus canicula. The sequence goes on along the minus strand of NC_052156.1, from coordinate 68,919,857 downwards.
TCTTCCAGCACATCAACCCTCTGCAGCGCGATGTCATGAAGGATGCAGCAGACTACCACAATGTGGGAGACTCTCCCAGAGCTATACTGGAGGGTCCCACCAGAGTGGTCCAGGGACCACATCTGCATCTCCAGAATGCCATGGACCACTCGATCCTGCTCCTGGTCGCAGAATGGGCGCCATTCTAGCCGGTCTCCACATCAGTCTGCAGCCTCTAGATGGGTGTCATGAGCCACGACCGCAGGGGATAACTCTTGTCACCCAGAAGCCAGCCCCCTTGATGTGAGTGCTTGTCGAAGAGGCCAGGAACCGTCGAGTGTGCCAGGATAAAGGCGTTGTGCATGCTGCCTAGGTATTGGGCACAGACGTGTATGATGCACATCTGATATCATACACCATCTGCTTGTTCATCGAATGGAACCCCTTTTGGTTTGTGAATATCGGCCTGTCATCTGAAGCTGCTCATGTGCATCCCGTCGATCATCCCCTGGACCTGCAGCATCTCGACAATGGTGGCAAACCCCACTGCCCTGGCATCATGTCGAAGTGGATGTACTGTGCCGACTGGGCATATAGGGCCTCCGTGATGGCACGGATGCACTTGTGCACCAAGCTGTGTGAGATCCCAAACAGGTTCCCACTCGGCACCTGGAAGAACCCCGTTGCGTAGAAGTTCAGGGCAATCATCATCTTGACAGCCGTACCCCCACGATTCCAGGTGCACCATGATTTGGTGGACATATTGCACTGTCCCCTGCTCATCCATCTTGAACGGCATGCCCGATCCGTCAGGTTCTCAAATGACTGGCACTTCCGGTACACACGAGACCTCATGAAAGCGCCTCCTTTGCACTTCCTCCTCCCCCTCCTCAGCCTGTTGGGCGGGCGGCTCTCCATCCTGACCATCTGCCTCCTGTTCCTCTGGGGAAGGCTCCTCGGTTGAAGCTTCCTCCTCCTTGAGCAGCTTCAGCTCGTGCAGCACAGTGCATCCCTCGTACAGCCATAGGGCTGGGTGACTAGGAGGAAGGCCACAATTGCTGGTTGTATTTCAATATCCATTATCTGCAGTGAGTGAAAGGCTTACATGTTAGCTGTAGTGATATGCATCACTGTATATATACAAGGGGTTAATGTAAATACACCACAACTAAGTAACCACTAGAGGGAGCACCAGAGATGTATATAATAGACAAAACAGGAAGTCAAGGCGCATCTTCACAGGAACGGCAGCTTGTGAGCAGGACACAGACAGGCAGCTCAGATGTAACGTATAGTATAAGTGCCGGAGAGAGAACAAACTCACACAATAAAACATCCACTTTAACTGTAAGAATATGAGCTTTATTCAGACACAAGAAATAATACATGGTACCAGGAGACTTCAGAACGCTTACTAGAAGATTACACAAGATGCAGACAAAGAATGATCGAAATGACAAGAAAACTCATATCGGACATTTGACGTGGGGAGACTTCGCTGATTCAATTAAATACTTTGGAACTCCACCGCACCTGAAAACAACCGGTAATTTAAGTCACAGTTGGAAAAGTTTTAAACAAATGTTCGAAATATATATCATAGCTAATGATTTGAGAACAGACTCTGAAAAAACGAAAATAGCACTACTCCCAGCAGGACATGAAGCTAGAGAAATCTATAATGGCTTTAAATACTTGAAAGGTGAAGACAACAACAAATTAGAAGTAATACTCAAAAATTTGAAGATAACTGTAACACCAGTAACAATGCTGCTTTAAGACATTCAATGGTCGGACACCAAATTGCACAGGAAATGAGTCATGCGAAACTCAAGCAATCATTACCAGAACAGAAAGG